>NC_073628.1:111444318-111747348 GCF_029407905.1 Bubalus kerabau | reverse complement strand
AAGAGTCAGACACAACGATGCTACTAACACTTTCACTTTCACTGATGAGAAACTCAAAAAAGTGGCTAAAACTTCAGGTTTATATAGCATCTGAAAGAAGAACAGTAATTTTTTAGAGAAATGACACCACAAAACAAAAGGAAAAAAAAGATTTAGGTTTTTCAGGGCAGCAACTGTGGGAAGCTAAATGTATGGAGGAAACTTATGGAAGATAGGGCTTCCCAGGTGGTGCCTTTGCTATAGAATCTGCCTGCCAATGCAGGAGATGCAACAGATGCAGTTTTGATCCCTAGGTCGGGATGATCCCCTGGAGTAGGAAATGGTGTCTCCCCAGGTGTCTCCTCACTCTAGTATTCTTGCCTGGAAAATCCCATGGGCACAACTGAGCACATTAGGAGAAAATGTTGAGAGGAGGAAATGGAAGATAAGGTTTGATTAGTAAGCTGTTTTCGTAGACTCCTTCTTGGTGCCACCTAGTCTGATGATGACATCTAGGCTCTAGCGATAAGGTTGCTCCCTCCTTCCTGGTGTGGGAAGTGAGGGAGATGGAGACACCTTTACAAGGGGGACTTCTGTTCTGCCTTCAGGCTGGCGGGGGAAGGCAGTGAGCTGCTCCTGTGTCTGCTTTTTCTTAAGCACGTTCAGCTCAGAACAATCCTTATGTCAGAGTGGCATATTTTGGTGCAGTATACTCTGAACCCCTTCACCTCCATGTTGGGGAGTGGTAGGAAGTAGAGAGGGGTCACCAGGAACTGGAGAATCTGCCAGAGCAATCTGTCAGTCTTCAGCTCCAGCTACCACTTATGCGGCACAAAAACATAATTCTTCCAGTTTTTCAAGGGAAGCCAAAAATCAATAATTCTATACACCATCTCCCAATTTTAGATGTTATTCACAAATTCTTTTTTTTAACACTGTGTAGCCAAACCAGATATCTGGCCCATGGGATATTATTTTCAACCTTATATTTAAACTAATGTGAATTTTCTGATATGACTATAGTGGAGGAAAATATGTTTTCTTTCTCTATGAGACCAATAGAGTCTTCCAATAGCAGAAGACTCGTAGAATCCTGACAGCTTCTCCTTCTCCATCTTGGGCTCCCTGTCCTCCATCACATTTTGTTTAATTTCTTTCTCTGTGCCTCGGTCTCCTCATTTATAAAATCAACATAATGATCCCATGTGCATCATAGGGATGCTGTGAGTAATAAATGAGAGAATGTATATGAAATGTTAGCTCACTGGCATTCAACCACTATTATCATTGGTTCATTTTGTAACTAGCTAGACTATGACCTGGGAATCAAGTACACTGCCCTTCCTTCCTTAACAAATACTGTCACCTTTGCTTAATTCACCTCAGTCCAATTCAACCCAATAATATTGCATGCCTACCGTGGACTTAAAAAATATGGCACAGGTTTTTGAAAGCCAGCACTCTTGGGTGTTGGAAAATGGGAAATAATAGCAAAGTCAACTGAATTCATGCAAAATATTTCAATTTTACCCTTACAGTCAGCTTCTAAAAGAAACCTGGGAAGTTCAGCTTCTCCAGCCATCTATTTCTTTCCAGAATATAATCTTTGATGCTAAACGCCTATGGAGTGGGAAGCATGAGATAGAGGAGAAATTTCTGAAATGAGGTTAAATCTGGATTTCAGTTTAGGTATACGCTTGGGAATGTGAAAGATTCCTTCTGTATTTGCTTTCACATCTCATTTATAAAATGAACAAGTTAGCCTGAACAAACTCAGCTTTATTCTTCTGAGTCTTCATTTTCTTTTTCTATCTTCTCCCACCTAACAGGTTTTGTATCAATACTAGGTAATCCAAATGTCTATTGTTGATAATAGTTCTTATCCTGAGAGAGTTTGTATCTCACTTAGAAAGATAATATTATATACCTGAATCAGATAACAATGAAATTAAAAGATGCTTGCTCCTTGGAAGAAAAGCTATGACCAACCTAGGCAGCATATTAAAAAGCAGAGACATTACTTTGCCAACAAAGGTCCATCTAGTCAAACCTATGGTTCTTCCAGTAATTATGTATGGATATGAGAGTTGGACCATAAAGAAAGCTGAGCGCTAAAGAATTGATGCTTTTGAACTGTGGTGTTGGAGAAGACTCTTGAGAGTCCCTTGGACCTCAAGGAGATCAAACCAGTCAATCCTAAAGGAAATCAGTCCTGAATATTCATTGGAAACACTGATACTGAAACTCCAATACTTTGGCCACCTGATGCAAAGAACTGACTCACTGGAAAAGACCATGATGCTGGGAAAGATTGAAGGCAGGAGGATGAGATGGTTGGATGACATCACCAACTCGATGGACATGAGTTTGAGCATGCTCCTGGAGTTGGTGACGGACAGGGAAGCCTGGCATGCTGCAGTCCATGGAATCACAGAGAGTCAGACACGACTGAGCAACTGAACTGAATTGAACTGAAACAGATAACAGTACATGATAGTATGATTAAATAAGAATATGTGGAACAAGGAAATGCTTTAGGAGAAAAGGAATCATAACTTAGACCAGTAATAAAGGAATAATAAGGGAAAGACTGAAGAATGGGTGCGTTTCTGATGATCAAGAGAAAAGGGAGGAAGAGAGAGGGAATTCCAAGAGGAAATAATAGCAAGAGCAAAGGCTAAAAGGTGAAAAGAGTATTTCTAAATGTCCAGGAAGCCTCTGGACATTTTTTATTTTGGACATCTGATTTTTCTCTACAGATTGATATTTAAATTCAGAGGAATGACACAAAAAATCAAAGAGGCATACTTTCTACAAGCCCCGGAATAATATTTCCTATCACCACCAGGAAGACTGTAGAAAATTACATTATTTAATTGACACACTCAGCTTTTCCCTGTCCCTTTAGAAAGTGAGACATGGGGCTCGAGAACTCTGGGAAGATTTTAAAAAATTCACATCAGACTTGCCTGGTGGTGCAGTGGATGAGATGCAGGGACACTGGTTTGATCCCGGGTCCAGGAAGATGCTACATGCTGCGGAGCAACTAAGCCTGCCACGACTACTGAGCCCGCGCACTAGTGTCCGTGAGCTTCAACTACTGAAGCCAGAATGCATGCCTAGAGCCTGTGCTCCCCAAGAGGAGAGGGCACCCCAGTGAGAAGCCCTCACACTGCAAGGAAGTATAAGCCCCATTCTCCACAACTAGAGAAAGTCTGTGCAAAAGCAATGAAGACCCAGGGTAGCCAAAAATAAATAATACATATAAATTTAAAAGTTCATATCAGGAAACAGGAACCTCCTAACAGATGCTGAGGCAACACGGATGGGAGATATGTGAACAAACATATACCTCTCTTATGCTGGACCCTCCCCCAAATCTACCATGTGACTTACTGAGTAAATAATTACTGCAGAAATAAAGTTTAATAAAAGAAATTCAGCACCACTGCCAGCCCCAAGTTCTGGAGTCATCCATATGCTGTCTGTACTTCATCTTTCTGGGAGGACTCTTGGTGCTGGGTAGAGGGGAGGAGGGGACTCAGAGACATTTCTCTAGCTCAGAGGAAACAAAGGATTGTGAGCCCTACTTGCCATGCAGAGGATGTCCACACACATGTCCTCTGTGCAGACAGAGGAAGAGGAGATAGAGTCTAAGTCCCTGGGCTTCCCATGGACTGGACCCATGAAACAGGCTCTTTGAAAATGTAATTTTATTGATTTCCATTCAGCCAGTAAAGGAAGCTTGTGATGATAAGGGAATTGAGAACAGATCAAACAATGCTAGTTCCTAAAACTTGTAGCTTTTGAAACTTGAGCTGACAGAGGTGCAGAATTTCTTCCATTAGTCTCCATTTCCATGGCAGTTACTGGCCCATAAAGCCACTTGGTAGATCTCAGGAGGTCCTGGCATGAGAAAGGTCTCTCTCTTCTCAAGATGAGTCCCTTGGACCTACTGCCTTACCATCAGACTGCCACCTTTTATTCTCTCCTGTAGAGAAATTCTGCCCTTTTCGATATTCTTTAGAAGAGGTTCAACAGGGGCAATCAAAGGAGAACCCACAGTTGGAGAGGTACAATGTATAAATGCTTCCTTTTTGCCGTGGCCAAGGAGAACACTGATACATCTTTCAGCACCGTATGTAGGTAGATACCAGCTAAACAGCAGCCAGAAGTTCCCAGAAGAAGAAACAATGGCCCCCAGCTCTGCCCCCCCAACCCCCACAAGAATTGTTTGTTTGGCTGTTAATGTGGAACAGATAGAAAAGAAGGAAAATGTTGGGCTTTTAAAATCACTCTCAGCCTGAAAAGAACAGGAAATTTCGCACCCCCGCCCTGCCCCAATCTTAGAGACAAAGCACAAGAGAAAAAAAAGGCTGGATTCTCTTCAGGATCTAGCCCCAAGCTGTGTGACCTTGAGGGAGTCACTTAACCTTGGTAACTTCAATTGCCTTATCTGTAACACACGTGATGCTCTCATGCTCTCGACTGAGTGATGGTTAATAGCAAAGTGAAACGGGGATGTAAAGGGAAAAGTGATTGACCCTCAGGAAAGTGCTGCCCAGATGAGTGATGAGTGAGCACGAAGACCACCTGACATAGCCCCAACAGGAAAGGGAGAGAGCCATCAGCTCTTTCAGCCTGGCATCCCTCAGGTTGTCTACATGGAGGGTCATCCAGGGGGTGCCATTAACAATCATGCCAGCAACAGACATATAGTGGCACTGCCCCTATATCTCAGAAAACTGAGATAATGGAGCTTCTTAGCTGTCTACCACTATAAACTGGGAGGACTTGAGTCAGGGAGGTACCCTGTGCCCTGGAGGAGAGTCCAACCAAAGTTAGGGTTTGGACCAAAGCTGAGCCAAGAGTATATCTACAAGCTGAGGCCTTATCTTGTATGTAGAGATCTGGAAGGATGAGCAGCTCCTTCCTGCTCCAGCCTCGTTCCTGAGCTCATCATTCTAGCAGAAGTTAGAAAACCCTGAAGCAGAGATACTCTCTTTCTCACTTTTTTGCTCATCATCTCTTTTCCTGGGAGACAGAGCCCTGTGCTTCTGAGTTTCCTCTCTCAACCAAATCTCCATACTGATGATGGATATTGCATGGCCCAAGACTGAGGGTCTACAGCGGAAGCATTTGTAAAGAGTCTCTGCCTTCAAGTGGCAAACAATGGGGGCCAGGAAGTAGAAAGGTTGGAGTTGAGGCCACTTGTGGACACCAGTGGCCAGGGAATTTGAAATAGCTGTGTACTGTACATTCACACACTACAGCACGTGGTGTGCACTTAGGGGCTCTCACATAGAAGTCAGAGGACAGAGCAGTTCATGGGCACCAAAGGAGTTGTTGGGTGCCCTGGAGAAGGCAAGACTGCCACAGAATCTTGCATGAGTGAGGCCTGGGGAGGTGCAGAAGGCAGGTGCACAGGGCACCCCAGCAGAGCAAAGGCCTGGAGGCCAGCTGCAGCTCTGGGGCTTGCACACTGGTCAGCATGAAGGAAGTAAAGGTCATTTCCCTCTTCTCCTACTCAGTATCTGCCTTGTTTATTCAAACACATCTCCCCTTTGTGTACTGTAATAAATTGAGGGGAAAAAAAGAAAAATATTTCCCTAGATAATTCTCCCTATTGTCATACTGACTGATTTTCTATTTTTGTTTTGCCTTTTTTTTTTTTTTTAAAAGAAGAGAAGGCTTATTGTATAGTCACCTATTAGTAGATTACATTTACTCTTGGTCTGGGAGAACAGTAAGGGATTTATGTCCACCCCGGCATGGGGAATCTGAGGGAGGGTGTGTGTTCCTCTGGTTTTCCCTGGGTGGAATGCATGGTTACTGAGTCCAGTTTGCCTCTAAGTGGGTTATGTGGTTCTGGATGTCAGTTTTTAAATCTGAAAAAGAGAAGAGTCTAAAAAGGCTTTAATGTCATTCCTGGTATTCAGGGTCTGTGATTCCATCATTCCATTCATTCATTCGTCATTCTTTCACCATTCAACAGATATCTTCTAAGCACATACTGCATGCCCAGCTTTGGAATTACAAGCATGAACAAGTCATAGTTCATTCACACACTCTAGAAAAGATAGCCGATAAAAAATACAGCTGCAGATGCTGGGGGTGGGGGTGGGAGGGTGGGAAATAAAAACTGCTCTGGGAAGCAAAGCAAAGATGTTGCAGTCACAGTTTATCAGAGGCTCAGCAGCCAGGGGTCAGTGCATGGCCATAGAGTGACCAAAGCGTGACAAGGACTCTGAACAAGTATGTCTGCAGAAGACGAAGCCTCAGCAGGTTTCAAGGTCAGAATTCACAGCTAAGGGTGTGGAGTAAGATACCAAGGATGTAAATGTAATATACCAAGAACCAGACACTAGACCTTGGAAATGACATGAAATTTTAGTTACCATTTCCCGGGGTATGATATGGGAGAAGGCAGTTGGCAGAGGCCCAGCCATTGGAACTCAGGCATACAAGGGCAGCTCTGTGTGGAGGAATAACTTGGTACCACCTCCAGGCAGTTGGATTGGAGCAGCTTCAAACCCTCCCACCTCAGCTGGACCTGATCTTAGAGCCTGAGAGTAGGATTCAGTCTATACATGGAGGACAAATACCTCCATTAGGGATGGTAAAGAGGTATAGAAACTGAGGGGTAGCGGGTAAGAAGACAGATATAAAACCAAATGTGAGAATACTATGACAATAATAATAATAACCTCTGAGCTAAAGTGATTGAGTACTTATAATGGGCTGAGAACTTGCTAATGAATTTACATGAATTATCTCTTGTAAATCTTACTCCAACTCTATAGATAGATATGATTATCCCCATTTTGCAAGTGAGGGAACAGAGCCTTCAAGAGGTTGGATAGCTTGTCCTGACCCAATCAGGCTCACCTATGCTAGGCTGCAGTAACAAAAATCTCCCAAGTCTCAGTAACTTAAAAGAACAGGAGTTTATTTCTCATTCATGTGGAAGGCAGATCAGGGGGATCTCTGCTTTTCCTGGTCATTTAGATTCCCAAGCTAAATCAATATTGACATATTCTTCCTCAATTATTATGCAGCAGGAAGAATGGTGGATTTTGCACTAGCTTTTAACCACCCCTCCCCCAAGCTTCCACTCAAACTCATGGCTAAAGTGAGGCACATGGCTATACTTGATTCCAAAGAGGGTGTGTGTGTGCTAATTCCATTTGATCGTGTCCAACTCTTTGCAACCTTGTGGACTGTAGCCCGCCTGTCTCCTCTGACAATGGGATTCTCCAGGCAAGAATACTGGAGTGGGTTGCCATGCCCTCCTCCAGGAGATCTTCCCGACCCAGGGATTGAACTCATGTCTTACGTCTCCTGCATTGACAGATGGGTTCTTTACTTTACAATATTGTATTGGTTTTGCCATACATCAACATGAATCCGCCACGGATGTACACATGTTCCCAATCCTGAACCTCCCTCCCACCTCCCTCCCCATACCATCCCTCTGGGTCATCCCAGTGCACCAGCCCCGAGCTTCCTGCATCCTGCATCGAACCTGGACTGGCGATTAGTTTCTTATATGATATTATACATGCTTCGATGCCATTCTCCCAAATCATTCCCCCCTCTCCCTCTCCCACAGAGTCCAAAAGACTGTTCTATACATCTGTGTCTCTTATGCTGTCTCGCATACAGGGTTATCATAACCATCTTTCTAAATTCCATATATATGTGTTAGTATACTGTATTGGTCTTTTTCTTTCTGGCTTACTTCACTCTGTATAATAGGCTCCAGTTTCATCCACCTCATTAGAACTGATTCAAATGTATTCTTTTTAATGGCTGAGTAATACCCCATTGTGTATATGTACCACAGCTTTCTTATCCATTCATCTGCTGATGGACATCTAGGTTGCTTCCATGTCCTGGCTATTATAAACAGTGCTGCGATGAACATTGGGATACACGTGTCTCTTTCCCTTCTGGTTTCCTCAGTGTGTATGCCCAGCAGTGGGATTGCTGGGTCAGGTTCTTTAGCACTAGCGAAACCTGGGAAGCCCCCAAAGGAGGAAGAGAATGGCAGTTCCACACTGTGCCCAGTTAGAGAATGGGGATATTTATCAACAGCCCAAATGGGCCACCCAGTATGTGGGGAAACCAAGTTGCCTGTGCCTGTGATCTATACTCACTTTATTCCTGAGAAAGTCACCCAGCTGGGGACTGTTGCCCCCTTCATGTCCTACCCCACATTATCCTTGCAGAGTTCCTTGCCTTCTCTTTCCAGTGCCTGAGTTAGGAGACAGACACTGAGTGATTGATGGCTCCCAGCAATAGTCAGGAGAGATTATCTAACAGCATGTGCTGAAGGAGCCATGGCTGGGAGCCTGCTCATAATAGCAATTGAAGCACTAGTTTCTGCAGGACTTGGAGTGCCAGGGTCTCAAGGGTTTATTAATCCCACAGCAGTCCTGGGAGGGGTTCACTGCTGCTGTTATTTATACCTTTTGCGGTGCTCATCCAGCAAGGGGAGTCAGCTGGGATTATGTTCCAGGGACACAGAGCTGTGGCTGCCTTCCAAACCAGGGCTGCGGAGGGTGCTTCCTTCTCAGCCAGAAGGCTCCTAGGCTGCATTCACAAAGAAGAATGAATGGAAGCTGTTCAGTCAGAGAGGTGCAGACAGAGCATCACGACAGAGAGGAGATAGCCAGGAAGATGTGAAGTCTTGGCACTTGGCTAAACCCCTCAGTTCTAAACTGAAGGGCCACTTCCTCTGTGTCCTCCCTAGTCCAGAGTGACTGACTGCACCTTCCTGGAAGCCCCTGTCTTCTTGCAGTCTGTCCCTGCACCCCTTATTAATTACCTGCTTTTATTGTTTCTTTTTCCTTATGACGTGCTCTGTCTGCTGTAATTAAAGTGACTTCCTCAGAGCACACACTATAACAAAGATTTTAATGCTTTGTGGGGTTCTTAGAGCACCAAGCACATGCCAAGGATTCAGTCAGTGTTTGCAGCCCCTGGCTCCTGCCTTCCCATCTAAGTTCCCCTTCTACCATGCTGTCATCCCAAGCTTTTGCTTTGCACTCCTGCCAGTTGGAATGAATGGCTCATCTTGCCACCGCACTCCTTGCCTGAGCACACGATTTCTTCACCCTTTCTTGATGCCAACTATCCATCCCAATGAGGAGGATTCCTCCCTTCTTTGTGCCAACACTGCCTCTTGCACATATTTCCATTACAGAAATAATTATATTTCAGTTACGTGTTTCCCTGTCTATCTTTCCCACTAGGCTGAGAACTCCTTGAAAATACATACAGATCTTGTTTATTTTTTTGTATTCTTTGCTTTTACAAAGCCTGGACAGGAAGAATTACCAGGAGGCACTTGCCTGAGGCACAAAATTTAAGAGGGTACCAAACAAATGCAATAATCAAAATAGATACTATTTAATGTAATGTTTTTAAAAATCAAAATTAATGCAGAAGAATCCAAGATAAACAAAACATCAAAATTTTAAATAAAAATGAGTTCTGTAACAGTGCCACGCTGTTTACTGGAGCCTGAGGCAGAAGGGGAAAATTTTTTAAAATACTGATTTTGTTTTTATTTAAAATTTTGATATTTTGTTCATCTGATTTTTAGCACTAATTTTTTGCATCAATTTTACATTAATGTTTATTCTTAGAAATATTGTCTAGAACCGATAGGTGCTCTATAACTATGTACTGAATGAGGGAGTCAGTAAGTGATTGATTATGTGAGTGAATGGCTGGAAAGACTTTACGATTGAACCTCCAACTATCCAACATTTTGGTTTTTTTTTTTCTTTTTAATTTTTATTGAAGTATAGTTCATTTACAATGCTATGTTAGCTTCAAAGTGAAAGTGCAAGTCCCTCAGTCATGTCTGACTCTTTGCGACTCCATGGATAGTCCATGGAAATCTCCAGTCCAGAATTCTGGAGTGGGTATCCTTTCCCTTCTTCAGGGGATCTTCCAAACCAAGGGCTTGAATCCAGGTCTCCCACATTGCAGGCAGATTCTTTACCACTTGAGCCACCAGGGAAGCCCAAGAATACTGGAGTGGGTAGCCTATCCATTCTCCAGTGGATCTTTCCCACCCAGGAATTGAACCAGGGTCTCCTGCATTGCAGATAGATCCTTTACCAGCTGAACTACCAAGGAGACCCGTTAGTTTCAGGTGTACAGCAAAGTGAATCAGTTACACATATACATGTATCCACTCTTTTTTAGAATATTTTCCCATGTAAGTCATGGCAGAGCACTGAGTAGAGCTCCTTGTGTTACACAGTAGGTCCTTTTAGTTATCAGCTTTATATATAGTAGTGTGTATATGTCAATCCCAATCTCCCAGTTTATTAGTATTTGCTTTTAGAACTACCCCTGTGTCCTCACCAATTCCCTTTTCATTCTATTACTTGCCTTTTGGTGTAAGTTCTCTAAATCCTTTTCCAAATTTAGAGAAAGGGAAGAAAAGAAATACAACATCCAAATTCAAGTCAGTTATATGTGCTTTACTCCGTTAGTTGAAGCACCCTTGTGATGGGACCAAGATTTGAGATCGCATCTGCTTGGGCCAGGGGCTTGCTTGGGTGCAGTGACAGTGTGGTCTTCCCCCACCCCAGTCCAACCTGGTCGCTGTGCAAATAGAAGGCCTTGGTTTCTGGGGCACTGAGTAAGAAGCCAGCTACTTGACTAAATCCATCTCCACCACCAGCCACACGGAATGGGCAGCCCTATGGAAAAGATTGACTTTTTAGTTGAAATGAGTTCTTGAGTCTTTTATGCATCATTGTTGTCACAGACACATGCCAAAGAATGGGTCAGACAGCCTGGTCTGGAGACGTTCTCATCCGCAGTTAAAGGCGTTAGTGTAGGCAAGTGGAACAGACCCCAGGTCCAAGAATGAAGAGCTTAAGTTTGGGTCTAGCTCTGCTCTCATTCTCTGTATGACCCTGACTAAGTCACAGTCACTCTGAGCTTCAGTTTATTCGTGTGTAAAAAGAGAGGATTGATATGGCTTTCAACCCCTGTACTATGGAGCCCTGGGGTTTCCCTGATGACTCAGATGGTAACGAATCTGCCTGCAATGCGGGAGACCTGGGTTCTCTCCTGGCGTTAGGAAGATCCCCTGGAGAAGGGAATGGTAACCCACTCCAGTATTCTTGACTGGAGAATTCCGTGGACAGAAGCTACGGTCCATGGGTTTGCAAAGAGTCAGACACAACTGAGCGACTAACACACTCACGCTGTGGAGCCCCAGGGCTGTGAGCATG
Organism: Bubalus kerabau; assembly: GCF_029407905.1. Lineage (NCBI taxonomy): Eukaryota > Metazoa > Chordata > Mammalia > Artiodactyla > Bovidae > Bubalus > Bubalus kerabau. The sequence goes on along the minus strand of NC_073628.1, from coordinate 111,736,105 downwards.
TTTCTTGGCAGCCACTGAGGGAGGCTGAGACAGCCACCCCACTTCACCCAGAGAGTTCCACCTTTGTCATTTATTAGATTCCCATGTAGAATTTTTTTTTTTTTTTTTTAAAGAAGGTGAGGGGTTCCAGTATCTTAAAAAATGACATAAGGACTTCCCTGGTGTTCCAGTGGTTAAGAATCCACCTTCCAATGCAGGGGACACAGGTTCGATTCCTGGTTGGTGAACTAAAATCTCATACGCCTTGCGGCAACTAAGCCCGCACACCACAACTACTGAGCCCGAGTGCCTCAACGATGATCCTTCATGCTCTTGTGCCTGCATGCCACAACTATTCCTGATGCAGCCAAAAATAAATAAATAATTTTTAAAATGATGCAAAGCCTTGGACTAGATGATTCCACCGGCTGTACCATGTAATTCTCTCCCCACAACTTTCAGGAGTACTGAGGACACTTAAGCCCATGGAATAGGAAGACTCAAGTGTTGCACAAAGCATGATGTCTTGATATTTTCACCCTTTCACTTTACAAACTTCTTTGTCCTATGAAATCACTCAAAATTCATTATAGCTATTGCCACAAAGTGTTGATGGAGGCCATTAAGAAGCAGACCACTTATTCAACACTTGAATCCCCTTCTCTCCATCCCCATTAAGCAGTCATGCAGTGTCTTGAATTCCCACAGTGACTGTGAACTCACCATCTCTGGTCATATCTGACTTGAACCCCTGATTCATAGAGCCTCATCTCTTGGGGCCATGCAAGACAGGCACAATCCCTCTTCACAGAAAAACCCTTCAGATAATAGAAGAGACTGACTGTTGGCTCCTCACTGTCTTTAATTAGTCAGGCTAATCATTGCACCATTCAGCTTCTTTCTTTATGATATAGGTTTAATTCCTTTCCCCAGGCCAGTGGTCCTCCCATTTGTGTTTCTGCTCTTAGAGGAAATGCACCAGGATGGACTGCAACATCCCACTCTGCTAATCAGAGTAAGGAGAGCTAACAGTTTTCTTTTTTCAGTCCAGTGCTTTTCAACCCTCTTGTACAATAGAATCAACATGGGCAGCTTTTGAAAAAACATTGCTTTCCAGGCTTCATCCCTGCACAATTAAATCAGAAACTCTGGGGTTGGGCTCTTGGCTCAGTTCAGTTCAATCACTCAGTTGTGTCTGACTCTTTGCGACTCCATGGACTGCAGCACACCAGGCTTCCCTGTCCGTCACCAACTCCTGGAGCTTACTCAAACTCATGTCCATTGAGTTGGTGATGCCATTCAAACGTCTCCTTCTCTGTCATCCCCTTCTCTTCCTGCCTTCTATCTTTCCCAGCATCAGGGTCTTTTCCAATGAGTCAGTTCATTGCATCAGGTGGCCAAAGTATTGGAGTTTCAGCTTCAGTATCAGTTCTTCCAATGAATATTCAGGACTAAAGATTTCCTTTAGGATTGACAGGTTGGAACTCCTTGCAGCCCAAGGAGTATTCTCCAACACCACAGTTCAAAAGTATCATTTTTTTCATCGTTCAACTTTCTTTATGGTCCAACTCTCACATCCATACATGACCACTGGAAAAACCATATCTTTGACTAGATGGATCTTTGTTGACAAAGTAATGTCTCTGCTTTTCAATATGCTGTCTAGCTTGGTCATAGCTTTTCTTCCAAGGAGCAAGTATCTTTTAATTTCATGGCTGAAATCACCATCTGCAGTGATTTTGGAGCCAAAAAATTAAAGTCTCTCACTATTTCCATTGTTTCCCCATCTATTTGCCATGAAGTGATGGGACCGGATGTCATGATCTTAGTTTTCTGAATGTTGAGTTTTAAGCCAACTTTTTCACTCTCTTCTTTTTTTTTATTTTTAATTTTTATTGGAATATAGTTGCTGTACAATGTTCTGTTAGTCTCTACGGTATAGCAAAATGAATTGGCTGTATGTATACATGTATCTCCTCCCTTTCACTCTCCTCTTTCACTTTTAAGACATTCTTTAGTTCTTCTTCTCTTTCTGCCATAAGGATGGTAATATCTGCATATCTGAGGTTATTGATATTTCTCCCGGCAATCTTGATTCCAGCTTGTGTTTCATGCAGCCTGGCATTTCGCATGATGTACTCTGCATGTAAGCTAAATAAGCAAGGTGACAATATATAGCCTTGACATTCTCCTTTCCCGATTTGGAATTAGTCTGTGGTTCCATGTCCAGTTCTAACTGTTGCTTTTTTACCTGCATACAGATTTCTCAGGAGGCAGGTAAGGTGGTGGTATCCCCATCTCTTTAATAATTTTCCACTGTTTGTTGTGATGCACGCAGTTAAAGGCTTTGGTGTAGTCAAGAAAGCAGAAATAGATGTTTTTCTGGAACTCTCTTGCTTTTTTGATGATCCAATGGATGATGGCAATTTGATTTCTGGCTCCTCTGCTCTTGACTCAGATTTTTTTTTTTTTTAATGTCCAAACAGGGACTTCCCTGGTGGCCCAGTGTTTAAAGAATCTGCCTTGCAATTCAGAGGATACAGGTTCAATCCGTGATCAGGGAACTAACATCCTTGCTTGTGTCTCAGAGTAAATAAGCAGGTGAACCACAATTAGAGAGTCAATGTGCTGCTACCAAGATCTTGTGTGCTGCAACTAAGACCGTATGCAGCCAAATTAGTTAATTTAAAAGGCTATAGCTTGCAGAATAATAATACGTAATGCAAGTACTGGAACATTAAAAAAGAATGTTCAAGTAATTCTTTTGTGTGTCTAGAATTAAGAACCACTGCTTTTGACACTCAGTACGGATAGCCTTGATGTTTGCACTGATTGGTAAGTGATCTATTGGAATGTACTGTACATATCATTGGGAACTGAATTTGAGGGAAGAGGTAGAAAGAACTAATGTTTAAGGATCTTTCATACACATGCTTCCCTGGTGGCTCAGATGGTAAAGAATCCACCTGTGATGTTCAAGACTTGGGTTCAAACCCTGGGTTGGGAAGATCCCCTGGAGGAGGGCATGGCAACCCACTCCAGTATTCTTTCTTGGAGAATCCCCATGGATAGAGGAGCCCAGTGGGCTACAGTCTTCGGGGGTCACAGAAAGTTGGACACGACTGAGTGACTAAGCACAGAGCACACACTCAAGTACTGAGCTAGACCTTTAAGTATATTATTCCTTAATCTTCATCTGCGAGTCAGGTGTTTTTGCCCCAGTTTTACAAAGTAGAAAACTGAGGATCAGTAAGACTTACCAATTCACTCAAAGTCACTCAGCTAGACCGTGGCCAAACTGAGACTCCAACCCAGATCTGTTTGAGCCCACCTTCCTTTTATCATGCCACTTTGCTTTCCTTCATTCAATTAATTTAACAATTCTTTATGAAGAATCAGGACCTACCATAGACTAGACCTGCTCTAGGCCAGCAGCTGTTGTAAGCTGGAGTTTTTGTGGTAATCTGCCAAGCTGTGCTAGGACACAGAACGTTTTCTCTTCTTGTTCAATGATTTGTTTATGGGTATGTTTTCTTGAAGGAAAAATCATGTCGGTGTAATGTAGGCTTTGTAGAGAAATAAGTCTTTGGTATTTGGTTGTAAAATAAATGTCAGAATAAAATGTTTGAGAAAATAAAGAGCTGTATATGAAATCACTACCTACAGAGCTATAGAATACTGATGGACCGTTGCTGACATTTCATTATTTAAGGTAAATTTGGTACCCAAGGAAGGTGCTGCTGTACCCCAGAGGCTGCTGTTCCCTGGGGTAGGACTGTCTGCCAGGAGTGACCCAAGAGCTGCTTCACATTGTTTTAATCACAAAGTTTATCCCAGACTTTAAAGACCATGCAATTCAGTTGAGTGACAGACTAGTGACCAGAGGCTCTGTAACTCTTTTCACCAAAATTTCTGAAACATACTCTAATGAAGATGTTGGTTACTTTTTTCACTTTAGATTGACTCTGTAGGGACATTTGTGGGGGCTATTTATAGGCTGAAGGGACTTGCCTGGGAAGAATGAAGAACGTGTTCCAGACAGAAGGAGATAGAAGAAATGAAAGTGAAATGGAGAACAGAGAAGTAATAAGACAGAGGTGTGTATGGAGCCCCAACAACTCGAGTTGGGATCCCCCAACCCCCAGCCCTCAGCCATAAACGCCCTCTTACCCAATAGACGTCTCTTTCCCAGGGTGAAATCAACCTGTCCTTCAGATGCTAGCTGAGAAAGCCCCTTGTCTCTGCTCACCTAAGACTGACTGGGTCCCTATCCCTCCCTTGTCCTCCCAGTTCTGTCCTTACTCTTCCCGGGACACACGGTGGTCTCCTCTTTCAGATCTAATATGTTAAGAGGTTCAGTGAAGAATAACTTCTTACTTTTGACCTCCATGTTCAAGGTATACCCAAGCTTTTACACATGTGTGCATGCTAACTTGCTTCAGTAGTGTCTGACTCTTTGTGGCCCCATGGACTGTAGCCTATCAGACTCTTCTGTCCATGAAATTCTCCAGGCAAGAATACTAGAATGGGTAGCCTTCCCCTCCTCCAGTGGATCTTCCCGACCCAGGGATAGAACCCGGGTCTCCTGCATTGCAGGCAGATTCTTTACCATCTGAGCCACCAGGGAAACACTAACCCACCTCAGCACTTACAGCATCAAGGCTTTCAGAAGCCTGAACAGCCTAGCCTGTTCAGCCATTTGTGGCAAAACTATTCTTTGTGTGCCTTGATATTGACTGTGTTAGGATACACTATTCTAAATTGCTTCATAAGTAACAGGAAAGGAGGGAGGAAGGGAGGGAGTGAGAAAGAAGGAAGGAAGAAAGGGAGGGAAGGGATACAGGCAACCCAAGATACTCAAGAACCATCCTTAACAGATCATTTTGCAAGTAGTTTCTCTATAGGTAAGAGGTTATAATACAGGACATTTATGGTCTCGCGTGTCTTTTGAGCCAGACTGACCTGGTGGGAAGGACATGCGCTTTGGAATCAGAAAGATATGTTTGAATCCAAGCTCTGGACACAATCTATAAGATCTTGCTCAAGTTCTTTAATTTCTCTCCACTTCAGCTTTCTCATTCATAAAGTGGGAATAATAACAGTTTTGTTTCTATGATATTATGAGAACTAATGAAGCAATATCTTTGCAATATTCTTGGCCTTCAGTAGACATGCAATGTTTTTCCTAAGATTTTAAAAAATGTGGTTTCAGAACCATTTGAGAAACAACTTTTGCGGCAATGGTAGTTCACACGGCTTAGTGCTTAGGTTTAAGTCAGTGAACTCAAATCCTGGTTCTATATTTAGTAGTTATATGACCTCAGGCAAATGACTTAACCCTCCCTCAGCTTCTGGGCTTCTGTTTTTTTTAATCTGTAAAATGTGGATAACGGCACCTATCTCACCATTTTTTGTTCAGGGGATTACAGAGCAAAAAGTCCACAAAACATGCCTGCACATCATAAAAACTCATGTTTCTTTTTGCTCTTATCAATATTACCCAGTGGAAGGTGGCTGAAGGTAGCCAGGAAACTGATGACATGGGCAGATGCGCCCGGGGCCAGACTGGGACTGCAATTGTGCAAAGAAAGTGACATCGCTCAGGCATGTCTGACTCTTTGCAACCCCATGGACTGTAGCTTACCAGGCTCCTCCGTCCATGGGATTTTCCAGGCAAGAGTACTGGAGTGGGCTGCCGTTTCCTTCTCCAGGGGATCTTCCTGACCCAGGGATTGAACCCGGTCTCCTGCATTGCAGACAGAAGCTTTTCCGTCTGAGCCACCAGGGAAGAAATACCAAAACATCTACAACTGGAGCCATGGTCTGACACCAGGGCGGAAGATGAAGGAAGGTTCACTTGTAGTTAATATATATTCAACGGCACTAATTAGCACAGCCCCAAACCCTAAAATAAATTAAGCAAGTCTTTAAAAAATGAGGCTGTAGACTAGTAAGAATGCTGAGAATTTCCTTTTATTATTATTGTCCTAACTGTTATAAGGCTTCCACAGTGGCTCTTGGTAAAGAATCCACCTGCCAATGCAGGAAATGAGGGTTCAATCCCTGGATCAGGAGGATCCCCTGGAGAAGGAAATGGCAACCCACTGCAGTATTCCTGCCTAGGAAATCACATGGACAGAGGAACCTGGTGGGCTACAGTCCATGGAGTTGCAAAAGAGTAGGACATGACCTATCAACTAAACAACAACAATTGTTCTAAGAGTGAAAATGTTGATATAGTCTTAGGTTGTCTGTGAACCAGATGACCCCAGGTCCCTGTGTCCAGATAAGATCAGTTCAGTTCAGTGGCTCAGTCATGTCCAACTCTTTGCGACCCCATGGACTGCAGCACATCAGGCTTCCCTGTCCATCATCAACTCCCTGAGCTTATTCAAACTCATGTCCAATGAGTCAGTGATGCCATCCAGCCAACTCATCCTCTGTGGTGCCCTTCTCCTTCTGCCTTCAATCTTTCCCAGCATCAGGGTCTTTTCCAATGAGTCAGCTCTTCCCATCAGATGGTCAAAGTATTGGAATTTCAGCTTCAACATCAGTCCTTCCAATGAACACCCAGGACTGATCTTTAGGATGGACTGGTTGGATCTTCTTGCAGTCCAAGGGACTCTCAAGTGTCTTCTCCAATACCACAGTTCAAAAGCACCAATTCTTCAGCTCTCAGCTTTCTTTATAGTCTAGCTCTCACATCCATACATGACCACTGGAAAAACCATAGCCTTGACTAGACGGACCTTTGTTGGCAAAGTAATGTCTCTGCTTTTTAATATGCTGTCTAGGTTGGTCATAACTTTTCTTCCAAGGAGTAAGCATCTTTTAATTTCATGGCTGTGGTCACCATCTGCAGTGATTTTGGAGCCCCCCAAAATAAAGTAACTCACTGTTTCTATTGTTTCTGCATCTATTCGCCATGAAGTAATGGGACCAGATGCCATGATCTTAGTTTTCTGAATGCTGACTTTTAAGCCAATTTTTTCACTCTCCTCTTTCACTTTCATCAGAGGCTCTTTAGTTCCTCTTCGTTTTCTGCCATAAGGGTGGTGTCATCTGCATATCTGATGTTATTGATATTTCTCCTGGCAATGTTGATCCCAGCTTGTGCTTCATCCAACCCAGCATTTTTCATGATGTACTCTGCATCTAAGTTAAATAAGCAGGGTGATAATATACAGCCTTGACATACTCCTTTCCCAATTTGGAACCAGTCTGTTGTTCCATGTCCAATTCTAACTGTTGCTTCTTGACCTGCATACAGATTTCTCAAGAGGCAGGTTAGGTGATCTGATATTCCCATCTCTTGAAGATTTTTCCATTGTGATCCACACAGTCAAAGGCTTTGGCATAGTCAATAAAGCAGAAATAGATGTTTTTCTGGAACTCTCTCACTTTTTCCATGACCCAGTGGATGTTGGTAATTTGATCTCTGGTTCCTCTGGTTTTTCTAAATCCAGCTTGAACATCTGGAAGTTCACAGTTCACATACTGTTGAAGCCTGGCTTGGAGAATTTTGAGCATTACTTTATTAGCATGTGACCTGAGTGCAATTGTGTGGTAGCTTGAGCATTCTTTGGCATTGTCTTTCTTTGGGATTGGAATGAAAACTGACCTTTTCCAGTCCTGTGGCCACTGCTGAGTTTTCCAGATTTGCTGGCATATTGAGTGCAGCACTTTCACAGCATCATTTTTTAGGATTTGAAATAGCTCAACTGGAATTCCTTAACCTCCACTAGCTTTGTTCCTAAAGATGCTTCCTAAGGCCCACTTGACTTCACATTTCAGGATGACTGGCTCTAGGTGATTGGTCACACAATAGTGATTATCTAGGCCATGAAAATCTTTTTTGTATAGTTCTTTTGTGTATTCTTCCCACCTCTTAATATCTTTTGCTTCTGTTAGGTCCTTACCACTTCTGTCCTTTATTGTGCTTATCTTTTCATGAAATGTTCCCTTGGTATCTCTAGTTTTCTTGAAGACATCTCTAGTCTTTCCCATTCTGTTGTTTTCCTCTATTTCTTTGCATTGATCACAGAGGAAGGCTTTCTTATCTCTCCTGTTATTCTTTGGAACTCTGCATTCAAATGAGTATATCTTTCCTTTTCCCCTTTGCCTTTAACGTCTTTTCTTTTCACAGCCATTTGTAAGGCCTCCCCAGACAGCCATTTTGCTTTTTTGCATTTCTTTCCCACAGGGATGGTTTGATCCCTGTCTCCTGTACAATGTCATGAACTTCCGTCCATAGTTCTTCAGGCACTCTGTCTATCAGATCTAATCCTTTGAATCTATTTGTCACTTCTACTGTATAATCATAAGGGATTTGATTTAGGTCATACCTGAATGGTCTGGTGGTTTTCCTTAATTTCTTCAATTTAAGTCTGAATTTGGCAATAAGGAGTTCATGATCTGAGCCACAGTCAGCTCCTGGTCTTGTTTTTGTTGACTGTATAGAGCTTCTCCATCTTTGGCTGCAAAGAATATAATCAATCTGATTTTGATATTGACCATCTGGTGATGTCCATGTGTAGAGTCTTCTCTTGTGTTGTTGCCTGTTATTCCAGGTATTTCTTGACTTCCTACTTTTGCATTCCAGTCCCCCATAATGAAAAGGACATCTTTTTTGGGTATTAGTTCTAGGAAGTCTAATAGGTCTTCATAGAATGGTTAAACATCAGCTTCTTCTGCATTACTAGTCAGGGCATAGACTTGGATTACTGTGATATTTAATGGTTTGCCTTGGAAATGAACAGAGATCATTCTGTTATTTTTGAGATTTTATCCAAGTACTGCATTTTGAACTCTTAGTTCATTATGATGGCTACTCCATTTCTTCTAAGGGATTCTTGCCTACAGTGGTAGATATAATGATGATCTGAGTTAAATTCACCCATTCCAGTCCATTTTAGTTCGCTGATTCCTAAAATGTTGAATACTGGAGTAGGTTGCCATTCTCTTCTTCAGGGTATCTTCCCAACCCAGGGTGTGAACCCGGGTCTCCCTCATTGCAGGCAGATTCTTTACCATCTGAACCATCAGAGACACCCTGTCAGATAAGAGAGCAAGTATCTTTTGGGGTGTGAGGGTAAGATAGCAAGCATTTACTATTGGAAAGGAAATGGCAATCCACTACAGCATTCTTGCCTGGGGAATCCCAAGGCCAGAGGAGCATGGTGGGCTACAGTCCACGTGGTCGCAAAGAGTCAGACATGCTGAGCAACTAAGCACACACATTTACTATTGTAACTTTCTGGTTTTTTTGAGTCTGCTGTGTGGCACACTTTCCATACACCATGCATTCAAACTTTGCAAGCCATCTGTATTCATTTTCTAGGGCTGCTGTAACAAAGTACCAAAACCTGGATGGCTTACAGCAACAGGAATTTATTGGTTCACAGTTCTGGAAGTCAGAAGTTCCTAACCAGGGTGTCAGCAGGCCCACGTGCTCCCTAACATCTCTAGGGGAGAGTCTTCCTTGCCTCTTTTCGATTCTGGTTCTTGTTGTCGGAGATGTCCCTCCCCACTTTCTGGATCTGCAACAGGTCCTCACTATGGCAGCACAGGTACAGACCGAGGACACCTTGAAATGTTGTGGGAATGAGTGGGAAGGAATAGATGGGTGGAGGGCTTGTTTCCATCGGGGTTTGCTTGTTCCTCCTGATCACTGAACATTAGCCTCCATCTCTTCTGTGTGTTCTTAGCTGACCATCCTCCACCACCATCCAGTTCATACAATCTCCTTGTGTCCTGACCAACAAGGCTCCATTGGTCCCCTTCCTGCCCTCCTTAGGGTGCCCTAGACTACTGGGTGTGGGTAGGGGTGGGGATTTTGTGTGGTCTTGGCATTAGGGGAGGCACTTATGGCCCAGGATCTCTCCTCCACTTATCATTGTGCTCCTCTTGGAACATGTCTGTTATTGCTCTGGGCTGGCTCAGTGGGGGCCCCTCTTCAGCCAGCTTGGGCCCCCACCTCCAGGCTCAGGACTTTCTCAGGTTTCTTTGTGGCTCAGCTCCTGCCTGGGCTCTCTTGCTCCTGCAGGCTCTAGCAGATCCTGGCTCTCATGTTGAAGCCACCTTCCGAGTCCCACTCAGGCATGTGGGATCTCCTCCTTGCCCTGTGGGAGCCACCTGAGTCTCTCAGAGCGGGTGGTGGGTTGGGGAGGACCTCTCCATGTCCAGACGTATCCTGCCATCCCTTCCATCTACACAATCCACTCCCATAATGGTGTGAGCCTCTGTGTCCAGTGGTTTAAGAAGCAAGCATTGAAGAAAGGGAGAATGCTTGTACAGCCCAAGAGTGGCTCTTGTCTAACACTCAGGAATGAGTTGTCCAAGGAGTTGTCCACATGCTGACAAAGCAAGAGACTATTGGAAAAGGGTGCTGGTGGAGAGCAGCAGGGTAAGGAAACCCAGGAGAACTGCTCTGCCATGTGGCTCACAGTCTCATGTTTCATGGTAATAGAGTTTGTTTCTGGGTTGTCTCTGGCCAATCATTTGACTCAGGGTCCTTCCCAGTGGCACACACATCACTCAGTCAAGATGGATTCCAATGAGGATTCTGGGAGGTTGGTAGGACATATGGACTCGTGCTTGCTCTCCCCCTTTGACCTTTCCTGAATTCTTCCAGTTCGTGGTAGCCTGTTAGTTTCTCATTACTTACCAGGACCTCCTATTCTTAAGACAGTTCATGAAAGTGGCTGCTGTCTTGTCTGGCCAGCAAGGGTGGTGTTTCAGTTGGTGTTCAATGCTTCCCCTAACAGAAGCATGGTCAAGCCCTCTGCCTGCTATGTGGGGTTTCCTACTACCCTGTCTCCCAGAGTTTCAGCTTCAAGGTAAACCATGGAGCATAGCTCACTCCAGCTCATTCATGCTGGAACTTTTTATACTTTTCTTTTTCTTCAGTACCAATCCTTCCTGCCCACAGACTGAAAAAAGTTCTCTCACCTCTATGTGATGGGAAAACTGCCTCTACCACTTTACGCATTCCCTCCTTCTCTGGACTGTGGCATAAATTCTTTTCACTTGACAATCAAAGCTAGACATTTGATATTAAAACAAGTGTAAAACTGTCACAATGTGTTCCGACTCCTACAATAGCAAGCCTAGGCTTCCAAGAATGCAAGGCTAAACAATCCAAGTCCTGGCTCTCAGGTGGTTCCTGGGTGTCAAGGGGCAATTGGCTTCAGCCTGATGGTCTAGTTTAAAATGTAAAAGAGTTGTAACATAGAAAGGAATGACCTATCAAGGAAAATCCACTAGCTGACATTTTAGAACACTGCCCTACTTTTGTTTTAGCGTCGAGACTGTGTAGCCGAGAAGAGCATACTTTTTTCTGGCACCTCTCAGAATTTGTGATTTCAGTTGGTTGACGTATCCTTTTAATGAGTCTGAGATTCTAGCCTGTAGGAGTTGATTGGGTTTGCTCTAGTCCAGGACCAGAGATAATCTCTCTCTCATTCCGACTCTTCACAGTCCAAACACATGCTGTCAGTCCCCCAAAAGTGGATGTAGACGGATTAGTACAAGATTGTCCATGGCTAGTATCTGATGGAATATAGTGACTTGTCACTGAGACCTGCCACTATGCATCTGCCATCCATGCTATAAACCTGACCATCTTGTCCAGTCTCTGTCATTTTACAAATGTAAAACTGGAACTCTAGAAAGGTAAGAAAAATTGCCCCAAAGATTCCAAAACTTTGTTGGAGTGAAGGGAAGACGAGGAGACCTGTGTGCAGATGAGCTCTGTGGAGATACAAACTCATGCAATTTCTTTCTCATGCTGCCATGAGGTTTCCTTACTCTTCCCAACTTGCAGATTGTTTTTCAACGATAAATATCCATTTTGGAGGTGGAGGTGGACAAGTGCAAATGCTTGACCCTGAAAAGCCCCCATCCATCTGCTGGTGGCCACTGAAGACAGAACTTCTGATGAGCTGGAATCTTGGTTTCTTTGCCAAAAGACTTCAGCCGGCTTGCCAAGGAAGGATCAGTTCTCTGCTCAGATGAAGCCAGTCTGGGGGCGTGGAGATTACAGTGGAGGATGCTCCTGATGCATCCATGGCCCCTGATCTGGAGGAGTAGGCCCTGGACAGACATAGACAGATGGTGAACGAGGGGTCCTCATCTCCAGTCTCAGTCACCGCCACCGCAGTAGGCAGCCGGCTCTGCAAAACCTGACTTGATCACAACACCATGCAGACATTTCCATGGATTTTTAAAAGGCAGCTGTCAGCTCAAGCTTGCCTCACTGAGCTTTCAGTCCTGGTGGCTAGACTGGCAGGGTTCCGACATGGAAACCCTGGAAGGAAAACAGAGTTACCGTCAATCATAACTGTGCCTCTTTTAGCTGGATTTTCATTTTCAGAGCAAAGACCTCCTTAGGACTTGAAACTCTCCATTCTTCTTACTGTAAGAACATATGCAGAGCTCCCTACCTCACCATGGAAAGACAGTAGTGAGAATGTAAAAGCAATTGGAGCAAAGAGATCCATGTGCCATAAAACAAGGGGTGCTGGGACAATGTGAGCGAGATCTCCTTGTTATGATATCCAAACATACATGCCACACACACACAGAGCACTCCCCTCCTCCCCTTATACAAACAAGATCAGGCGAAAATAAACTTTATAGATAGTCTTGAAAGTAAAAAAGAAACTCACAAAAGGGCTTCTTCAAAAGAGAGTAAAAAGAGACCCACAGCTTTCCTTTGCTGAAAGTCCTGGGAGGAGGGAATATTTATTCCATGCATGCAGGGTGATTATAATGTAATAAGACTGCTATTCTTGTGTGGCTCGTTAGCTAGCCTTAAAGATAATTCTAAGAGAAGTTCAAAGGATATTTTGAGCTGTGGGAGAATCAGTGAAGGCATTACTTTGAATGACAGCCCTCCCTTGGAGCTCTGGAAAAGTTAATCACATTTCATATGCAAATATATAACCCCCCACCACACACACACAGGTGTAGGGTTGGGCTTCCTTCTTTTATTCAGTGCATTTCTGAGTGGGTTACCTTGGGTGCAGCACTGTGCCAGGTGCTGAGGGGCAAACGGAAAAGGTAGGCCTGGCTCTTCTACCCACACTCTCCCTGGGGAGAAGTTAGGTCACCCAGAACGAAATGTTTAACTGCCATGGCACGGCAGAATTGTCAAAATTAATTGATCACATCTCCAATGAAAGCATTAAGCTGTCTTGCGTCAGCTGCTAGAAACACCACCCCGCGCTTCCTCCCCAGAAGCTCATCCTTGAACCAATGTCTAAATGCCAGTGGGTGGAGTTCTTGGGGTCAACTCTGAGCGGAAGCCTTGACAGTGGGATCTTGGTTTCTACTTTTGTTAGTGAAAAGTGAAAGTGAAAGCCGCTCAGTCGTGTCCAACGCTTTGCAGCCCCATGGACTGTAGCCTGCCAGGCTCCTCTGTCCATGGAATTCTCCAGGCCAGTATACTGAAGTGGGTAGCCATTCCCTTCTCCAAGGTTAGGGAACCCTTACCAAAACCACCCACCTTGTCCAGGCGGTGATACCTGCTTGCCTGAGTTATCTCACAACAGGAGGTCCCAATAAAGAACAGAGTGATGCTGTCAAAAACTAACCAGGAAAATTCGGGAGAGCCTGAAAGGAGGGAGGAGTTGACCAGCCTCCAAAATCCTTCTTACAGGGATCCATCTTGGCTGAGAGAGGCACACACCACCAAGAAGGACCTTGAGTCAGAATGATTGGCCAGAGACAACCTGGAAACGAAACGCATCACCATAAAACCCAAGACTGCCAGCCATGTGACAGAGTTTTCCCAGTTTCCTTTACCCTCCTGCTCTCTGCCCAGGCAGCCCTCCACCATAAATTCTCTTGCTTTGTCGGTAAACGTGTCTTCTCGGATAATTCACTTCCAAGTGTTAGACAAGAGCCCATTCTCAGGCCCTGGAAGGGGCCCCCCTTCCTGGAACAGTTGTCCTTTCCTTTCCTTAGGTTGTTGTCAGTATCTTTAAGGGATTTCTGATGTCTGAGTTGCCACGGGGACAAATATCCTCTTAAAACACTGAAGTGACCTCATGGAGGGTAGGGGGAGGGTGGGGAGGAAAGGAATGGAAAATTAAAAGGCAGGGCATGCAGGGGGATAAGAATACAAGTTGAGCAACCCAAGGAGAAAGGACTGTTGGGAAGAAGAGGGCTTGGAGGCTGCTGCTGGCAAGAAGGAAGCATGAGTGGCATTTCCTCTGACCCTCACCTCTCTATTTTGAGGTGGATCCCTGCAGTGGCCTCTCTGTCCCCTCCCCCATGTCTCCCCTGTCATTTTATCCAACACCACCCAAAACTCTGACTTTGTTTCTACTCCTTCAAAATCTTCCCTAGATTTTCACTGATGCTGGAGGAAGTTCAAATTCCTGACTCAGACAACTCATCAATCCAAGCCACATTCCCACCATTCTTTCCCAGAATCCTTTGCTTCTGCCACATTGAACTACTTGTCATTGCCCAAATACACAGGGTGTTTTCTGGCTCAGACTTCTCCCTCTGCCTGGAATGCCTTCTCATCTCCTTGCCTCTTGAACCTACCCATCCTTCAGGCCCCCTTCAAAGCTCATCAGCTCATATAGAAGTGTCCCTTCCTGCCTTTGAATCCTCATCGTTCCTGCTGCCTGAAGCACTCCGTAGTCCTCATCTGATGTTTTGTATTAGAGAATGATGGGCCTATGGTTAATGTATCTTAAATCTAGGACAGGGGGATGGAAGGGAGGGAGGGAGGGAAGGAGGAAGGAAGAAAAGAAAGGAGGGAGGGAGGAAAGACTCCTTTCATCCTTTGACTTGAATAAACAGGACTTATGATGGAGAAGGCAATAGCAACCCACTCTAGTACTCTTGCCTGGAAAATCCTATGGACGGAGGACCCTGGTAGGCTGCAGTCCATGGGGTCACAAAGAGTCGGACACTTACTGAGCGACTTCACTTTCATGCATTGGAGAAGGAAATGGCAACCCATTCCAGTGTTCTTGCCTGGAGAATCCCAGGGACAGCAGAGCCTGGTGGGCTGCTGTCTATGGGGTAGCACAGAGTCGGACATGACTGAAGCGACGCAGCAGCAGCATGATGGGAAATGGGCTTTCCTGGTGGCTCAGTGGTAAAGAATCCACCAGCCAATGCAGGAGATGTGGGTTCGAGCCTGGGTTGGGAAGATCCCCTGGAGAGGGAAATGGTAACCCATTCCAGTATTCTTGCCTGGGAAATCCCATGGACAGAGGAGCCTGGTGGGCTACAGTCCATGGGGTCACAAAAAGAGTCGGACATGACTGAGCGATTAGATAACTACAGCATCATGATGGGAAATGTACAGGGTTCCGAGTCAGTTATTTTCACTTAGTTGAGAGATTTACGTGGACCGAGCTCATGGTGGTGGTGAGGGGGCTGCTCCTTGACACTTGGTCATCCTACTTGGTAAAGGCAAAGACTACCTGACCTTAGGGTGAGCTGAGCCAGAGCCTCAGGTGTCAGCAGTGGTTCCTGGCAGAAAAGGAAGAGGGGGGGACCTGCCCAGACAGACCCCAACTCTCCTGAGAGGGGATCCCCACCTCCTGGCTCAAGAACAGAGCCCTCAGAAGTCGTTTCTCCTTGCAGCCAGCCACAGGCTGACACACCAATGGCCAGGCGGGCTCTCATTTAAATTCCCCTCAATCGTAAGTACAGAAAAGGTGACCAAATCCCAACAGGATTTTCATTTGTTTTAATTCCAATTCAGCTCCAAGGATCTCCTCATTAAGCTGTATCACTGAAACCCTTAGGGGCCAGAGCCAGATTTTGCAAACCCAGGCAGAGTTGGGGGCCAGGGTCTCCCTCCTCACTCCCACCACAACACCACACTTCCTCTTTTCATTCATCCGCTGCCCCACGGCGATGCATTCATCTCTTTTCTTCCTGCCATTCCGTGGCATCTGTCTAGTAATGCTTCCCGTCTATCTGCCCATGTCATTTCAAATTCTATCTGTTGTGCTATTTACTCTGTTTATATTTCCTGTCTCTTCTGTTTTCTGGCTTCTTTCCGTCCATAGCATCTATCCTGTTGATATTCTGATCTATTTATATCCCCTTGTGGTGCTCAAGCTCCCCCCTCCTTTTTAATCTCTTTCATCAATCTTGTTTACCTTCTCCATTACCCCTTCATCTTGCTATTACCTAGTTATCTATTTAGTTAAGTGGCCCGGACCCCTTGCTCTCTGTCTCAGCTTTTACCTGAATCCACTCCAGGCACCCAGGCAATGCTGCCGGCACCACTCCCACTCTGACTTCCTGCACTTGACAAGGGAGCCCAATTCAGCTCTCCTCTGGGGCCAGACTAGTGCAGCCAGGCTCCCACGACATGTGCCCATGAGGTCCTCTCTGACAGAGATAAGGTATACAGAGCATCCAGCCCGTGGCCACTCTGAGATAGGTGCTCATTCCTCCCTTGCTTTTACAACTTTTCAAGGCACTTTCCCTTCATATTAGGTGAGGAAGCTGAGGCTCAGGGAGGTGAAGCCACTTGCTCAAGGTCACACAGTTAATATGTGGAATATTGACAACCTACCCTTAGTTATCTGCATGAGCAATGGCGTGGATAATCTCCCCCTACAGAAAAATGGAGACCTCATTTCTAACAGGCTCTGGAATATTGAGTTTGGGGTGGTGGATTTCCCTCCCGGTGCAGTTCTGCTGTTGCTGATAGTCAAAGTACAGTGCAGGAAAGGCCAACTGGTGGAACGGGACTGTGCTGCAGAGTCCCCACAGGAGTGACAATGTAAAGGCAGCACTGTCCCCTGTAATGGAGAAACCAGTGTCTTGGCTGCCACCCTCGTCCCCAGACCCTCACTCCCAACCCCTCGTCCCTGCCCGATAAGCCATTTCTGCTCCCCACTCACCCATACTGACCAAGGCTTGTGTGGAGTAATGTCAGATGCTTAGTGGAAATCAAAGGAAAGCCACCCCAGCTTCCAGGATGGTCTGGGATACACAATGGAGAGAGTAACCAATTGCTCCCAGAGAGTTAAGCAATAGGAACATCCCTGAAATAGAGCCACCTGGGGATAAGATGGAAACAACAATCAAGCCTCTTGCTCAAGAAAAAAGAAGTGACTTCACTCCCAGTCGGGTGAAGTCCTAAAATAGGAATTCCAAGTTCAGAGAAAAGCAACAACCAAACAGAACCCCCACTCCCCACCACCATCCCCCGACCCTCTTTCGTTCAGCTCAGTTCAGTTCAGTCGCTCAGTCCAACTCTTTGCGACCCCATGAACTGCTGCACGCCAGGCCTCCCTGTCCATCACCAACTCCTGGAGTTTACTCAAACTCCATTCAACAGATGCCATCCAAATGAAAAGTTGTTGTTGAATCACACAAAGACATAGGGATTCTTGGCCCCCGGAGGAGAAGAATTCAATCCGGGGCCAGAGACGAGGCTTGATCACTCAGAGCTTTTGTGTAATAAAGTTTTATTCAAGTATAAAGAAGATAGAGAAAACTTCTGACATAGGCATCAGAAGGGGGCAGAAGAGTACCCCCCTGCTAGTCTTCAGCTGGATGTTATATAGTCACTAGCAGTCTGTTAATGAAAGAAAGAAATGTCTTAAAACTCAGAATGGCACCAGGCCCCTCACCCATAAGATATATTTTGGGATAATCTTGGCACCAAATGGTTTATCCTGGGCCATAAAATGATTAACTTGAATCTTGAAGAAGGGCAGACCACCATACAAATAGTTTCATTTACATAGATTAGGGGAACAATATCTGAGTATAACATACTGGTTTGTCAAATAGGTTCTGAGCCGTGAGGCAGAACAGACTTGAAGACAGAGTTTGAGGTAAATGCATAGCACATTAGCATAGCTTAAGATAAACATTTCCATAAGAAAAAGGCATTGGTTATCTCTAGGTTTGAGAATAGTTAACTTCTGCAAAACCAGGTGTCATTATGGCAACACAGTATTTTAAGAGAAACTGCCTTTTAAATTTGTATAGAGAAGGAAAAAATATCACTAGTTCGTTTCCTCCTGTCGCTTAAGAGAGATAAAAATGTCTGACACTTGCAGGCTATTTCCTCTATTTGGAGATCCCTGGCCTTCCTGCTTGTTACCCTCTCACAACCACCTCATCCTCTGTGGTCCCCTTCTCCTCCCGCCTTCAATCTTTCCCAGCATCAGGGTCTTTTCCAATGAGTCAGTTCTTTGCATCATGTGGCCAAAGTACTGGAGTTTCAGCTTCAACATCAGTCCTTCCAATGAACACCCAGGACTGATCTTTAGGATGGACTGGTTGGATCTTCTTGCAGTCCAAGGGACTCTCAAGTGTCTTCTCCAATACCACAGTTCAAAAGCACCAATTCTTCAGCTCTCAGCTTTCTTTATAGTCCAACTTATCACATCCATACATGGCTATTGGAAAAACCATAGCCTTGACTAGACAGACCTTTGTTGGCAAAGTAATATCTCTGCTTTTTAATATACTGTCTAGGTTGGTCATAACTTTTCTTCCAAGGAGTAAGCATCTTTTAATTTCATGGCTGCAGTCACCAACTGCAGTGATCTTGGAGCCAGGAGAACTGTAGGGGACGTTATTAAACTCCATCAGGGCAGCTGCCTGGAATTCTTTCCTGGGTCCTTCTTGCCTCTAAAGTCAACCCATACTCCCTAGTCTACCTCTTGTGTAAGCAAAAGTGGTGTCTGAGCCACTCAAAAGCCATTAAAGAAGTAAGGTTGGTGGAAAGGAGTTTGCTTTTCAGATGCTGGCAATGAGGGGCAGGTATCTAAAAGCTGACTCCTTCCCACTGACAATCAGTGGGCAAAATCTTTTATAGATGGAAGGAGAGGGCACACTTGGCTCTGACAGTCATCTTGAAATTAGTCATGTGGTGGCTTGACCAACACCATCTTGATCATTTCAATCTTCAGTACCACAGTTGGTTTGCTTCCATTTCCTTAAGACTGGTTCTTGGAACTGTGGCAGTTTATGTCATGGCTACAGTCTGTTCATCACATAGTTAACTTCTTCCACCTGGTGGGGGTTTCAGCATCTACAAGACAGCTCACAGGATAAGGCTCAGAATATTATCTATAGCCCATGAAGAGATACTAAAGGTCCTTAACTTTGCTTACTGACAAAACCACTATTATTTAATCTTGTTGAACAGCTTCTCTTTGCTTCCATATTTTCTCACTTCTCTGATTAAACAATTCTTTGGCTAACGTTTTTCACAGACAAAAGGCAAGCTAAGGGAAAGGGGAGGAAGGAACTTAGGCTCCTGCTCTGTTTCACTTATACATTATCTACCCTTACCTCTCTGCATGTACTTTCCTGCCTGCCATATTAGCAGAACACAGGGTCCTCACCTGAGATGTTTAGTGTGAGGAAATGAATTGAGACCCCTAGGAGGCGTGCTTGAGAAAGGACGGGTGGCCTCTTCTTTGGCTAATTACTAAGTTTTGAAATAACTGGCCCTTAAGGATTTTATAGCATCCAGTGGAGAAGAACATGCAAACTGATTACCGTATCTACAGTAGAGAGGCATTGAGCACTAAAATAAAGGTGAGAGAATGTGTGCAAGGGTTAGTTGCTCAGTCTTGTCCAGCTCTTTGCAACCCCATGGACTGTAACCCCCTAGGCTCCTCTGTCCATGGAATTCTCCAGGCAAGAATACTTGATGGGTTTGCCATTCCCTTCTCCAGGGGGTCTTTCTGACCCAGGGGTCAAACCCAGGTGTCTTGTTTAGGCAGGTGGCTTCTTGACCAACTGAACCACCAGGGAAGCCCCAAATAAAGGTAATTAGTGTGAACTCGGAGCACAGAGGAAGGGGAGACATTCTGGTATGGCGAATTGAGGAAGTCTTCGTGGAAGAGGTGGCATTTAAGCTGAGTCTTGAAAGAATTCATGCAGATATTTTAAGTGGAAAGATTCCAATTAGCAAAGAGCAGGAACATTCACGGAGTGTTTACAAGCATGGGGTGATCAGGTGGGGTGTTGATGGAGGTCAAGAGAAAATGATGCTTTTCTATAAAGATGTGCTTGTGGACTGCAAATCCTGTGGGGTAGTGGCCATGCTTTTGTAGCTCTGTGTCTGGCACGGTCACGTCTGATGCTCAAGAAGTATCTCTAGTCACAGGTGGTGTGATGCCAATGGCAATGGTGTGTGTCACTGTGACGCTGTTTAGGGACTCAAGCCACTGTCACTTCGAGGCTGGGGGTCAGGAACCAGAGTTTGGGAAAGCTGAGTTTGTTTCTCCCTGCTCTTCCTCCCTCCCCCATTCCTCCTCCAGCTCTCTCCATCTGACTTTGCTTCTTTTTCTGGAAAAACAGGTGGGAAGTTGCCAAGCTGACTGGGACCCCCTGCCCAGAGTGATAGACCCTGTCACAGGAAAGTAATTTCTTCTTAAACTTCTTTCCGGTGAAACCCCGCTGCTGCACACAGCAGGCCGCGCCATGCCGGCACTACCGTCCTGCCACCGCAGTGCCGGGGAATAAAGGAAAAAGCTTAGCATTAAATTTCATGTAAATCAGACTTTATTTGCTCTGGTGACAGGTTATTACCTTCTGCAGGGAATGGAGGGGGAAAAAAAATGGCTGTTGGCTGAAGACACGGGTCCCCAGATGAGGATGTTTCCAATAGCAGCCTACAGCTGTGCCAGCCAGGGTCACCTGCCCTTTCCGCCACCTCCTTCCTCCATCCCCGCAGCTTCCATGAGCTTTTCCACCAGCATCTGCCCTCTCCTAGCTGGTCCCAGCTAGCAGCACTGTCTCTGGTGCTAGGCTTTCTCACAGCTTGCATGGGGGCATCTTCTAGACCAACTGTGCCCAAGCATGGCTTAGCCCTCTGGTGCACTGTGGCACAGACCCTCTCATACCCAGAACCCTCTATGTGCTTCTGTTCTCCTTGCTGAATTTAATTTATCCTTCAAGCTCAACTTAAGTCCAAAACCTCCATGAAGTCTTTCCTCACCTGCCAGCCAGAGGCACTCTCTCTCCTTTGAGTTTTGTTCATCCTACACCTTTGTCCCATCACCCAGCCTAGCCTGATTTGTACACTCCAACCAGCTACCAACACACTGATTGAAAATCAACCATGTGGTTTATACTGTGCAGGGCCCTGTGGGGCCGCTGGACACAGAGACTTTCCATGTCCTCTGTTTCTTTGATTACAGGAAACAGCTTTCATTCAGCCTCCATGAACTTCCCTGAGTTCCAATGGGCAGTCAAGCTGTGGTTAATTAGGGAAGGGAGGGGATGTGAGATCAGGGGAAAACAGTTAAGAGCAGCCTTGGGGCAAGGCCCAGCTTCCCCATCAGCAGATACACACAACAATATCTTTGAGCTATTTTCCATATTTCCCACCTGAAACCCCCTCCAGGTGGGAGAAACTTATGGTATGCTCCCCACAAGTGTGTAGACCCCAGACCAGTTAAGCCTGAAAGTTGATGATGTTGCTTCCTACTTACCTTACCAGGACATCAGAAGAATGTCTGTGAGCTGATCACACCCTCTTTTACTATACACTTTGTCACTCTCTTCCCCAAATTGAGACACTTGGTTTTGAGGGCATTAGCCCACCGTCTTCCCCGTTGCCTGGCAAAGCAATAAAGCTGCTCTTCTCTACTTCACTCAAAATGCTGTCTCTGAAATTTGATCTGGCACCAGTGCACAGAGAAGCTGAGTTTTTGGCATCATGCTCCCAGTGATGGTTGGTTCCTGCTGTGGAGTCTGCTATAAGCCCTGCTTCATGGGTCACAATCTCTACCCTCTGCCTGCTCGCCACCTCCTTGAGGAGCGAAGTTATGTACATGAAGAAACCAACCATCACTCTAAGCACAGAGTAGATTCTTAATCAATGTGTTGGTTGCTAAGAGGCACGTATCAGCCAGGATAGGCTAGGTTATGCTAAAGCAACAAAGGACCCCCAAATCTCAGTGACTCAAAGCAACAGAAGTTTCTTTCTAGTTCGTGTTGCATGTCCACTGTGGTCAGCTAGCAGATATGCTCATTGAAGTCACTGAGTGATCCAGAATGGTGATAGCAGCTGCCATCGAAACCTTGATCACTGCCCAGGAGCATCTTACATTTGGCAAGGAAATAAAGCTCTCTTTTGAAGGTGACCCAGATTGTCTCTGCTCACAAGTCACATGGCCCCACCAAACATAAAGGGGCCGGAAAGTGCGGTCCTGCCATGTGTCCAGAAGGCAGAGAGCTAGAAATACTTGGTGACTCGCTCCAGTGCCTTCTCTAAAGGGCTTCGTTACTAAATTTCACAGGGAGTGAGCTGTGTCTGATCTATCCACCACTAAACCCCTGATGGCTGGCACAGTGCTTGGTACCTGATAGAGACTCAATAAATACTTAGGTTGATGGAGAGCACTGGCTCTGACCCTTTATCTCAATCCAGAGTTGAGCTTTGTGCCTTATTGGCCTTGAATCTGCCTTCTGGGCCTCTAGACCCCAAGCCGTCAGGAGGGGCAGCTTTGTAGGCCTTACACACAAGAGGCAGTGTTGCTTGGACAATCTTCTCTGCACCATAGGAGAGGCAGGGAGGGCAGGGCACCGTTACCTGTTTAGACTGTTCTTTCTTCCTTTTTTCTCTTGGAGTATAATTGCTTTACAATGTTTATTTGTTTCTGCTGTAAAACAACATGAACCTGCTCTGTGTATACATATACCCCCTCCCTCTTAGATCTCCCTCCCCTCATCCCACCCCTCTAGGTCATCACACAGCACTTAGCTGAGCTCCCTGGGCTGTACACTGGCTTCCCACTGAGACTATTCTTTATTAATTGGCAAGCAGATACTTTTTGAAATGTGTGTATAAAGGTCTGTGTGTGTATGTATAACAGGTAACACCGAAGGGGAAGAAGGCAGGTTGTAGCTCCATATTTTATCGCTGCATATCTCCCACCAGTAGTTAATCAACTTTGTGTTTGACACAGTACTTGGTGGTGGGGGTCTGGGGAGACAGAACCTCTGAAGGGCGGGTGTCATCCTTCCTTTGGCAGCGCTGTCTGTTTCACTCATACTCACATCTTTTCTTCCACTTTATCCTCGTTTTCCTCCCCTCTCTTCTGTTTTCTCCTCCGCTTTGATTGTCTTCCTCCTTTCTTCAAAATCTCAAAGGCAGATGAGAAAAGAGGATGGGGAGAAGACCAGCCTTAGGTCAGGCATGTGAGCACAGGACTGGGGTCTGACTGCAAACTGATCGGCATTCGAGGCCGCGGTCGTGGTCTGAACGTCCCTGTCACGGTCGCAGTTTTAGATATGCTTGATTAGATGTGGGAGCCGTGGCAGAGAAAGTCAGGAGCAGAAGTCATTTGAGGTCCTCTCTCCACCCCTCTCCCCACCATCCCTCCTCCTCCTCCTCAAGGGCTAAGATGAAACACAACTGAGATCATGTCCAGGGAAAGGCCCCCTTAGCCATCTGTCTCCCAACTAGGGGAGGGGCAGGAGCCCAGGGTCTTGCACTGATCATGTCCAAGCTTGTCTGGGCTTTTCCAGCATCTCTGATGAGGGACTGGGGTTCAGAGAAGGCAAAGCCGGTCCAGCAGCTTGGCTGCCTCCGCAGCCTCTAACGCTGGTCATCTGCCAAGCTCACCATCTGTAGCCTCCGGCCGGTGGTAAGCATCGCCAGCTCCTGCATCAGCCCCCACCCCCAACCCCCCACCCCCAGCCTGTGCTGGGAATCTGCCAGCACCCAACTGCATCATACAATCGGATAAGCTTTGCCAGGTTTATGGCTGGTAATTTATGGCCTTCTTTAGCAACATCTATCACGCTGTACAGTTGTTAATCCCAGAGTCTTTGCCCACTTTGCAGAAAATAGCTTGCAATTCCTTACAATGTAGCATTTGCTAACTCACCTGTCTGGCTGTCAGGCTGGGTGGGTGAGACAAGCTACTCTTTAGTAACTTCTTTCCATCTTACTTTGCTTAGGGGAGCCGGGCTTTCTCCCTCCAGAAAATAACAGCAAGGATCTTCATTACTCCACTACTGCTCTGCTCTCCTCTGTTACTGCTCCAGCGGCAGCTCTGTACCTAACATGCTCACTCTCTGGAAGCACTAGGGATGCTGATGGCGGGGTGGGCTTACAGTCCCAGCAAAACCAGAGCCTTGCATTGCTATACAAGAGAGAGTGGGTCCCAGGCAACACGGACTTAATCCCTCCTCATTCAATGTCATTGAGGGACTGGAGGGAGTGTGTCCCGAGGGTGCGTGTACACACTTATACACAAGTACAGGGGGTAGGAAATACTTCTGTGGTCAATCCTGGCTTAGGCACGCTAATGAAACAATCAGTCTGGACCATTGAAAATCTCCAACAAAGGCAAACACAATGCCACATAAATGCGTTTGGCTCCAGGATGAATCACACGGTATCTTACAGCCAACGCTTTTAAGTTTAGCTATTACAGCATTAAAATTAAGTCTCCTGTTCTTAAGGTATATATATCCTCCCACCCGCTCCTTGCCTTGTAAAAGAGGAGGTGCTTGAGAAATTCTAAATCATGTGCGGAAGTGCAGGTGTGGTGAAAGGATATGGACTGTGATCATAAGGCATCTATATATGGATGAATCTAAAAAATTGTTTCATGTGCTGGCTGGAGAAAGATGGGGTGAGACATACTGGAAAAGAATATGCCAAATGATAAAAAGGTGAAATTCAGATATTGGGAGAGATATACAGACTCACACACATACACATACCTACATACAATTACATACACATATTCCCTGATGGCTCAGCAGTAAAGAATCCACCAGCAATGCAAGAGTCGCAGGAGGTGCAGGTTCGATCCCTGAGTCAGAAAGATCCCCTGGAGGAGGGCACAGCAACCCACTCCGGTATTCTTGCCTGGAGAATCCCATGGACAGAGGAGCCTGGTGGGCTACAGTCCATATGGTTGCAAAGAAGCAACTTAGCATGCACACTCATGTTATATTTATTATATATGATTTGTACATATTATACACATATCACAATTTCTTACTTTTCCATATTTTATGCATTTCTTACAATGGGCATGCTGCTTTATACTTGGAATAAACACAAACATCACAAATAAATGACAATGCTCATTTTGATTGACCTATTGATTGTTACGACTCACATCAAAGTTATTCATCCCTCTCCTGTATACTCCTAGGACCAAGAGAAGATCAGGAGGAACATTACCTTCCCATTTCTTTCCCTTGGATCCATTCTCTACAGTACCCGAACCTATTCTGGTTTCATATTCTATTTTCTGACAGTAAATATAGGAAGGAACTCTTGATTACTGAATAATTTATTTTCTGATTCAAATGCCCTATTCTTTATGGTATACTTTGATTAGCTCAGGGGACTTGAGCAATGCTTGTTGACTGACAGAATGAATGAAGTGACAGAGGCTGCTGTTCATTTGGAACAAGCCAACCGAGGCACTATGGGCTTCCCAGGCAGCACTAGTGGTAAAGATTGCCTGGCAGTGCAGGAGACATAAGAGACATGGGCTTGATCCCTGGGTCAGGAAGACCCCGTGAAGGAGGGCATGGCAACTCCCTCTAGTATTCTTGTCTGGAGAATCCCATGGACAGAGGAGTCTGGCAGGCTGCTATCTCTGGGATTGCAGAGTTGGACACAACTGAAGCACCTTTGCCTGCACACGGGCAACTGAGGCAGTGTGTTCACACTGAGGTCATTTTGCTGTTCCGGTACAAGCTCATTAGCCTCAGTGTCGGGGATAGCAGCAGCCACAGGATGTGCTGTGTCCAGTCAGGGTGGGGATAGTGTGGATACAGCACACGTGGCAGACAGCGAGGGCATTTTCCGTATTAGGGCTGCATGCTCAGCAAGATCTCCCACCCAATTCACAGCTCACCTCATGGCGTTCATTTGCAGGTTTGTTTGTTTTTAATCAGAAACATTCAGTGGAAGGCAGGGATGTTCCAGCAGATACCATAAGCAGTGCCCTGCTGTCTCTTGGACTCCCATATTGTGCCAGGGTTATCTTTGATGATGCGTCTTCTACTTGATGCTTTTCTTTGCAACTTGGCCTCTGAAGACATTCAGGTAAAGTGATGTTGACTTTAGACTTCCTGATTTTAGGGATGGGGAGAGGCATTGTTATACATAAGTCTCTGGAGCTTAGTCCTTTCCGTGCAGTCAGCTGCAAGATAGAATGAAGTCAGTATGTCTTCCATACCCTAAACACACACACACACACACACACACACACACACACACTGACCCTCCTCTAATGTCCTGTATGAAGTCCAACACTTTCTTCTTTCTCCTCCCACCCCAGCTGCCCTCAATCATCATTTTAATCAGGGTTTGAGGATGATGAGGAAAGTTGTATAGACAACCAAAACCCTCAGTCTGAAATTGAGGTGACTTTGGAAAGTTCATCCCAGGCCTCTGGAGACTTTCACAAAGATCACAGATCAGGAGTTTGGTCTTCTCCACACCAAAGGGTCAGAGCTGAAAGAAGCTGAATTTAAGGGCTAGTAGAGTGTATGTGCAGATCTATATGAAATTCAGGGCAATTCTAAGATTCTTATTTTTAGTACTTGCAGAAGAGCCTCTTGATCCATCACTGAGCGTGAGGCTGGGGTGGGTAGGATGCCTAAGGTCACAGCTGCCCCACCTTGACACTCACTAACCACAGACTCACACTCATGTTCATTATCTATGGCTATTAAGGTGGGCTGGTGGAGGGCACATGGATGATAGAGGAAATTATAATTCTGGGTCCCAGATTTAATAACCCAGTGACCTTGGGAAAATCATGTACCCTTCCCGTGCCTCACTGTCTATCTCCTACAAACCTGTCTGCCTAATAAAAATCGAATGAGTGGGTATGTGTGAAAGTGTTTTGCAAACTGTAAAGTTCTTTACAAATGCAAAACAGACTTAGAATAAGTACATAATAAGTACTTGTTGAATGAACAAGTAAATGACACTCAGTCATGGTGTGCTATTAATTTTGATGACATATTGATATTGCTAGCAAGTATTTTATCGATTGATGACAGGTCTATGAGTACTGGTCAAAACGGAACTGCAAAAACCACAAATTTCATCAGTGAGTGATATATAGCTTTATACTGGTTTTCTTTGTTTCATTTGTTTCTGTCTTGTCCCTGCAATTATACGGTAAGCTGCTTGAATGCAGAGATCTTGTCACATGTAGTTTGCCCAGCATCAGCGAGGTGTGATGGCTGACATCAGTGATACAGGGGGCTTGAATCTTTCTGGGACTGGATTTGGGATGCTGTGAGCATGCACATTTATGGTACAATTATCTGCTGGATAGACCAGAGAGTGGGGAGAGGCAGAGCTAGCTGGGGGGTATTCTTGCAGACCTCTGCCATCTTCATCTCTCATATCAATACAGTGTGCAAGGAATTAAATAAGATAAAAAAGAGACGTTATCTGCAAGTCAAATTAAGCTGCAATTTTTTTTCTTTTTTAAAATTGTTTTAGGTTGCACCCTACAACATGTAGGGTCTTTGTTCCCTGACCAGGGATCAAATCCGTGCCCTGCATTGGGAGTATGGAGTCCTAACCACTGGGCCACCAGGAAAGCCCCTAAGCTGCAATTTTCTCTGAGCCTTCTGGGTGATGTTTCACTATCTCCTGAGAGGACTAAGTGTCTGGCCCTGACTTCTCTTCTCCCCCTTCTAAGTGCTGTGCTTTCTCTCCTTCCTGGCCAGCTAAGAGCCCTTCATTGGGCAGTCCTTGGCCTGGAATTAGAAGAAAAATACCGAGATGGGGGGAAAAGCCTTTTACTAAAAAAAAAAAAAGTAACTGAGCAGCTAGGGCAAGAGAGAGAACCTTTAAAAGGAACTTTTACTTAGTCCCAGGATCAAAATGAAGGCAAGCCCTTTCTTCTCTGTGAGGCCAGCCCTGAGGAAAGTGGACTCGCCCTCCCTCGTTTCATTACAGAGAAGCCTTTATGGCTTCTTTCAAGAGCCTCAAGTTCCCAGAAGAGTGTTGCCATGAACTCCATCCCGACACGCTGCTCTTCTCCGCATTGTGCTTCTCAGTGGAAATGGATCGAAAATGCGGTTAACTTAGTCGGGGCTCTGGCAATTGATCCAGGACCAGGCAGGAAGCAGAGGGCTGGATACATCAGATAACCGGTTCCAGACACTCAGATGGTGAAAATCAAAGCCAAAGGACCAATGAGAAGAGAAGGCATGTTTAAGTACACGAACCAGAGACAAAGGGCATAAATAAGGCTGATGGATGATGAAGAGAGATAGCAACTGTTTCAAACCTGAGCCCCTTCAGTAACGTGAAGGCATTAGCTCTGTAGGAAAGGTGGGAGCTATTAAAAGGATGAATTGATTGCTGAGCAAGACCCACCAAGCTAGTTCCATGGACCCAAAGCTCTTCAGACAATTATACAAAATAGGTAGAAACTAGCTATTAACAAGGAAAAGAAAACCTGAAGTCAGGCTTGTTTGTTTAAAGAGAGAGCAATAGTGATTCATCATCATACTAAATAAATTCATCATCACGGCTAGATAAACATTTACAAACTGAGGGTAACAGTATGTGCAACAGAATCTATAAATCGTCCTTGAGAAGGCATCTCTCTTTGTAGCTGGACTTTGGTAGGATTTGGCTCTGGGCCGCTGAGCCTTGACCTTGAAAGCACAGGTCAGGTGTGGAGTCTTAGGTCACCTCCAGTTAGTTCACACAAGTTTAGGGTAGGCTCATGTTATTTTAATGGATAAGGAAATGGCAACCCACTCCAGTATTCTTGTCTGGAGAATCCCATGGACAGAGGAGTCTTATGGGCTACAGTCCACGGGATCACAAAGAGTTGGACACGACTGAGCAACTAAGGATGCATGCTTGCCTGTTATTGTAAATATACCTGCTAACTTGTTATCATCCCTGGTTTAGGGCATATGGACAAAATACTCACATTTCATTTCAATTATTATTTTTAGTTAAATCATAGGAATACAAGAACTATGGGACTGAAAACAACCCAACAAGAATACCTACCCCACTCCATTTAGATGAAAGAATCATAGGGCCCTCAAAAGATCAGTTGGAAGGGCCCTCGTTCCACTGTTATTTATAATGGGGGCAAAGGAGTCCCTAAGCCAGAGGTGTTCATGCAAGGCACACGGGGATCTAGGTCCCAGGAAATGAAGGAACCACCCTTCCTTCATGAGATCACACTTTCCACCCCTTAGACAGAAGAGCTCTCGGTATGATTTAAACATCACACAGGTGTGTTTCCACATGGCTGTTGTAGACCCTGGTTGAAGCTGGCTGATTCTTCAAGCATTGTTTCTCCTTGCTGTGCTCTGAGGTGCTTTTTCGATACATAGGACCCGACAGCTCTGAGGAATGGCACAATATCCCTTGTAGGTAAACGATAGGGAGAGCTCCTGGGTGAGGGTTAAAGCCCTCCATGACCTCCTGAGAGGCAAGTTCCTGTCTACGGGCACCTTGATTGTGCACATCAGCCAGCAGTCCAGTCATCGCTGAGTTGCTCATATGGTGAATTATCCAATAGATAATTATTTCATCCTAGGACACCTTTCCCATTCTACAACACACATGTAAGTCTCTTCTTTTCTCTGAATGAATTTCAACTTAATATTGTTCTAAACATAATTAAACATCATTACACACACACAATTGCTGGGAGATCTGCGGTTTTACATTTTTCACATTAGGGTCTTTGGACAGGAAAAGTAGCAGGATATATGTGGCTATCTTAAAGATCTTGAAAGATCTTAAAAGAATGCAGCTCTGGCTGAGAGAAACAGGACAGAAAATAAAAACTTACATAATGGTTGTGTGGGAAAGAAAATAAGACCATGGGTGCTGATGGCAGACAAGATGTACCACATTTCAAATAGGGACTGTAGCTGCAAATATGATTTTACGGTGTGATGCATGATGTCTCCTTTTGTATTTTTATTCTCTAAAGATAATTTGAAAAATGGCCGTTTTAGAGACCACAGTTATCAGAGTTGTTTTCTCTTTGTGGACAACAAAAATATTTCGATTTATGATATTCAAGCAGGAAAAGGATTATGGAGGAATGGCATAGACAGTAGGCGCAGTGTTGGTTTGGGGGAATCGGATCATGAGAACACTCCCTTCAAACGCTTGCATCAGGCCATTCACATGGAGCCTTAATGTCATTCAAAGACCCCAAAGGGACAGGAGGAGTCCTGTCCTTGGAGAGAAGTCTGGAGTAGGAGGGCCTAGAGCATGAACCCCTTCTGGCTGAACTGTCTTTCTTATTGGAAATCCCAGGTAATCAGCAGAATAGAGCATATTGTTTGGGGGCCTATGGCTCCAAAGTCTAAGAGCAGATTCCCTCATTCAGAATCCATGGGATGCCCATCACAGAGGCCCTACTGTGTGCCAGACACTGCTCATCTAATTAGAGCCACCCAGACATGGTGTTTTGAGTGCTACCTGCCTTCACCACCCACCTGAGTCTCTGGTTAATAAGCAACAAAATGGATTTACTGGGATTTTATCTCCTTTTTATTTCCCCTGTCACCTCCATGTTGGGGTTGTTAATAAACTACATCATAGGGTAAAAGGCTGGCAGCCGAGGGGGGGAAGAAGGAAAATGCAAGTGCCGAGCTAATGAATTAATTGGATTTTGAAGTACTCAGAGTCCATAATGAACTCCCGATTATTCAGGGAGATGCTCCCAACATAATATAGTCTTCTTTATTTTCTTCTTGCTCTGCTTGATGCTGAGTAATTTAGAACTTGTATAAAACAACAAGGATTCTTGGAGGATAAAAAACAAAACAACCAACCATGCTCTAATTTTATTTCATTTTCAAAGCCTATTCAAGATTCTCCTTGTCATCCATCTGTGATTAAAATGCACCCTTTTTGAGGACCAAGATTGAGTTTATAGTCATATCTTTTCTGCCTTCTGACCCTGCTCAACAATTTCTTATGCATATTTTCATGTCAACATATACAATTCGTTCCAATGATTTAACAGTATTCCATTGTAACTATTACTCAGGCACTAAAAAGAATGAAATAATGCCATTTGCAGCAACATGGATGGACCTAGAGATTGTCATACTGAGTGAGGTAAGTTAGACAGAGGAGAAATACCTATGGTATTCCTTATGTGCAGAATCTAAAAAGAAACGGTACCAGTGAACCTCTTTACAAAACAGAAACAGACTCACAGACTTAGAGAATGAACTTATGGTTGCTGAGGGGAAGGATGGGGAAATCGACATGTACAAACTGCTATATCTTAAATGGATAACCATTTAAAAGAAGAAGGGAAGGGCTGGGTGCTCTCACAAAGCCATCTGGATTTGCAGGTGTGATACAGAGCAGCAAGCAAGACAGCATTCCATTGTATATGGCACCATCATCTACTTAACTGGACTCTATAAACACTTAGATTATTTTCATTTTTCAGCATCTCTACCAAAGCTTTATACATAAACCTTGTGCATTTTCTCAATTGCTTTACAAAGGTAAAATCCTGGAAGAAAAGGCTGGGTCAATGGGATGTGTGCTTTGACACATGATACCAAACTACACTCCAGAAACATTGTGCAAGCAGCACATGAGAGTTTTTATTCCCTTGTACCCTCACTCAGTGGTTCCGGGGAGAAAATTTTCCAGTGTCAGATAACAGGGAAAAATAACTTCATGGAGTTGCATTACCATTCAATGCCTTTACCCTTTGTGACTGCTGACCGAGTTCGCCGTTTTCATCCTCCACTGGTGTGTCTGACCTTGGTTGCAGACTCACCATTTCCACCTCCACTGCGGAGAGGAAGACTAACAAGTCAAGAGAGTTCCAGAAAAATGTAAGAGGTCCCAGCTCCTTAGAAAGGCAGGGACCTCAGAAACACAATGTCTGGTTTCACAGCATCACCCTGTTTCTTCCTGCTTGTGAAAAGGAAAAGAAATGAAAACTTTTGTGATTCCTTTAAGGTCCAGAATTCTTTATGACCCGAACCACCTAAAACAAAGGCTCTCAAAATAGAAAAGTGATCTCAGCTTTTAGCCTAGGCTCTTACATCGTAATTCTGGTTTTATGGCAGTCCCCTGGGCATTTCTGCCTTCTGGCTGGTCATTACTAGATTGAGATCAAGAGAAGACAGATTTTGAAATGAAGTTAGTGATGAGGGAAAGAGCAAAGTTGCAGGTGTAGAACTGAAGAGGCAAAATGCCACACGGGGAATCAAGAGAGGAAGAGGAGAAGGATGGGGGTCGTGGGGAAGAAGGGAAGAGCTGGGTGCTCTCGCAAAGCCATCTGGACTTGCAGGTGTGATGCAGAGCAGCATGGATGCAGGAGGGCTCAGACCACAGGGATATTTGGGAGTGACCTCAATCTCATCCTATCTCCCCTCTCAAAGTGTTAGTTGCTCAGTCGCATCTGACGCTTTGCGACCCCATGGACTGTAGCCTGTAAGGCTCTTCTGTCCATAGGATTCTCCAGGTAAGAATCCTGGAGTAGGTTGCCATTCCCTTCTCCAGGGGATCTTCCCAACCCAGGGATCAAACCTAGGTCTCCCTTACTGCAGGCAGGTTCTTTACCGTCTGAGCCACAAACCACCCCAAATAAACATTCAATCTCAGTTTTGTTACTTAAACCTCTCCTTCAAGCCTAACTGCAATGTTAAGCCCCTCCTACACAGAAATTCTAGAGCTGTTACCAGTGGTATCTACAATCACCAGCAAAATATGCAACTAATAAAAAATTCCTTTTAAATATTCTGGGCCTCTAGGTACCATTTAATATATTAATTATGCAATTTACTGATTAAGCGAATTAATAAAGAACCACTACTCTAGAGATTTTTGAGATTTTCTAAAGCTCTTGAAAATGATGTTTCTCTTTACTCCTGTCAAGCACAGAACAGCTCAAGAAAGTCTAACAGCTGAATGCTGATGGGAAAGCCCCTAGTCTCCCGGGTTTGAATCCAGGGATGCCCTTCTCAGCCACCCACCCCCTCCTGCAGTAGGAAGATGAGCCATGAGCTGGGAGGCAGGGCAGGAGGGAGACGAAGGGTCTCTGATGGGGAAGCCGTAGTTACCTTTCAAGTGCCTTGAGGAAGTCAGGACCTCAGTGAGCAGTTAGATTCCGGCTCCATCTCTTATTATTTACAGGCCTCCTTGAGGTCCCTTTAATGATAATAACTGACTTTTGCTACATGTGTGCTCAGTTGCTTTCGTTGTGTCTGACTCTTTGCGACCCTACGGATCGGAGCCTGCCAGGCTACTCTGTCTGTGGGATTTTCCTGGCAAGAACACTGGAGTGGGTTGCTGTGCCCTCCTCCACTGGCTCTTCCAGACCTAGGGATCCAACCCATCTCTCCTGCATCTCCTGCACTGGCAGGCAGGTTCTTTACCAGCTGAGCCACTGAGGAATCTGTGCTTTTGCTAATCTTTGTCTAAATCAACAACTGGTTCTTTAGTTGGAAAGGTTTATGTGACTCTGGTCTAAAGAATGAGTATTTGGTGCACACCTGCCTCTAAAGTGACAGAGGAAAACAGATGAGCCCAGTTCTTTCAGAAGGTTTTGTGGACCTTGGATGACATGAGACTTAAATAAAACCCTTTGCTGCAATACACGGATGTAAGAGAAACACTCTACAGCCTGGTCAACACATCAGAAAGGGTCCCCTTGCTCTTGATTATTAGAAAACAAGAGATCCTTTCCTGTGAGTGGGCAGGGCAGAGTTCTTGTGGACAGTGCCGGAGCCTTGGCTCCTCTTTCTCACACATTCAGGCAGCAAAGCATCCTCCTAGCAGAAGCCTGTATGTTGTTTCCTGCCAAAACCAAGCAATGAATCTGGAAATTGGGCCAAAAGGGCTTAGTATATACGTCAACACTGTACAGAGCTTTGTAAAGCTGCTGTCCTTTCACTGATGGATTCTCTCTTCACTGGGGACTGGGAGCTCTCAAAATGGGGTCAGAGGAGGCTGACAAAGGGAGAAATGGACACGTAGCCCCTTTTATCATCAAGGTTAATAACTGGTATGTCTACACTACCCTTTGGTGAGCTACTTGAGGAGCCTTAAGTAGATATTGGGTAAGGCCTGAAGTACTTACCCAAGGGTCTGCTAATATGTTAAGAGTTCAGGGACCTTGGTTAGAAAGCAGTGCAAGTGATTTTTGGGTCCCAAGAGATTTGGAGGCCAACTCAAAAAATTTTTAATCCAAGCTTATGGTCATCCATGCCTTTTAACTGGTTTTCCCCATTCCATCTTTCTTTTCCTGGTATGGCCAGTCGAAAAAGAGCAAGTCCCTGTCCTTCAGTGAATTCTATGAAAACATACTTTAAAGGAAGGGAAAGGGGAAGCCATGTTGGATGTATATGAGGCTCATGGACAATGAAACAGGCTCTCACAAGGAAAATTCACAGACACCCAGGACAGCCCTTCGTGCTCTAATCCAGTGCCTCACTGGGCTGATGCTCTGTGGGGCAATGGGATCGATCATGCTCCCTGATTTGGCCTGTCCATTTGGTCAAACAATGAATTCTATCAACCTCTTTGTGGAACTTGGCCAGACATTTGATTGAATTAACCAACCTGAGTGGCTGTTTTTTTAAGTAGACACAACCAACGCCTCAGGCTACCATTAGACATTTTTACTTCTGGTGTTTAGGGCCTGGCAGAGAAAAAAGCAATATCGACTCTTCACAATAACAACTAAAAACTGGCAGATTCACATCACCGGCCAAGTTCGTCCAGCCCCCGGCAGCCAGTGTACACCAAGAAGGATACTCCCCAGCTGCAGCACCCATTGAGCCCAGGTGGCTCTCCTTTGGCTGTACTATTCTGCAGCATCTTCTCTCTTCTTCTCTGCAGGATCCACCAGGGACTTGTATTTCTGCAAGAATCCTTGGGTGTGTTGTGTGTTCTCTTCTGCTTAGTCATTCAGCCATAACCTTTCCATTTAGAATCCTGCCCTGCTGATGGTTCAACTCCCTAGTTCAATATTTTACATTTATCTCTATTGAATTCCAGTTGCCTTCTGTTACAAGAGGCACTTAAATTATCTGAGCCTCGCTCCACAGGCTCAGGCTCCAAGTCCAGGACAAATCTGTTTAGCACTTAGGGTTCACTGGCTATATGAGGGGCCTGGGCATATAAATGTGTCTAAATGGGGCATGCTTTAATGATGGTGAAGGCAGTCATCTTGGGTGGGAGCCTCTTGGGTGGGAGCCTGGGAGCCACTGAATTTATAAAATCTCCATCAGGCTTCCTCAGTACTAAGGGGAAATGGACTAGAGATATTATTTAGAGAAATAGAAATAACAATATAGCCTTTGAGTAAAAGAACAGCTAGCAAATTGCAAGTACCTACTGGATATGAGCATTGCTAGACATACAAAATATAATGCCGCCTTTTCTTTATCCAAGAGATTTACAGTGTACTATGCCATTAGCTCTCTGGTTGCCCTCCCACTGTTGATGGCAGGAAGTCGTAAGAGTTTTCTCACATTTCAGGGTTTGAAGAGTGGCTCAGGAGAGCAAAAGAACTTCTAGTATGCTGGGCATAGCATGCAACTCAGCTGGTCTATTCTCATTTTCTTGCCAATGGATCACTTGCACAATGGATCACAGTCATTGAAAAACAGAAACAACAGACACTTAGGATGAGCGTCTCCAGAGTGAGGTTACTCTAAACTGTGCCATTCTACATGCCAAGCCATCATAAAAAAAATCCCAGGTTTAACATGGGAGGAAATGAAAAACAGACAGTTTCAACCAGTTCCCCCCTACCCACCCCGCAACACACACACATTTTGGAATTCAGGTTTTGTCATCTCTCTAAGGTCTGAATGCAGCAGTTTGATGGCTTCTATGGTTTCCCCCTCTAGGATCCAGTAAGTATCTTTAGTCTCATGCTGCTAAGTCGCGTCAGTCATGTCTGACTCTGTGCAACCCCATAGATGGTAGCCCACTAGGCTGCCCCGTCCCTGGGATTCTCCAGGCAAGAACATTGGAGTGGATTGCCATTTCCTTCTCCCCTTTAGTCCCATAAAACCCTGCAAATCATAGGACCAAAATGCTGAAGGAAGCTGGAAAGTCCTTTGCATCTGTGAGTTCACAGTTTCCTTCTATTCTCTGGAATATCCTGCCTCCCCAAAGATGAAGGCAATAGAAGAGAAGAAGCAGAAACCAACCATAGGAAGTGGAGCTAGCATGGAAGGAGATTTTTGCTAAAGTGATGATTTCACTGCTTTCTGCTTGTCTGTGGACCTCATTCTTCCTCTCTAGAAGTGGACAAGTGATAGCATTGTTTCTGAGGAAAGAAGAGGAAAATGAAGTGGTACCCTGAAGTAGCAGTGAGGCTGCCCAGAAAGCTCTTCAATTAACTCATTTATTAAAAGATCATATATAAAAGATGAAAGGAGAAAAACAAGCCAAGGACAAATACAGAAGAGTATCACAAACCTGTAGGAAAAGTGCCAGGAAGACTAAAGCTCAGAATGAGCAGAGGCTTCAGAAAAATGCCAGAGACAACACAAAAGCTTTTAGTAGCTATGCTCAGAATTAAAAAGACAGGCTCACTGCTTGAGGAACTTTGTGCAAGGTTAAAGACAAGAAAAGAAAAGAGAACCACTGAAGTATTTTGTTTCTTTACCAAAAAGACAAGATCTTTCAGCAGAAGAGAATAGAATCAATATTGTTAAAATGATCTTGAGACTCACACTGAACAAACAAAAAGTAAGCAGTCACTTGGAGACTTTAAAAGTTTCCAAACCTGACATACTTCACGCAAGGATTTTGAAGAAACTTTTAGAAATGTTCATAAAAACTACAATTTAAAAATGATTAAGGGGAGAAACCAGAAAATTGGAGATGAGAAAAATCTGGATTTTCATAGAAGAATGTGGGTTCCAGTTTGTATAGTCTGGGGAATTTGATACTGATTACCATAGAAATTCTAAGATCATTT
This sequence comes from Bubalus kerabau, assembly GCF_029407905.1. Lineage (NCBI taxonomy): Eukaryota > Metazoa > Chordata > Mammalia > Artiodactyla > Bovidae > Bubalus > Bubalus kerabau. The sequence continues at coordinate 111,699,194 of NC_073628.1, read as the reverse complement.
GCCATTCAAATCTTCCATGAGGTCTCAGATGGGAGATAGAAATTACTGGAAGCTAGCATAGGTTCTCTGAGAACAAAGCATGTTAAGTAGAGCCCTGTTTCCAGATGGTGGTTGTTGTTTAATTGTGAAGTCATATCTGATTCTTTTGTGACCCCATGGACCATAGCCCACCAGGCTCCTCTGTCCATGGGATTTTTCTGGCAAGAATACTGGAGTGGGTTGCCATTTCCTTCTTCAATTTCCAAATGGTAAGGTAACATTAGTCAGATCAATACTGTAGATAGCGCAAGGTCCTAGACAACATTTGCCTTGATATTCTTGTGGATTGAATGGAAAACTGAGGACAGCATAATATTTTTAGCTATAATCCTGGTGAGTTGGCCAACCATACCTAGGATCGGATTATATCAATATTGTGAAAACATCTTGTAGTATGTTGAAAGTTTTCATCTTTGGCTCTATTGTATCTATTTTATCAAGACTTAGATAAAGATGCAGAAAGCTTGCTTATCAAGTTTATGGACAAAATAGCAGAACCAGGACTCAAACTATCTCTATATAGTCTGCTGCTGCTGCTGCTAAGTCGCTTCAGTTGTGTCCAACTCTGTGTGACCCCATAGATGGCAGCCCACCAGGCTCCCCCATCCCTGGGATTCTCAAGGCAAGAACACTGGAGTGGGTTGCCATTTCCTTCTCCAATGTGTGAAAGTGAAGTCACTCAGTTGTGTCTGACTCTTAGTGACCCCATGGACTGTAGCCCACCAGCCTTCTCTATCCATGGGATTTTCCAGGTAAGAGTACTGGAGTGGGGTGCCATTGCCTTCTCCGCTATACAGTCTAGGAATGGCTAAAACTAACAAAGAGAAATTCAATAGGGATATAATTAAAATCCTGTAATTACGCTTAAAGAAGAGAAAGCCTTCGTCAGTGATCAATGCAAAGAAATAGAGGAAAACAACAAAACGGGAAAGACTAGAGATCTCTTCAAGAAAAGTAGAGATACCAAGGGAACATTTCATGCAAAGATGGGCTCAATAAAGAAAAGAAATGGTATGGACCTAACAGAAGCAGAGATATTAAGAAGAGGTGGCAGGAATACACAGAAGAACTGTACAAAAAAGATCTTCATGACCAAGATAATCATGATGGTGTGATCACTCACCTAGAGCCAGACATGCTGGAATATGAAGTCAAGTCAGCCTTAGAAAGGATCACTACGAACAAAACTAGTGGAGGTGATGGAATTCCAGTTGAGCTATTTCAAATCCTGAAAGATGATGCTGTGAAAGTGCTGCACTCAATATGCCAGCAAATCTGGAAAACTCAGCAGTGGCCACAGGACTGCAAAAGGTCAGTTTTCATTCCAATCCCAAAGAAAGGCAATGCCAAAGAATGCTCAAACTACCGCACAATTGCACTCATCTCACACGCTAGTAAAGTAATGCTCAAAATTCTCCAAGCCAGGCTTCAGCAATATGTGAACCGTGAACTTCCAGATGTTCAAGCTGGTTTTAGAAAAGGCAGAGGAACCAGAGATCAAATAGCCAACATCCGCTGGATCATCAAAAAAGCAAGAGAATTCCAGAAAAGCATCTATTTCTGCTTTATTGACTATGCCAAAGCCTTTGACTGTGTGGATCACAATAAACTGTGGAGAATTCTGAAAGAGATGGGAATACCAGACCACCCGACCTGCCTCTTGAGAAACATGTATGCAGATCAGGAAGCAACAGTTAGAACTGGACATGGAACAACAGACTGGTTCCAAATAGGAAAAGGAGTACTTCAAGGCTACATATTGTCACCCTGCTTATTTAACTTCTATGCAGAGTACATCATGAGAAACGCTGGGCTGGAAGAAGCACAAGCTGGAATCAAGATTGCCGGGAGAAATATCAATAACCTCAGATATGCAGATGACACCACCCTTATGGCAGAAAGTGAAGAGGAACTCAAAAGCCTCTTGATGAAAGTGAAACAGGTGAGTGAAAAAGTTGGCTTAAAGCTGAACATTCAGAAAACGAAGATCATGGCATCCGGTCCCACTGCTTCATGGGAAATAGATGGGGAAACAGTGTCAGACTTTATTTTTCTGGGCTCCAAAATCACTGCAGATGGTGACTGCAGCCACGAAGTTAAAAGACGCTTACTCCTTGGAAGGAAAGTTATGACCAACCTAGACAGCATATTCAAAAGCAGAGACATTACTTTGCCAACAAAGGTCCGTCTAGTCAAGGCTATGGTTTTTCCTGTGGTCATGTATGGATGTGAGAGTTGGACTGTGAAGAAAGCTGAGCACCGAAGAACTGATGCTTTTGAACTGTGGTGTTGGAGGAGACTCTTGAGAGTCTCTTGGACTGCAAGGAGATCCAACCAGTCCATTCTGAAGGAGATCAGCCCTGGGATTTCTTTGGAAGGAATGATGCTAAAGCTGAAACTCCAGTACTTTGGCCACCTCATGCAAAGAGTTGACTCATTGGAAAAGACTCTAATGCTGGGAAGGATTGGGGGCAGGAGGAGAAGGGGACGACAGAGGATGAGATGGCTGGATGGCATCACTGACTTGATGGACATGAGTCTGAGTGAACTCTGGGAGTTGGTGATGGACAGGGAGGCCTGGCCTGCTGCAATTCATGGGGTCGCAAAGAGTTGGACACGACTGAGCGACTGAAATGAGCTGAATTAGGCTTCAAATAAACATTGGCTGTATAGTTACAAACTGGGGATACTTGATTTGAAAGTAATTCTTATGGAAAAAAAATACTTAGGGATTACTAACTATAAAATATCAATAGCAAGTTACAGTATATAAAGCTTATGAAATGTTTCCTGCAATCTCAGATCCCTGGTAGAGGTATTCTGTCCAAGATGAAGGAGGCAAATGTCCCATTGTACTGGAGAAGTGTTCCTAACAAACCAGAGCATCTCCAGGAAGGGCACATACAACGGTGAGGCATCTCAAAACCTTACTATGAGAGTCACTTGTGATAGCTGGTGGAACTAAAGGTATTCCTAGATATACCTAGAAATGTTCTTGCATCTGTACACAAAAAGACATATTATGAGAACTTTCCTAACAGAACTGATCATGATGGCTAAAAATAGAAATAACCTAACTGTCCATCAACAGGAGAATGGCTAAAGAAAAAATGCTGCATTCATAAATCTCACGAACATAATCAGAATGGGGAAAGGAAGTTAAATAAGAATTCCTATAGAATTAGAGCCTTTATTTACATTTTGAAATGTGCACAACAGTGCTATTTATTGTTCAATGATACAGACATATGAAATAAAACAATAAAGAAATACATGGCAGTGAGGACTACAAAATCCAGAATAGTGCTTACTTCTCAGTGAAAAGGGAGGGCAAGGAGGTAGTGGGAAACAAGAGCCTTACTTCCATTCATACTATTTCATTTTAAAACTGGATATTCATTATAAGGCTCTACATTAATTTTTAAAGAATTTTTTTGATGTGGACTATTTTTAAAGTCTTTACTGAATTTTTTACACTATTGTTTTTATTTAGTGATTTTTGGGTTTTTTGGCCATGAGACATGTGAGATCTTAGCTCCCCAACCAACGATCAAACCTGCACCCCCTGCATTGGAGGGCAACCAGTGCAACTTGGACCACCCTCTGGACTGCCAGGCAAGTCCTGGGTCTATAATATTTTAATTTTTATCCCATTTATATCACTAAAACATTCAAAATATATTTTATTTATTTTTAAAAATTTACTTAGGTGAAATTCACATAACATAAAATTAACCAGTTTAAAGTCAACAAGTCAGGGGAATTTAGAACATTTACAATGTCATGCTATTGTTGCATTCCGGTGTGCTAAGTCGGGTAAGTCGTGTCTGACTCTTTGCGACCCTATGGACGGTAGCCCGCCAGCCTTCTCTGTCCATGGAATACTCCAGGCAAGAATACTGGAGTGGGCTGCCATGCCCTCCTCCGTCTTTCCGACCCAGGGATTGAACCTGTGTCTCCTCATTGGCAGGCAGATTCCTTTCCACTGAGCCACTGGGGAAGCCCCAGGGTTGCCTTTATTTATTTCCAAAATATTTCCATCCCTCCAAATAAAACTCCATATCCATTAAGCAATGTCTGCCCATTTCCCACTGAAAGTTTTTTCTGGGTTTTTTTTTTTTTTTTTTTTTGGAATAGGGAGAACTTTAAAAAAAAAAAATAGTCTGTTTTTCAGAGACATTTTAGGTTCACAACAAAATTAAAAGGAAGAAACAGAAGTTTCCCATATGCCCCTGCCCTCATGTATGCATTGTCTCTCTTACCATTATCCCTCATCAGAGTAGTGGATTTGTTACAATGATTAAAAAACATTGAGACACCACTATCACCATAGTTTACAGGAGGGTTCATTCATGGTTTCGTACATCCTAGGGGCTCAGACAGATGTATAATGACTTGTGTCCATCATGATAGTATCATATAGGGTAGTTTCACTGCCTTAAAATTTCTCTGAGCTCCACGTATTCATCCCTATTCATAATACATTTTAAAGACTGTGCTTAAAAAAAAAAAAAAAAAAAAAAAAACTCCTAAGAAAGACAAGGGATACATGATGACAATCTTTAACTATCTTAAATTTTTTCCCAGAGAAGAGAAATCCAATTTCTGTCTTGTAAAGCTCCCAAGAGATCAATGAAGTGGCTATCAGAAGAAGGAAGTGTTTGGTTTAGCATAAGTAAGAGATTTCTAAGAAGATTGAAGTAGTACACCACAGTGGTTCAGAATATGGACTTCGAGTTAGATAGACTTAGGTTAAAGTCTGTTTGATGCTTATGAGTCTTGAGAAAACTGCTTGATTTCTCTGGGTTTTCATTTCCTAATATTTATAAAGTAGATAGTAGTGTTGACAATAGAATCATTATAAGGAATAATTTAAGTAACGTATATAGATAAAAGCATACTAAAAAGCACAAAATTAGTGCTGCATATATAAAAAAATAATTATGAAAAATAAAGAACTGTCCATAGATAGAATGATTATTTGGTAAGACACTGAGCTTCCCTGGTGTATCAGAGTTCAGGTTAGGGGGCTGGATGATGAACTGTCCAAGCATTGGAGAGGGGGACTTCTCCAGGGAGGCTACAGGAAATGCTCCCTATTGTCCTTCTCACACACTGTTGCGTCTAAAAAGTCTTTGTTTCAAAGGGGAGTCATATTAGTAGGTGCTTCTAAGAGAAAAGTGTCTTATATATATATTTTTATTCCTGTGAGTAGTATTCTAGCTTAGAACAACACACTTAACATCTAATAGTTTCTGTGGTTCATGATTACCTGGATCCCCTACCAAGGGTCTGATCTGAGAGGTGCAATCAAGTTGCTGACCAAGGCTGTGGTCTCTTCTCAAGGCTTGATCTGTTCCCAATCTCACATACTTATTAGTAGAATTCAGCCCCTTCTAGACTTTGGATAGAGGCCTCAATTTCTCTACAGCATCTTGCTGAAAGTCATCCTCAGTTCCTGGTGATTGTTGGGAGCTCCTGGGATTGTTGGGGACCCATCCTCAACTCCTTGTCACACAAGCCTACCCAACACAGCAGCTTGCTCCAACAAAACTAGTAAGGGAAGGAGTCTGCCAACAAGAAGATTCTACAGTCTCATGTAACATCATCATGGAAGTGACAGCCCATCATTTCTGGCATGTTCTGTTAGTTAGAAATGCATCATATATCCTGCCCATGGTCAAGGTGAGGGGATTACACAAGGGTGTGACTTTGTGAGGCAAGGATAACTGAGGGTTGTTTTGGAGTCTTTCTGCCATAGGCAGGCAACTAAGTGAGGAAACGAGAGTACCAGTGCCTCCCTCTGAAGGCAGACACCAACGTGTGAGCACAGGAGAGGCTGAACAAGATCAAGAAAGAACAAGAGGGAGATAGTCAGGAAAGCTGATGGGCTAAACAGCCAGCAAAGCAGAACTCAGGAAGGGAGTGTATGTGAGGATCCCCAGGCTGATGTAGCTAGCATTTTGGCCAAGCAAAACAAATACTGTGGTGAGGACGGGTTGTGCCTGGAAGTCTTGCCAGAAAAGACCTGGTTTCCACAGAACATAGACAGTTTTTGTGTTTAGGTACAAGGTAGATTTAGAAAAAAAGAAAAGATGTGTGCTAAAATTCAGCTTGGTTCTCCACCAGGCAGGATATCAGTTCTTTGTTCGCTGGTGTCCACTTCATCCTCCTTGGGAATTAGTTATTCTGTGCTTTGCTATCTGTGACTAATAAGGCTGCCTGCCACCAATCTGGGTGTGTTCAGCTTTGTGCTACAGATCACTGGCCCTCTGAAGAGGAGGCAGAAAAGAAGCCAAGGGCAAGGAGCTGAGGATAAAGCCCCAGGATGGTGGCTACATTGGCCAGGGAACCTACCTGAAAGATGGCCCTGGATCTCATCACATGCCAGTAACGGAAGTCTATTTGCAAAGGGACCCAGAGACTCTAGGTGCAGTCTTGATTAATAAAGCCTATAGCGTGGTGACTGTGGTGGTCTTAGATACAATGCCAGGGTGGACAGGAACCTCGAACCCTCCCATTCAAGGCTTGAGGCAGAGATGACTTGGCTCAGCTATTACAGACTTTTCATAGTTTTATGCCTCTGGTTTTCTGGGTAAGTGTAAAGCAAAGGGACTGTTAATCTCTGGCATGTGAGAGTCTGTTATGAGTTCAACTTGGGTTCCAGGCCAAACGGCTTTGACAATATTTTCCCCAGGCAACCAGCCCATAGTGTCCTTCAGTGATCCTTCCCTGAGATGAGCTGATTTTTGCATCCTGTGAAGGTCTCCATCTCTGGTCAAAACCTGAGGAGATGGCTTTTCCTGCTCTGTAGGTGTCAGTGACTCAGCACGACTGTATCTGTGAGTCAGACCAGCATAGGTGAGCCATGTGTTCACCCAACACCCTGGAATAGAGGGGCAGCGGGAGGCACCAAAGCCTTTATAAAACACCTAATGTTCTTCCAGGCGTGGACTTGGTCTAGGAGGCTTCATCATAGAACAAGAAAATGTGCCTTTGGAGGGGTAATGGGAGTTGCTCATGAGCTTCTCAATCAAAACCTTCAAGAACTTGACAAATTCAAATACCCAAGATTTCTCCCTTTCTAGGTGCCTTGTTAGGGAAAAGAGGGGCAAAGGGAAAGGAAGGGGGGACCTTGAATACCTCCTCTGAGCCAGGCACTGTGTGAGCTTCCCTCTGTATGTTGTCACATTTGACATCTGTTGTGTCCTCTGTTTTGTGGCTCCTTTGAACTTGCAGCACCTAGTGTGAATTCCTACTAGGAATTCAATAATAGTTGCTCAATTAAAGAAATTAAATCACTACAAGGAGGTGGATGGAGCACTAGCTTCAGAGTAAGAGGACCTGTGTGCCCAGCTGCTGTGTGACCTTGGGCTAACCTTTCACTCTAAGCCTATAAAATGAGAAGTTTGAAAAAGGTATCCATGAGACCCAACTAATGCCAAGTCCCTGTGGCCTAATGATTTGGCAGGCATGGAATGGAAGGATATTGGATTTCACAGTGAAGGAAAAGAACAAACACAAAGAGAGGCATCCTGCTCATTAGTTCAGCTTCCCCAGATATGAGCTTGCTCAGGGTGGGGCTGGAGACATACGGAGCCAGGAAACTGTCTTCAGCAGGGCCTGCAGACCCCATCGGCCATGCCCACAACCTTAGCTATCCCAAAAGTGCACAGCACCAGCTCTCAGCAAGCACAGCTCAGCCTGAAGAAACAAAGTAACTAACTATGGGAGAAATAATTATAACCAAACTAGACAGCGTATTAAAAAGCAGAGACATTACTTTGTCAACAAAGATTCGTCTAGTCAAGGCTATGGTTTTTCCAGTGGTCATGTATGGATATGAGAGTTGGACTATAAAGAAAGCTGAGCGCAAAAGAATCGATGCTTTTGAACTGTGGTGTTGGAGAAGACTCTTGAAAGTCCCTTGGTCTGCAAGGAGATCCAACCAGTCCATCCTAAAGGAGATCAGTCCTGGGTGTTCACTGGAAGGACTGATGATGAAGCTGAAACTCCAGTACTTTGGCCACCTGATGTGAAGAGCTGACTCATTGGAAAAGACCCTGATGCTGGGAAAGATTGAGGGCAGGAGGAGAAGGGGACAACAGAGGATGAGATGGTTGGATGGCATCACCAACTCAATGGACATGGGTTTGGGTGGACTCTGGGAGTTGGTGATAGATGGAGGCCTGGCATGCTGCAGTTCATGGGGTCACAAAGAGTCAGACACCACTGAGCAACTGAACTGAACTGTATTATGAAATTGTCTGAAAAAATTACAATTTCCAAGCAAAGCCCCTTGGTATGTCTCATTGCCTTGAAATATGCACACACACATACACAAACATACACACGTACATATAAACAACTACGAGAGCTCTTTGCCTGAACTCTGATGAGCACCAGCCTCAAAATATGCCTTGGTTTTCAGTTCAGTTCAGTCACTCAGTCGTGTCTGACTCTTTGTGACCCCATGAACCGCAGCACACCAGGCCTCCCTGTCCATCACCAACTCCAGGAATTCTCCCAACTCATGTTTATTGAGTCAGTGATGCCATCCAACCATCTCATCCTCTGTTGTCCCTTTCTCCTCCTGACCTCAATCTTTCCCAGCATCAGGGTCTTTTCCAATGAGTCAGCTCTTTGCATCAGGTGGCCAAAGTACTGGAGTTTCAGCTTCATCATCAGTCCTTCCAGTGAACACCCAGGACTGATCTCCTTTAGGATGGACTGGTTGGATCTCCTTGCAGACCAAGGGACTTTCAAGAGTCTTCTCCAACACCACAGTTCAAAAGCATCAATTCTTTGGTGATCAGCTTTCTTTATAGTCCAACTCTCACATCTTTACATGACTACTGGAAAAACAATAGCCTTGACTAGACAGACCTCTGTTGACAAAGTAATGTCTCTGCTTTTTAATATACTGTCTAGGTTGGTCATAACTTTCCTTCCAAGGAGTAAGCGTCTTTTAATTTCATGGCTGCAGTCACCATCTGCAGTGATTTTGGAGCCCAAAACAATAAAGTCAGCCACTGTTTCCACTGTTTCCCCATCTATTTGCCATGAAGTGATAGAACTGGATGCCATGATCTTCGTTTTCTGAATGTTGAGCTTTAAGCCAACTTTTTCACTCTCCTCTCACTTTCATCAAGAGGCTCTTTAGTTCTTCTTCACTTTCTGCCATAAGGGTGGTGTCATCTGCATATCTGAGGTTATTGATATTACTCCCAGCAACCTTGATTCCAACTTGTGCTTCTTCCAGCCCAGCATTTCTCATGATGTACTCTGCATAAGTAAGCAAGGTGACAATATACAGCCTTGATGTACTCCTTTTCATATTTGGAACCAGTCTGTTATTCCATGCTCAGTTCTAACTATTGCTTCCTAACTTGCATACAGGTTTCTCAAGAGGCAGGTCAGGTGGTCTGGTATTCCCATCTCTTGAAGATTTTTCCACAGTTTGTTGTGATCCACACAATAAAAGGCTTTGGCATAGTCAATAAAGCAGAAATAGATGTTTTTTCTGGAACTCTCTTGCTTTTTCGATGATCCAGAACATGTTGGCAATTTGATATCTGGTTCCTCTGCCTTTTCTAAAACCAGCTTGAACACCTGGAAGTTCACAGTTCATGTACTGTTGAAGCCTGGCTTGGAGAATTTTGAGCATTACTTTGCTAGCATGTGAGATGAGTGCACTTGTGCAGTAGTTTGAACATTCTTTGGCATTCCTTTTCTTTGGGATTGGAATGAAAACTGACCTTTATCAGTCCTGTGGCCACTGCTGAGTTTTCCAGATTTGCTGACATATTGAATTCAGTACTTTCACAGCATCATCTTTTAGTATTTGAAATAGTTCAATTGGAATTCCATCACCTCCACTAGCTTTGTTTGTAGTGATGCTTCTTAAGGCCCACTTGACTTCACATTCCAGGATGTCCGGCTCCAGGTGAGTGATCACACCATCATGATCATCCAGGTCACGGAGACCCTTTTTGTACTGTTGCTCTGTGATTCCAGTCCATCTTAGTTTGCTGATTCCTAGAATGCTGATGTTCACTCTTGCTCTGTGTTCATTCTTGTCACCTCCTACTAATATCTTCTGCTTCTGTTAGGTCCATGCCATCTCTGCCCTTTATTGAGCCCATCCTTGCATGAAATATTCCCTTGGTATCTCTAATTTTCTTGAAGAGATCTCTAGTCTTTCCCATTCTATTGTTTTCCTCTATTTCTTTGCACTGATCACTGAGGAAGGCTTTCTTATCTCTCCTTGCTGTTCTTTGGAACTCTGCATTCAGATGCTTATATCTTTCCTTTTCTCCTTTGCTTTTCACTTCTCTTCTTTTCACAGCTATTTATAAGGCCACCCCAGACAGCCATTTTGCCTTTTTGATTTCTTTTTCTTGGGGATGGTCTTGATCCTTGTCTTCTGTACATTGTCACGAACCTCATTCCATAGTTCATCAGACACTCTATCAGATCTAGTCCCTTAAATCTATTTCTCCCTTCCACTGTATAATCATAAGGGATTTGATTTAGGTCATACCTGAATGGTCTAGTGGTTTTCCCTACCTTCTTCAATTTCAGTCTGATTTTGGCAATAAGGAGTTCATGATCTGAGCCACAGTCAGCTCCTGGTCTTGTTTTTGCTGACTGTATAGAGCTTCTCCATCTTTGGCTGCAAAGAATATAATCAATCTGATTTTGGTGTTGGCCATCTGGTGATGTCCATGTGTAGAGTCTTCTCTTGTGTTGTTGAAAGAGGGTGTTTGCTGTGACCCGTGTCTTCTGTTGGCAAAACTCTATTAGCCTTTGCCCTGCTTCATTCTGTACTCCAAAGCCAAATTTGCCTGTTACTCTAGGTATTTCTTGACTTCTTACTTTTGCATTCCAGTCCCCTATAATGAAAAGGACATCTTTGTTTGATGTTAGTTCTAAAAGGTCCTGTAGATCTTCACAGAACTGTTCAACTTCAGCTTCTTCAGTGTTACTGGTTGGGGCATAGACTTGGATTACTGTGATATTGAATGGTTTGCCTTGGAAACGAACAGAGATCATTCTGTTGTTTTTGAGATTGCATCCAAGTACTGCATTTCAGACTCTTTTGTTGACTGTGATGGCTACTCCATTTCTTCTAAGGGATTCCTGCCCACAGTCGTAGATATAATGGTCATCTGAGTTAAATTCACCCATTCCAGTCCATCTTAGTTTGCTGATTTCTAGAATGCCGATGTTCACTCTTGCCATCTCCTGTTTGACCACTTCCAATTTGCCTTGATTCACAGACCTAACATTCCAGGTTCCTATGCAATATTGCTCTTTGCAGCATCGACCTTGCTTCTATCACCAGTCACATCCACAGCTGGGTGTTGGTTTTGCTTTGGCGCCATCCCTTCATTCTTTCTGGAGTTATTTCAGTATTCTTGCCCTGAGAACCCCATGAACAGCATAAAAAGGCAAAAAGATAGGACACTGAAAGATGAACTCCCCCGTTGGTAGGTGCCCATATCTACTGGAGATCAGTGGAGAAATAACTCCAGAAAGAATGAAGGAATGGAGCCAAAGCAAAAACAACACCCAGTTGTCGATGTGATTGGTGATAGAAGCAAGGTCTGATGCTGTAAAGAGCCTTGGTTTTAAAAAGTCATAAATGCAGAGAGAATATTTTCCTTTAGCTTTCGAGATTCAGAACACCTTTTTGTTAACCCCTTAGGAGTACATAGAAGTACATGTTTGTGCCCACATACACAAACCGAGAATTTGGACCCATTTTAGAATACCATCTCTAAAATGGAAATTACAGCACTGTTAGGTCTCTGGGCTCAGCCAACAAAACTAGATTTTGTCCAGCAATGCAGTTTCAACCTACTGTCTCTACTAAGCAAGAGCAAAAGCTAACGCAGGGCAAACATATGCAACGGGCATTTGTAGAGTCTTGCAAATGCCAAGTTCCTGGGTGTTTGACCAGAGAGGAAATATGCCCATCTTCAGCCATCCAGCATTCTGTCCATTGAGATCCCTCGTTTTGTGGGATGCCCAGGGTTTAAGATGAGGCATTTTTTCTGCCCACAGAATGACAGCATTTCCATTAGTGCATTTGGATCCTGTTTCTTTCTCCTCTTTTTTTTTTTAAAGCTTATTTCCTTATTTTATTTTTGGCTGCACTGGGTCTTTGTTGCTGCACAGTCTTTCTCCAGTTGCAGCGAGAGGGGGCTACTCTTGAGTTGTGGTGCATGGGCTTCTCATTGCGGTGGCTTCTCTTGTTGCAGAGCACAGGCTCTAGGGTGATTAGGATTCAGTAGTTGCAGCACGCAGGCTCAGTAGTTGTGGCTCAGGGGCTTAGCTGCTTTGGTCCATGTGGAATCTTCCCGGACCAGGGATTGAATCTGTGTCCTCTGACTTGGCGGGCAGATTTTCATCCACCGTGCCATGAAGTCCAGATTCTGTTTCTTTTTGAAATGGGTTAATGTTCCTGTTTGTGCATGAGTGTGTGTGTGTATGTGTGTGTATGCATGTGAGCAAGTATGTGTAGATGCATGCATACCACATACTGTGCATGTGTGTTTATAGACATGTATGTTTGTGCGTGTCCACACACACATGCACCAAGGTGCTGAAATTATTTAAAATAGTCAAGTCAGCTAATGGAGTCAGTCTTAAACCCACTCTGTGTTATTGTTGTATTTTTCTTTCTCTCTGAATCAAAAATGCTGCAGAAGTGAGGAATTGCTCTTGTCTTAATTACCACAGAAATCTTGCTAATTAGAAACAAGGGAAGAAGTGTTAGGGATTTGCATCAGAGTCAAAGACAGCATTATTTTCTGATGGATATTAAAAGACTTGCAAAAGAGGCTAAGATGATGTGGTAGATAGAGTTGTAAAGTATGTCTAGGACCCCAGTGGTAAAACGGCTGGAAGGGGAAATTAAATATCTGGGAGGAAAATGCTCTCAGATGTTGGAATTACGCCTGCAGCCACAACACTGGAAGCTGTGATCCTATCTACCTCAAACACAAAACAGGATCAAGAGATCTCCAAGGAACCTGAGGGCGGAAACAGTATTGGTGGCTTAAACAGGCACCTCTTCAACTACCTTATCATAACACAGCTGACATTGATAGTGGGCAGAGTCATGCAAATCTTTCTTCTACCCCTGCCACTTTCTCTCATTTTTTTCACCATTTCTTTAGCCTTGAACTGCGTGCGTGCTTGAAAAATAAATCAAAGACTGAAAGACCATTTTTGAGGTCTATTTCGTAGGCCAAGACCACTGTGTTTGTGGAAAGCTGAACCTTTAGATGAGCAGAGTGTGGAGGAGATAACATGTGATGAACCGGGTGCCTTGTGGTTTTCATCAGATGAACTCCAGGTCTAATTCAGATTCCAAGGCTGGGACAGGCTCTCTTGACTACCTTTAACCATGAAGGTAGTATGATGATGATCATGATGTATCTAGTCACTCTCAGTGTTTCAGATGTTTCAATTCCCAAAGCCAACAATTAAATCTGGAGGCAAAAAGAAAGGGGCAGGGTAAGATCAAGCAATTGAATAAGAGCAACTCAGGGGGCTTCCCTGGTGGTCTAGTGATTAAGAATCCACCTGCCAATGCAGGGGACATGGGTTTAGTCTGGGAAGATCCCACAAGCCCTGAAGCAACTAACCCCGTGCACAGCAACTACTGATCCTGTGCTCCAGAGCCTTAGAGCCACAACTACTGAAGTCTGCACACCTAGAGCCCGTGCTCTGCAACAAGAGAAGCCACAGCAATGAGAAGCCTACAGACCGCAATGAAGGGTAGCCCCCGTTCGCTGCAACTAGAGAAAGCCCACAAGCAGCAATGGAGCCCCAGCACAGCCAAAAATAAATAAAAAAGAAATCTTTAAAAAAGAAAAACAAACAAAAAAAAATGAGCAACTCGGGAATGGGAAGGAAAAAATTAGGAACTGGCATGGTGGAAAGACAGGGAAAGTAAAGAATACAATGACTCAACGTCTCTAAATTAGGAGTCTGAAGATAGACAATGGACCAGAGATAGATAATGACTTATTCCAAAATTATGCTATATTTCCCCTTGCTTTAGATCAATGGCTTCAGTAGGGCTGCAGAGAAAGCTGCTTTCAAATTGAGGCTGTGTGACCATGGAAAGTCACCCAACCTCTCTGAATTTCAGTTCCCTTGCCTGTATACTGTTCCCTACCCTGACTAGCTCACGAGATTGCTACTAGGATTAAGCAAAGGTATAGGTGTGCTGTGGCTTTGTAGATTCAACAATACTGTATTGTTAATAGGCATGGTTATATTTGGGTCTCAACACTAGACAGATAGACTTTGCCATTCAAAACTCAGGTTTGTACAGAAATATCTCCTCATATACAAAAACCTGGTTTTCAAACCAGGTTAAAGTTATCAGAAATAATCCTTTTCCACCCCTCACCCCAATCATGGCATAAAAGAATATTTATATTGCCCAGGTACTATGTAAGCTAAAATAGGTTTTCTATGGGCTTTTGCTTGCTGACACAGAGCTTAAAAACTCAAACAATATTTGAGACTTATCACAAAAAAAGCAATTTTTTGGCTACTTCATCCCAACACTGGGGCTCTTCTTCAGAGGGAACTACTTTTAGCCATTTATTTTTGTATTTACCTCAATAAATTTAGACCACACATTTAGAGTACTATTTCTTGGGACTATTTTTTATTCGAAATTTTAGAAATCATATATTGATTTACTCTCATGGAAGTTAAGGATTTAGCTCTTGTATAGCCCTGGCCCCATTCCACCTACTACATACACACACAGACATTTCCTCAACCCATCCTTCCAATGTGGTTTATCACAATTGTTGTTTAGTATTTACATTATTTTACATATGTAATCACATATCACAATCACTAAAATCACAATATTTAGTATTTACATTATTTTGCCTTTGTAAATATTATTCACAACACAGCTGGTGTAGGAATAGGATTATCACAGCCAATCTCTTGCACACCTCTTAGTTGTCCATTGAGTTCAACTTTTCATCTTTGTGACTAATTACAATTCTTAGCTAACTCTTTGACAGATCCATAAGACATAAAACAGACAGGCACATCAAATGTGGTGTCATTTCTATGTTTTCCTGGGAGGTACTCCTTCTAGAGGCTTCAGTCTTCTTGCCCTATTGACTGGTGGCCTCCAGCTCTTCAACAGACTGGTCCTCATGGATCTTCCTTCACTTGGATCTTAGGAATTCCTTTTTACTCACTTCTGTGTAAGATCCTCTGTTTCCTGCACCCAATGCAATATCTTCTGTGTTTTTTACTTACTCCTTTGTTTTGTGGCATATGCCCTTTACTACTTCCCTAAGAAACAGTGCATTAGAGATAAATTGAGACTGAAAATTTAGATGTATGAAAATGCGTTTATTCTTCCCTCATACTTGGTTGGCAATTTGACTTGGTATAAAATTTTGGGTTGAGAATGATTTTTACCCTGAAATTTTGAAGAAACAACTCCATTGTCTTTTAGAATCTAGTTTTGTTCTTAGAAAGCTGATGCCATTCTGATTTCTGATATCTTGCATGTCACTTGCCTTTTTATCTCTAAACTCTTTTAAAAGAGATATTAAGATCTCCTTCTCTCTGGTGTGAAATTTTATGGCAGCATGCCTTGACGTGGTCCTTATTTTCCTTTGTTGTACTAAGCACTTAATAAGTCCTTTCAATCTGTAAAGTTATGTCTTTCAAAAGAAGAAATGTTTCTTATATACTTCCATAATAATTTTCATTCCTCTATTTTCCTTGTTCTCTCTTTGCCTGACTCCTGTCAGTTAGAAGATGTACATCCAGGAATGAATCACCTAATTTTCTTATATTTTCTTTCCTAGTTTCTATCATTTCAGTTCAGTCACTCAGTTGTCTCTGACTCTTTGTGACCCTATGAACCTCAGCACACCAGGCCTCCCTGTCCATCACCAACTCCTGGAGATCACCCAAACTCATGTCCATTGAATCGGTGATGCCATCCAACCATCTCATCCTCTGTCATCCCCTTCTCTTCCTGCCCTCAATCTTTTGCAGCATCAGGGTCTTTTCAAATGAGTCAGCTCTTTGTATAACGTGGCCAAAGTATTAGAGTTTCAGCTTCAATATCAGTCCTTTCAGTGACACAAAGGACTGATCTCCTTTAGGATGAAATGGTTGGATCTCCTTGCAGTCCAAGAGACTCTCAAAAGTCTTCTCCAACACCACAGTTCAAAAGCATCAATTCTTCAGCACTCAGCTTTCTTTATAGTCCAACTCTCACATCCATACATGACCACTGGAAAAACCATAGCCTTGACTAGACGGACCTTTGTTGGCAAAGTAATGTCTCTGCTTTTTAATATGCTGTCTAGGTTGGTCATAACTTTCCTTCCAAGAAGTAAGTGTCTTTTCATTTCATGGCTGCAATCACCATCTGCAGTGATTTTGGAGCCCCACAAAATAAAGTCAGCCACTGTTTCCCCATCTATTTGCCATTAAGTGATGGGACTGGATGCCATGATCTTCATTTTCTGAATGTTGAGCTTTAATCCAACTTTTTGGGTACTATTGTCTGGGAGATTGCCTCACTTTTTAACCTTCTACATGTTCTTTTGGTTTTTAAATTATTTTCTGTTTTCTTAATCTTTAATATGCATGAGTATTTT
This sequence comes from Bubalus kerabau, assembly GCF_029407905.1. Classification (NCBI taxonomy): domain Eukaryota; kingdom Metazoa; phylum Chordata; class Mammalia; order Artiodactyla; family Bovidae; genus Bubalus; species Bubalus kerabau. The sequence continues at coordinate 111,682,479 of NC_073628.1, read as the reverse complement.
TTCTTATTTTCTGAATGCCTCTTTGTAAATAGGATATTATCTTGTTGCTTCATGGTTGAAATATTGTTTCATCAGGTTTTTTTTGTTGTTCCTCACATTTTCTATTCCATTTGAATCTCTATTTCTTGTTTTTATCTTTTCTATACTAGAGTCTTTTCTCAAATGTCTGCTAATTCTTTTTCGTCTATTCATATCTGAAATACAAATGAGCCAGTAGAAGCCTAATTAGATGTTATAAGCATACACATATGTATGAGCACATATACTGTGGGAGGGGTGCCTATATGACTATAGAGTAATTTGAGCAGTCAGTTAGTCTGAGTCACTTAATTAAGAGACGTTTCATTTCTCCAGGAACATGTTTCCCTGTCTCCTTTTCAGTGGCTGAGAGTAATACATGCTTAAGTGATAGAGGGAAAGAACTAGGGAGTGGGGACAGTCTTACGGTTCAGTATATGAATCTTAATACCTTCACTTTCATCTGCTATCAGTTGTGACTAGTGTCAAGTTCACAGCCTACATGGTTCAGTGTCTGCAGAAATTAAACCTCTTGCCTTCTATAGAGTTGAATGTAGGAAAGCTGTCTGATTGGTGGGGGAGGAGAGAGAATCTGGGGATGTCTGTCAGCTCCTTACGTGGGCTCTCACCCAGTCTTCATGTTTGCTGTGCTTCTTGTACTTCAGTCTTCAGAGGCACCTGTATATCTAGCTTCAGAGTCCTTCCTGAGTTCCAAATCAGGTTATGGCTTTTTGGCTTCCTCTTCTGCGGGTATTAATATTTTCTCTGCTCTTCTAAATTGGTGACCTAAGTCCACCTGCTTCTGACCTTTCACAACTTGCTTGCCACTTCCTTGCTCTAAGTGCCCCCTGCTGCTGCTGCTAAGTCGCTTCAGTCGTGTCCGACTCTTAGTGACCCCGTGGACTGCAGCCTACCAGGCTCCTCCGTCCATGGGATTTTCCAGGCAAGAGTACTGGAGTGGGTTGCCATTTCCTTCTCCAAGTGCCCCCTTGATGGGTTTAAATCTTTATTCTTTTAAGAGAGTGTATTAGTTTTCTATTGCTACATAACGAACTACCACAAATGTAGCTGCTAAAAACAACACAAATTTATTATCTCACAGTTTTTGTGTCTCAGGTATTCAACATATTTCGGCTGAGTCTTTGGTCCAGGATCCCATAATGCTGAAATAGCAATGTTGGCCAGCTTCATCCTCATCTGGAAGCTTGACTAGGAAAAGACCCACTTCCAAGTAGTATGAGGTTGTTGGCAGAATTTATCTCTTTGCCATTACAGGTCTGAGGTCCGCATTGTTTTGCTGGCTGTTGACAACTCTCAGGTCCTTGCCATGGGACCTCCTCCAATGCAACAAAAGGGAATCTCACTTGCATTGAATTCCTCTTGTGTTTCAAATCTCTCTGCCTTCCGTTTTTGTAATCAGCTCCCCGACCCACCCACTTCCACCCTCAAAACCTTTAAATGGCTCATGTTCTCAGGACAGGCTCACCTAGACAATTTCCCTATTAGAAGTTCAACTGTTCCATATAACATACCTAGAAACAGGAGTAAAATCTCATGTGCACAGTCCCAGAAATCAGGCAAGGCATATATACCAGGGATTGGAAATCTTGGGAGCCATATTAGAATTCTGCTTACTGTGGTGAGATTTTTAGGAGGGAACAGAAATAATTATGTACATTTTTTATTATGTAAGTTTAATTAGAATTCTTGTATGTCTCCATTAACACATTGTTACTGTATAAAGGCTAATATCCATGCTCTAGAGCTAACAGCAGACTTGACCCCTAGCTTTTCACATGTGAATGGTGCCCTCTGAGTTATGGCTCAGGAAGAATGAGCCTTTCTCCTTTCATCCAAATGAGCAAGCCTTATGTGCCTAGGAACCCAAAGCTGACTCTGACTGGACTTCCACCCTCCATTCCAAATCGAAGCTAACCAGGACCCCGGAAGACAGCCTAAGAGCTGTGGTTCCGATCTATCCTCAGTGGTCCAGATATGCACACTCAGGTGAGGGTGCTGTTCCGACACGTGCTTTGCTGTGCCCCAGGAGTACCCAACTGCATGAAGATATTACCAGTGAGAGACAGCACCTTGGCACAGCAAAGAGGTGATTTTTCCTGGCCTGGTAGATCCCATGGTAGTTGTTGTATTCAGTGATGAATCACTGATTTCCAGAAACCTTGACTATAAGTGGAAGGAGGAGATAAATGTGAGTGGGGATGTTGCTGTGAACATTTCAGCAGATAAATGACCAGTCGTGACTAAAAGATGGTTGTACATTTTCTGAGTGTAATCAAGTGAGATGTAACCAATATTCTGTAGTTCATTAGCCTCATGTCTCCTAACCTTCACTGTCAGGCACTCCCTCGTGAAGAGGCTCACCTCTCATCTTATTTTTTCTTTTTTTTCCCCTTAATTTTAGCTTAGAGTGAAATTGGTGGGAGAGCCCCTAGCAGGTAACCAGCAGGGAGAAGGGGCCCAAAAAGGATGAAAAGGTCACACACAATTTGATCTTAGACTAAAGGGAAAGAAGAGAGAAAGCGGGGAGGAAGAAATAGATAGAGCGATTGACAAGGTGAAAAATAGTCTGATTTCAGTATCTTCCTGACGTGCTGCATTTCTCATTATAGCCAACTGGGCATCAGCAAACCAGGAAGATATGTGCAATGTTTGGAGGAAATTTACAGAGATGGCTTCTCTTGCTGCTACTAAATGGAGTGGCAGAAAGACAGACCTTGCTCTCTACCCATTCAGCCAGGCTTCATTCCTAGCAAGGGTCTCTGGGCTTCCCTTTCAGAAAATCTACATTCTCTACCTTCATGTGGAAGGGCGGGTTGGAGAGACACGGCTCTGAGACTATAACCCACAGAGGATATGAGATGGCACCCTGCAAAAAGGCTGAGTCCCTGCCTTGGTTGTGCCTGGTCTACCATGGAGATCAATGCTGAGAACCTGGCCTGTAGCCTGGGGTGGTGCCCCTGGGGTGGTAGAGGTTCAGTGGCTTCAGATGGGAAAGTCTCTCTGTCTCAAGTCTTTGCCCCTCAGATCGACCTTTCATATAGCTACTCTAGGATTTCTAAAACCCCAGTCTAATCATGTTGGATTCCCTACTTAAAAATCTGTTGTTTTTGCTGTTTAAGTCTTCGTGACCCTATGGACTGTAGCCTTCCCAGGCTCTTCTGTCCTTGGGATTATCCAGGCAAGAATACTGGAGTGGGTTGTCATTTCCTTCTCCAAGGGATCTTCCCAACCCAGGAATCAAATATGTGTCTTCTGCTAAAAAACTCTTGGTGGACTTCAGTTATCTACAGAGCCAAGCCCAAAGCCAGATTTATTAGCAGCATAGTCAATGCTCTTTACATGTCTCAATAGTGTCATCTGTAGCTGCCACATTCCACACATATGTATGCACTTTAACCCCACTGAACTGCCCCTTTCCCTGAACTCACTCTTTCCTGTCCCACTCTGGGGCTTCTGCATATCCTCTGTTCTTTCTACCTAGAGCACACTCCCCTATTTGTCCAAAGAGGCTGTTAATTGTCCTTAAAGTACTAGCCCCAATTTCACTTTCTCTGAAGTTTTTACCACTGATTTGTACTTCATCTTTTCCACTTCAAGGGACACAAGGATCAGGAGAGTTAATTAAGAAGCTAACCATTTAATTAAGGAGAAGTAAACCCTCATGCCCTGTTGGTAGAAGTGTAAATTGATACAGCCACTTTAGAAAACAGTATGGAGGTTCTTTAAAAAACTGAAACTAGACCTACCGTCTGACCCAGTAATCCTATTACTGGGCATATACCCAGAGAAAACCATGATTCAAAAAGATGCATGCTCCCCAGTGTTCACTGCAGCACTATTTACCTTAGCCAAGACATGGAAGCAAATTTTAAAGGAGAAGTAAAGATTATGTAAGCTCAAAGTTGTAGGTGAGGGGTTGGCAGAATTGGGACTCCCTAAAAGAGGATGAAACCCACATGAAAAAAATTCAGGGACAGGTGACTGTAACACGACTCTGGTGGGAAGTGTCAGTCTGTTGGGGAGAATGCTGGGTAGAAGACACTGGTATCAGAGATGCTCAAATGGGCTGTATGAGGTGCTCCAGGGTCAGGACTCTGCAAAGCAGGTTTGTAGAAGGCAGATTGACTTACCTGGGAGACAGAAGTCTCCTGGCACACATAAGACAGCTAATATTTGTGGTGTGTCTATTTGGACAGTAGTTGCTCTTAAAAAGAGTCAGGGATGAGCTAGGAAGACAAAGTACAGTGCAATGGAAGGAAGGGAGAGAAGGGCAAACTCTGCAGAGCAGAGCCAGTTTCCCATGTCATTGCAGCTCAATTTCACTGATTTGGGAAACATGCCATGACTTGAAATGAACCCCTGCCCGTTTGCCCACACTGCCATCTTGGGAAATTCACTTGCTTCCCTGTGCGCACTTACCGAGAGAAGACTCCAGACTTCCCAAGAGTCCAGAGGAATCCTCTCCAGTTCAGAGCATCTGCCACACACTGAGGTGACACAGTGTGACCTGACAACTCACAACACATCCTGCTGACTCCATAGTGATGAAAGGCCACTCACACTTTGAAATGCCTCCTAAAAGGCCCGCTGAGCTGGGGTACTTAGATGTGGGGTACCGTTTTAGATTTCTCCAACTTTGAACTCTGAAAGCAACACTGCCCTTGTGGCCTTTATGCCTTTAGTCCAGGTTGGAGGGGAGTTCCACATTCCATTAGCCAGCCATGCCCTGATCTTCACAAAGAGCCCGCTAAAGGAGGGGTATCCTTAGGATGAGAGATGACTAGCAATTCTGCTTCCTGCTTGATGGAATCTGTGCCCAGGGATTCTGTCCCTCCGTAGCCTGCTCTTCTTTAGCTTTTTGCACACGTCACACTGAGCCTCACCCCAGAGTCAGAGAAACCTCTTATGCCTGTCCTTCCATTATCTGGGGGAGTTCCTTGGAGAAAGGACTAGGTCTTCCTTTTGGAACCCCCAGCCCAAAACAGAGCTTGGCACATAGTGAGTACCGAGTGCACCACAAAAGTGAACTTGGCTTCCTCTCCTTCTCTTGATTCTTCTGCTCTTGTTTTACCTAATTTTCCCTCTTCTTTTTCTTTTCTCACAACCCAATCACAGTCAGGCTGGCAGAGCCTGTAAAAAGACCAGGCTGGTACCCCCAATCAACTGGTGCCCATAACTTTCCAAGTCTACTCTCTGAGAAACCAGAGCTTTCTCCTTTTCAGGCCCCCTCCTGTATATGTCTCTGCTGTATCCCTCATTCACGATGTATATGGCCCTCTCTGGCACATTATCTGCCCAGGAAGAGCTTACAGCTTAAAATCCTGCTGCTCCTCCATGAGAGACGATACAGCGTGGTGGTTAAGGACCCTCACTCCTGGAGATGGATGGCCTTAGTTTGAACCCTGGCTCTGCCACTTTATTAGCTATGCTAACTGCAGTGAGTTAATAAAAATCTTCATGCCTCAGTTTACTCAACTATATAATGGGAATGATAATAACACTACCTCCCTCGTAGAGTTGCCTTGCGGATTAATACATACAAGACATTCAAAACTGTGCTGAGCACTTGGTGAGCACCATCTAAGTGTTTGTTATTATTGTTTTTAATACTATGGGGTAGTCACAGATACATATATTTTCAGGCATATAGCTTCAATACAGTTGCCCATCAGTATCCACAACTGGGGGGAAGGAGGATTGTTTCAGAACCTCAATTCCTTTATATAAAATGCCTTGGTGTTTGAATATATCCTAACTATACCCTCCCACATACTTTATATCATCTCTAGACTACTTACTTAATACAATGTAAATGCTTTGTAAGGAGTTGCTGATGAGCAGCAAATTCAATTTTTGCTTTGGGGAACATCTGGAATTTTTTTCCTAAATAATTTTGACCTGCAGTTGGTTGAATACTCAGATGCAGAACCTGTGGATCCAGAGGGCTGGCTATACTTACATCCTCAAGCTCTCCATTTCCAGCAAATCTTTCTCCTCAGTCTGCAAACAGTTTCAAATCCCCTCTATCCTAAATAAAACTCTCCTCCCACTCTGTCTCTACCTTAAGCTGTTTCTCTCTCTCTTTCCTTCCCTTCAGTCAACATCATTACGTGAATAATCTACACTTAGAATCTTCACCTCCTCACCTCCCGTTCAGGGATCAATCCATAGCCATCTGGCTTCAGCTCCTGCCACACCACTAACAGCGTTCTCACCAAGATCACCCATAACCTCCCTCTCGCTATTTCTAATTACCTCTCTGTCAATGTTGACCATCTTGACCGCTCACCTTTTCTTGAAGTGTTTCTTTCATTTCTGAGACTCTCTTCTTTTCTGGTTTTAACAGTCGGCTTTTGCTATGTTACATTAAGGTAATAATGCCCAAATCTCAGTAGTTTACACTCATAAAGGTCTCCTTTCTGCTCACAGCCTGCAGCAGCTGAGGGTTGAATGTAGCCCTGCTCTTGTCTGTTCTTCCTTCGGGGGTCCAGGTGGAGGGAACAGACAAACCACATAGTGACTCCTAAATCCTCTGCTTGGATGTTGTGTGCCTCACCTTTCTTCATGTGCCATTGGCCAAAGCGAGTCATGTGGTCCAAGCCTGATATCAAGAAATCAAAGGAGTCCACTCTTTCCACTTGAAATGAGCAGGGCCAATGATCTTCTGGGCTTCCCTGGTGGTTCAGTGGTTAAAGAGTCTGCCCGCAATGTGGAAGACCTGGGTTTCCATCCCTGAGTTGGGAAGATCCCCTGGAGTAGGAAATGACAATCCACTCCAGTGTTATTGCCTGGAGAATCCCCATGGACAGAGGAGCCTGGCGGGCTGCAGTTCATGGGGATGCAAGGAGTCAGACGTGACTGAGCGACTAAGCACAGCACAATGATCTTCCAGGAAAGATAGCAAATAAAAGGGAACAATAATACAATCTACCACAGGGGTCCCCAACCCCCAGGTCACTGATCAGAACCAGTCTGCAGCCTGTTAGGAACTGGGCCACACAGGAGGAGATGAGCAGCGAGCAAGCAAGCAAAGCTTCCAGCAAATCTTCCTCCTATATTTACAGCTGCTCCCCATCACTCACATTACTGCCTGAGCTCCACCTTCTGCTCAGTGAACTCAATAAATGTAATGTGCTTCAACCACCCTGAAATCATTCTGCCCCTCTGCCCAGTTCATGGGAAAACTGTCTTCCATGAAGCTGGTCCCTGGTGCCATAAAGGTTGGGGACTGCTGATCTGCCACAGTGGTTCCCCTTCTACCTTTCTGAGAGTTTGTTCTGGCTTAGCCTCTCTCACTGGATCATGTTGATCTACCCACTTCTTAAATGTTGATGCTCTTCAGAGCTTCTTGCTGTCCAAATCCTCTGTAGGTAATTCTATCCATGCTTTTAACTCCAGTAAACATCTATATTCTTATGGCTTGCTTCCAAATTTGTAACACAGACCACCACTGGAAGCAGTCCCTGGAACTTAACCTGTCCAAAATTCAACTCACTTTCTTACCTTCCTAGTCTTTTATTCTCCAAAATGGTTAATGACAACGTTGTTAATCCAAATCAGAAAACTGGGAAGGATGAATTATCCCCACTTTTCATCCTATCTAGTGAATCAACTACAATCCATTCCACCTTTAAGATGAATCTCCAATCTCTTCCCCCACTATTTACATTATTACCTGAGCTTGGGCCCTAACTGTTTCTTGCTTAAATATCCGTGATTCTTTAACTGCCTGCCTGATTCTGTCACTCTTCACTCAGACCCATGCCTGGATTGTAGCAAAAGTTATCCCCTCCACTCTACTCTCCTCCACTCTGATCTCTGGAGTGGGATCCATTCCACTCTGATCTTCTCTGCTTGAGAAACTTCAGAGGCTGTCGCCTTAACCCACAGTAAAATTCAGGCTCCAGACGATGGCATTCAAGGCTCTTCACAACCAGGATCCTACTTTTCTTTTCATCACCCTCTCCTGTTACTCACCATCTCGCACCCTCTGCTTTGCTGTATTGGGCTTATTATTTTGTCAAAATGCCTCCCGGTGTTTCTCACTCCCAGGTGCTTCCTCATGCCACTCCCTCTGTCCAGATGCTCTTCTCAGCAGCTTTCTTTGCTGAACTCCTACTGAGCCTTCAAGATCTAGTCTTAACACCTTTCATAAGATCACCCCCCAAAACTTGGCCCAGTCCCTTGGCCCCTACCTCACAACAAGTAATAGCATTCCATTTTATAACATGAATCATGTTACCTCACTCATGCCTTTCTCTTATATTGATATATAGATTAGTGGTCTCCACAGCAGGGACTGAATTATTGTCATCTTTGAAATCGCTCAGGAAAAAAAAAACACAGTATGTGCATGTTGGATACTCAGTAAATGTTTGTTGAGGGAAAGAATAAATGAGAGAATGACATAGTCCAGCCCATGGCACATGAACACAATGGGCAGATTTTCCCAGTTATTGGTTTTACTCTCTGGCTGCTTGCTGGCTCCAGGAGACATAGTCTCTTTCGTTACTGCCTTTGTGTTAAATATGGTCTCTCGGGCAGTTTCCCTAGCATGAATCTGATTGTTCTAACCTCAGAGAATTCCTTAGCAAACGTCCCCTTCTCAGAGCCTGTCTCTCCATCTAACAAGGCTGTTCTGCAGGTGGACTCCCTGGTCTCCAGCTTTCCATGGAGAAACGCCCCCTCTGGCCAGTTTAGGCACTCCTGAGACTTTCCGGGAGCCTCTAAACCTGGATTACGTTGTCATTCTTCCTGTCTCCAGTGTTTCCTCACTACTGCCTGTGCATCTCCAGCAAGACTAGCTAAGGACTTTGCAGGACCCAATGCAAAATGAATATGTGGGATTCCTTGTCCCAACACGATTAAGGAATTCATAATGGCGACAGTACAGCAGAAAGTCAAGCACCGGTGCCTTCTAAGCATAAGGCCCTGTGCACTCACATGGTTCTCATGTGCAGGAAGCTGGACTTCAGCAATACATCCCAGTCCAAGCAGAAGTCACATGTCAGAGGTCAAGGTAGGAACATACCAGTTCTTTAGGAAAATGAATTAGCAAGGGTGAAGAGAGAATGCATTTTTGCCTGCATGAGGACAAAAGCATTAGACATAATCTGGTAAGATAAATTAATTCTGAATAAGGCCTTTAATTAATGCAGTTGAAAAAGGGCGTTTTAAAAATCATGTATGTGTGTGATTAATATATATGATTATTTGGTTAAGTAAAGGGTTTGGCCCAATGCCATGTAGAAGTTATTTTAAAAGTAAGAATAAGCTATCTCATTAGAAGCACTTTGTAATTATGAAGAAATTGCTTGTCATTGTTTGCATCAATTCAGGAGATGTAGAGTGATGTTAATTCCTTGGCTTCGGGGTGTGAGCACTGAGTGCCTTTATCTTAGTCGACAAAAAATTAATCAGTCGATCTAAGGAAGAAATGGGAAATTTTATTTGAGCCAAATTTAAGGATTACAACCCTGAAAGAAAGAGCATCTCAGAAAGCTCTGAAAACTGTTCTTCTCATTAGAAGTCAAAGCACAGTTATATAAATCTTTTTTGAGACAGGACTGTACATCAAATGACGTATTACTGACAGTCTACATGATCCAGATTTAAGGGTCATCATGGTAGGTTACGTGACCCCATACAAGATCAAGAAGGAATGTTATCTTGAAGGAGTTGTCTTCTTGATGCTAGGAGAATGCTGGTCTTTATGATTGAGCAGGTTTTCCTGCTGATGGGGGTGGTTGGATCAATGCATCCTGCAGATACACAATGCACAGTGTGGGGAGAGAGCAGGCCAGAGGGCAGAGAAAGTTTTCTTGTCTCACCATAAAATATGAATTTTATTTCACACCTTCTACTAGGGCTCTGCCAGAGACGACAGATGGACAGGCAATAGGCCTAGTGGGCTTTGAGAACTCATTCATTTGTTCAACTGTTTACTCAACTAAACATCTGTTAGGACCCTTTTCTTGTCCATGACTTAGGTACAGAGGTTTCCCCAATACAAGGACCTGCATACTAAGTCGCTTCAGTCATGTCTAACTCTTTGCGACCCTATGGACTGTATCCCGCCAGACTTTTCTGTCCATGGGATTCCCCAGGGGAGAATACTGGAGTGGGTTGCCGTGCCTTCCTCCAGGGGATCTTCATGACCCAGGGACCAAATCCACATCTCCTATGTCTCCTACATTGGTAGGCGGGTTCTTTACCGCTAGCGCCACCTGGAAAACAGGGGATTAACTTTGGAGACTGACAGCTAGCCGCATCAAATATCACACAGCAGTCTTCTCTGCACTCACTGTAAACTTACAGTGAAATACAGCTTACACTTCCAAATAAAATAATAGCAGGGATGGGGCATAGTGTCCTTGTGGGAGGAAGGGAGGGCCTGGGTTGGGAGTTGGAGGAATTTTTTCATCTCTTTTAGTCTTTCTCTTCCATCTTTCTCCAACCTAATGCTATTAATGCAAACAAGCAGGCTCCCTGTTTCTGGGATTTGCCCCAGGTGAACATCACGCTACTGCCAGCTCTCACAGTCCTGCACCAGTGCTGGGAGACGCTTCCAGCAAACATTGCATGTGTAGACCATCTTCCCATTTATTTCATTTTGATCCTCACAAAAGTAATAGGTTGAACCATATGAAATTGCCATTTCCGTAGGTTAAATACAGTCAACTGTTGGCCATTGCATATGGTTCAGTTTCACAGCACATGATATGGTCTAATCATCTCCATTTTTGTCAGTAGCCAAACCAGAAGCTCAGAGAGATTTTACCAACCTCACAGAGCCAGGTGTGGGATTTGTGAACTCACACTCAGATTCCTGCTCTTTCTCCACGTTTGGTGCCACTTTGGTGTAAATAGCAAATCAGCCTTAGGCAGCAACACACAGGTTGGAAGTCTTGAGTTAATGTGCTTTAACTGTCTTTTTTTTTTTTTTTTTTTCAGATTCAGTAATGGTTCGTTGTACAAACTCATTCATTTTTAATCAGTTGACTGTAATGATTTGTTACAAATGATCTTTAATTCTCAGCTGCGGTTAATCAGTACTGAAAAGCACTTTTCCTGTTATTTTATTTGGATAGGACTCTTAGTGAAATACTTGCCTGCCATTACTTAATCACTTGTTTGTTTTCCCTCTGCATGCAGTTTCTAGCAGCATACAGCAGTGTTTAACATAGGCATTTCCCCTTTACTTAGTGAATCGAGTTCTCCAAGCTGTAGGTGCAGGGAGCTGTAGGGACCTCTAAGGGTTCACACTGTGGTTTGATGCTAACTGACCCTCCTCTGCACACCAAGCACAAAGCCGGGTGCTGAGAACATGCCAACTTATATGTAAAGATTATTATGAGCGTTCACGGTATAGGGGAGAGGAGATGGATGGAATCTAACATAAACCATCCCTGGAGTGTCAGGAGATTTTCCTGGAGATGATCCAGGAAGATAACTATTAACCAGGCAGGTGGACCAATAGATGCAAAGGCCCAGAGAGTGAGAGCTTGGAAATCGGGAAAGTGCAAGTAGTCAAGCTTGGTTGGAGGACAAGGAGCAGGCAGGGGAGGGTGGCAACAAGAGTAGAGGTCAGGGCGGGATCAGATCATGAAACACCTTGCTGCTACTGCTGCTGCTAAGTCACTTCAGTCGTGTCCAATTCTGTGCAACCCCATAGAAGGCAACACACCAGGCTCCACCATCCCTGGGATTCTCCAGGCAAGAACATTGGAGTGGGTTGCCATTTCCTTCTCCAAAGCATGAAAGTGAAAAGTGACAGTGAAGTCGCTCAGTGGTGTCCAACTCTTCGCGACCCCATGGACTGCAGCCTACCAGGTCGATGGGATTTTTCCAGGCAAGAGTACTGGAGTGGGGTACCATTGCCTTCTCCATGAAACACCCTGGGCACACCTTAAACCTTGAAAGGTTTAACAAGGGAAATAACCTGAGTAGTTTTACTTTGGAAACATCCTGGGGCTTCCCAGGTGGCTCTAGTGGTAAAGAACCCACTTGCCAGTACAGGAAATCTAAGAGATGTGGGTTCAGTCCCTGGGTTGAGAAGATCCCCTGGAGGAGGGCATGACAACCCACTTCAGTATTCTTGCCTGGAGAATTCTGTGGACAGAGGAGGCTGGTGGGCTACAGTCCACAGGGTCACAAAGAGTCGCATGTGACTGAAGGGACTTAGCATGCATGCATGCATGCAGAAACATCCTAAGAGCAGAATGAAGAATGGATTGGAAGCAGGCTGAGAGTGGCAGCAGGAAACCAAATGATGATGAAGAAAGGGGGATGGGGAGGGGAGAAAGTGTTGGAGGAAGAGGATGGAGAAGGAGGAGGGGAGGAGAAGAGGAAGGAGGGAAAAAATGCAAATGATGCTAGGACCCTGGGCAAAGTGAGTAGCTATGGGGACGGGGAGAAACAGTGGATTGAAGTGATTGCTGGACCAGAACGAAGATGTGGTAAAGAAATGTACAGAAGATGAATTTCCAGTTTTGCATTTTCAGGGCTAGGCTGAGGCACTTGCTTGCCATCCAAAGAGATTAAATGCTGTGACTCCACGCTGGTTCCATTGGCAGGCAGGATCAGCTGTCACAGCAGACAGTGCTAAGAGCTGGGCTCTGTTCTGAGCCATCAGCTCTCTTGAGGCCAGTACAACCTGCTTTGGGTAATTTGATAGTGATCCTGACCAATGTAAGAAACTGAACATCTTTTACCCCTAGATTCTGGTATTTCTGGCATCGCCATTCAAAGATTTCAGTCAACCTCTGGAGCTGAATGATTCTAGAAGATTACCATTCCCATTCATTTGTCCAAGTGTTAGAGAACTGCTGCTGCTGCTGCTGCTGCTAAGTCGCTTCAGTCGTGTCTGACTCTGTGCAACCCCATAGATGGCAGCCCGCCAGGCTCCGCCATCCCTGGGATTCTCCAGGCAAGAACACTGGAGTGGGTTGCCATTGTCTTCTCCAGTTAGAGAACTACTGGTGAAAAAAAACCACCCACCTTGGCCAGGCATGATGATAATCACTTGTCTGAGTTGCCTCACAATAGGAGGGAAGTACCAATAAAGAATGTGGTACTTTCACCAAAAACAAACTGGGAGAATTTGGGAGGGCCCAAAAGGAGTGAAGACGTGCCAGTCCATTGTATGACTAAAACTAACCCAGCAGAATTTGGAAGGGGCTAAAAGGAGGAAGGAGGAGAGACAATATGTCCTGCCAACCTCCCAGAAACCCTTGCATTGGACTCCATCTTGGCTGAGAGATGCACATGCCAACAGGAAGGTCTCTGAGTCAGAATGATTGGCCAGAGACAACCCGGAAACTAACCCCATCACCATAAAACGTGAGACTGTGAGCGACATGGCAGAGCAGTCCTCTGGTTTCCAATAACCTACTACTCTCCACCCCTTCCTAATAAAAGCTCTTGCTTTGTCACCACATGTGTCTCCTCAGACAATACATTTCCGAGAGTCAGACAAGAGCCCACTCTTGGACCCTGGAAGGGGTCCTCCTTCCTGCAATACAGGGATGTGATCCATGATGCCTCAGAAGGGCAACCTCTGTGCAGGGAGAGGTGAAGACCACCTGAGATTTCTTCCACAGACTGTCTGGAATGGCCCCCACCTTCTGCATGAGGAAGGCCACTCGGAGCCTCTGTTATCAAGGTGGCACTGCTCAGTGTGATGAGGAGGAGGCCTAGAAGATGAGGAAATTACCATGGCAATAATGTGCTCTGACCACAAAAGCAAATAAACAAAAACCAAGCAGGTCCTGCTCCCTCCCCACTCTGTGTAAGAGATCCATTCACCAGATGGTGCCTCCTTTGCTGTCCTTTTTATCAAAGCACAGAAAGTGCAAAGTAGATGTCATTTCTCTCCTTTGTCTCTGCCTTTGATGGCCTTGCCATACTCCTGTTATCCTTTTGATGGCCTCTGTGGTAATCTTTGGGCTTCCCTGGTGGCTCAGATGGTAAAGAATCTGCCTGCAGTGCAGGAGACCTGGGTTTGATCCCTGGGTTGGGAAGATCCCCTGGAGGAGGGCATGGCAACCCATTCCAATATTCTTTCCTGGAGAATCCCCATTGTCAGAGGAGCCTGGCAGGCTACAGTTCATGGAGTCACAAAGAGTCGGACATGACTGAGCAACTAAGTACCCGGCACACATGGCAATCTTTAAGTCTTTCTTCTGTTGGTGTCCTGGACCAACAGCTGATGAGATTAATTCATACTATAATATGAGTGACTTATGCTCTCATTTGAAGTGCTGATATCTCTGAGGAAGAGCAAATAGTAACACAATGGTATCAATCTAGTGGTGGAAATCTGCATTTGGGAAATCGGGAGGGTTTTGTGAAGACCTCCCAATCATATTTAATAAACAACTGCCCAGCCTAAGGATGGGCCTTCTTGGCTCTGACACATTCTGAAAGAACTGTGAGGTTTCTATAAAACTTCAGTGGTGTGAAGTTTTGAGAGGACCTGTGTTTCTCTTCAGCCTCACTCTGAGGAAATGGATCTCACACAAAGATTTAGGAGGCACCAGGTCTCCAAACGACTGGTTCTCCATTTCCAGAAAGGGATGCTGTTTCCCATTTTTGAGGCTCGGTGCTCCCGTCTTCATCTGATTCCTCTTGGTTGTGAGCCTCCTCTGACTGGGTGCTTGGGGTACCTGGGTGCTTTGCTCCTGTGCATGCCTCCTTTAGACTCCAGACATGGAAGCCCTGTGGGAATATCTCTTTATATGCATGAGTGTGTCTCCCCCATGGACTGTGAGACCCTTTCTGGAAAGCAGGAACCATTTCTTATTCAGTGACTTTTAATTCTGGCAGATAATAAATGATCGGTAATTCTTCTTTTTTTTTTTTTCTTTTCGCAAGGCAGGGTGCAAGATGAGTACAATGTGGAAAGCTGAGTGGGATTTTGTTTGGGAGCATCTCCCTCGCTTTCTTAAAGCTAGACCATCATATTCCTCAGGCCCTCCCTGGGGAGATGAGATGAAAAAGGCACTCTTTGTGCCTTCAAGGATCTCAGTGTCAGTTCGAACATAGATGTTAGTGGGTGATAATGATGAAAACATTCTTTTCTCTCGGCCCATGAAAATGGCCTTGCCTTGAAAAACACAACTTGGGATGGGCCAGCTCTGACGAAGCTGAAATCTGAGGGTTCGAGGAGGCTCCCAAGACTTTGCCTCAGGCTTTTGAGTATAAGTCCAACATCTCAGAGATCGGTAACCTCCCTGCTGGCCCAGAGAAACTGGGTTAACCAGAAGTGGTCCTGCCTACGCTTTTCTGCTTCCCATCCCTTCTATCTCAGGGATTTTTGGAACTGTGTGTCTGGTGGCCACAGTGCTGGGGGGAGGGCATGCCAACTTAGAGTGCATGGAGGCTGGGGGTGCAGGGAGGCTGGGGGTGCAGGGAGGCTGGGGGTGCATGGAGGCTGGGGATGCACGGAGGCTGCAGTACCATGGGCAGTCTCACCCAAAGAAGAATCCACTAATCCAAAATGGTAGCAGTGTGCTCTAACTAGACAATGACCTTTGGTTGTACCAGGATAGAAGTTTATGTTTTGAAGACTCAGATGCCAATGAAAGAAAAGAAACCTTCATTTTCCAGGGCTTCCCTTGTAGCTCAGTTGGTAAAGAGTCTGCCTGCAGTACCAGAGATCTGGGTTCAATCCCTGGGTTAGGAAGATTCCCTGGAGAAGGAAATGGCAACCCACTCCAGTATTCTTGCCTGAAGAATCCCATGGACAGAGGAACCTGGCAGGCTACAGTCCATGGGGTCGCAAAGGGTTGGAGATGACTTAGAGACTAAACCACCACCACCTCATGTTAACCCACCATTAAGATTCCTCTATACTGGTTTAAACCACATTAACTCTACAGGTCATGCTAAGGTGGAGATTCTACGCAAGCTACAAGGGACAGTGGCCTAGTCATCACACACAGGGCCACTCACTCTGCTCCAATTCTATAGCCCTCTTTCCAGTTCCCACAGGACCAGCATCTGAGCACAGCAAGATTGGACACTCCTGCCCCATGTGGCCCCATGTGTCCCATTTGCATTGTTCTGGCCTTGTACCCACCTCCTGGGTTGTTTCTGCATGCACTAAGCTCTTGACCTCTGGCTTTGCCTCCCCTATTTTGCTCTGGCACAGATTTCTTAAATATTCTATTTCTCCAGATTGTGACCTTGGACAATTTCACCCCTTGCCCCAGCCAAAACGATTATCCCACCCCAAATGACAATGATGTCTTTACCGGATTTACACTGACCCTTGGTTTAATCCACTTCCTGTCTGACTGGGTGATTCCCCAGCTGCTCCCCTGCCCAGTACACAGGCTGTAGCAGCTGGCCCTTGTCCACTGAGATGCCTGACTGAGTCCCTGCCCTGGGAGAGGGACTTGGGTACCAGCTGTGTCTTCTACTCAGAGTCTGAGTCTGTGCCCTCCTCACTCATGTTGGCTGCTGGGGAAGCCTCTGGGGTTTGGCTTGCAGCCCAACCAGACCTAAAGGAGAGCCCTTCATCAAATGCCTGTGAAATTGATCTTTTATAGCTCTAGCAACCAATCCCCCTTAACTGCAGATCCAAGGGAGATGATGGTACCGACCAAATTAAAACTGAACACGTACAGAGAAGACAGGGATTCCTGGGCTGGTTGTGAAGATGTGCCCCTGGGGTCAGGTCCTTTGAGAGGAAACTGGTGATCTTTGAGGACAAGCTGAGAGCCACCCGCCATCAGAAAAAATACACTCAGCCTCTGGCCCTGAGTGTTCAGCCTTTGCCTGCCAAGCACCAGCATAGCCAATTACCTGTCCCACAGGAGCCATTTAGAGGAGAGAAGAAATATTCACCTCTGTTCATACCCAGGCTAGGCAGTGCTATCTATCAGGTGAAGTAAGGGCCAGGGCTCCCCTTAGATCTAAAACTTTCTCTTTCCTTTATTGACCCCATTTTTGGTTTCTTTTGCGGAGGAGAGCACACGTTTTAAGACAGGAAATTACCCTGGTGATTGATGTCTAGAAAATGCAATTAGGTCCTAGTTAAGCATTCTCCAAGGGCCGCCCTTCCAGTGTGGCATTCCAAGTTTGGTGATCACTTAATGACCATGCATTTGGGTCCTCCGGGTAATGAAGCATTTGTCTCTGTCAGGCTTTGAGCAACGGAACTTCCAGTGCCCTTATGATGCAGAAGAGGTGGGGATGGAAGGTAGAGCAGGGAAGAGGCAGAGCATATGCTGGAGAGGGGACCTCAGAACAAGAACAGCCAGCTTGGCCAAGGACGTGCCATGGTTATGGGCTTCCCTGGTGGCTCCATGGTAAAGAATCCACCTGCCAAGGTAGAAGATGTGAGTTTTATCCCTGGGTCAGGAAGATCCCCTGGAGAAGGAAATGGCAACCCACTCCAGTACTCTTGCCTGGGAAATCCCATGGACAGAGGAACCTGGTTGGTTACAGTCCATGGGGTCACAAGAGTCAGACACAACTTAGCAACCAAACAACAACTACCGAGTGAGGTTGCAACATGAGTTGAGGGGCACCGGCTGCCTTCAATGGCTGTAATTCTATAATATTTGTATTTGCTAATAATTCACTGCTTGGATTTTTTTTTTTTTTTTCGACCAGGAGGGCCCCCTACAGTGGAAGTACAGAGTCTTAATCGCTGAAACACCAGAGAAGTCCCTGGAATATTATTCTTTAATTCCACTACCCTGGGGACTTCGGAGGAATAAATAAAGTGACCCTGCCCCTGCCCTTGAGGTATTTGCACTGAAGTAGGGAAGGTCAAACACACCCTATCAACCTTCCAGGCAACAAATTTCCATTTGGCTCGGGTGGCGGGGAAGGGCACACAAACACAGGAGGTAGTGCATTCAATGTGGACCCACTGAGGCAATTGAGGCAAGGTAAAGGCGATCAAGTACATCCTGCTTTTCTGAACTCAAATTGGCTCTGCCACTTAAAAGCTGAGAGACCTTAAGCAAGTCAGTTACCTCTTAATTTCGCAATTTCCTGTCTGTAAAATGGGTATCATAGGCTTTTAGGGAAAATTCAGTAGGCAATGCACAGAAAGCCCTAGGCCTGGACCACAGTGATCTCAATGCAAGCCAGTTTCCCAGTTCTGCTTCTAAGCCTGGGCTAATTAACATCTTTTTTATTTTCTATTTTTTGGTCATAGACCTCCTTGGCAGTCTGGTGATGCATATGAACTCCTTCTCAGAATTATGGTCTAACTGTAGAAGATAAAATACATAGGATTATGGAGGAAACTGCATTTTTATTGAAATGCAGTTATCAAAATACTAAAAAAACAAATTTGCTGTCTGGTAATATATGTGCGTCTTTATTAACACGGTAAATAACAAGATCTGCTGGCAAGTCAAATAACTATTGTAATTTTGAAGTAGTAATAAGCCTAAGCAATATTTCAACATATCTGCAACAACTGTAATGAGATACAAAAAAGTCTGTTATTTCTATTGGTGACAAAACTTCAGCTACTGTTAATACTGCTGTGACTGGTTGCCTACATTCAGAATTAGAGGAACTGTTACATGTTTGTTAGCAGTTGGTGGAAATAAAGAGGTAATTTATTTCCATCTAAGTTACATGGACTCTCTGTGGACCCCAGGCTAAGAACCATAGCTGTAACACTTGATCAAGTAAGTTATACGCATACTTCCTAAAATTTTAAAATAACATTGATTTTTCTCATTACCAAAGAAAAATGTAACCACAGTTGAAAAGTTAATGCAAAAAGATAGAGGACATTTAAAAATATGACCCAGAGATCAAAATATGCTCATACTTGATGTAGTAGTTCGACTTTTTTTTTTTTTTTTTCCAAATTAATTAATTAGTTTATTTTTGCTGCAGTGGGTCTTAGTTGTGGCACACAGAAGCTTCGTTGAAGAGCCTGGGCTTCTCTCTCTAGTTGTGGTGCGTGGGCTCAGTGGTTGAGATGCCCAGACTTAGTTGCCCCAAGATGTGGAATCTCAGCTCCCCAATCAGGGATCAAACCCTCATCCCCTACATTGAAAGGTGGATTCTTAACCACTGGACCACCAGGAAAGTCCCAGTAATTTCACTTTCAAGACAGTGGAACTCATTGCTAATCCATGTTTGGTGAGCTGAATCTGCCCCACCTAGAGTTACTAGACTGCTATTTCACTCAGTCTAATAACTGAATGGTCAGTAAAGAAACAACCCAAAGTATCACAGTTGCAGTCCAGAAACTATATGAAGCCCAGTGATGGCAAAGGAGCCCTTGATCTTTGTAGCACAATCACCCAAAAATAGAGTGAAGTATCAAGAAACAGAGCTGGGGGCCCTGGAAGCTAAGAGGACATGCTAGAACTTTCCAGCCCCACTCAGAGGAGCTGTCCCACTGATCTCAGATCTCTTGTTAGACCTGATGAATTATCTCACGTCAGAACCGTGAATTGTAATGGAAATTACCCACTTGATGAAGAATACCAACCGACTCTACTCAAAAGCTGCCAGATGTTCAGATCAGATCCCTGACACATGCAGGCAGAGCTCAAGGGCTCAACCAAACAGCTTATTGAGAAATAATGATAATGAGGTGGCACTGAATCTAGGAGATATTACACAATCCACAGAAACACACACGTATGGCCAGAGAAGGATGTTCTGTCACCTCAGATGATGCCCTGTAGCAATGCCGCCCAGCTCTCTCTGGGCTGAAAGAATAGCCTGACACACGTCCAGCTGTCCCAGGTTAACCCTAGAAGACTGAAGCCTTGGAATGGCTTGCCTAGACTTGGTGAAAACCATACCCATGGAGAATCAACCATGTGTGGGGTCAGAACACAGAGGAAGCCAGGCCTTAGCTTACTTTTTCCAAGATCCCCCAGAGAACTCAGCCCCATGAGCCCTCCCAGCAGTGACCAGTTTCTGGTCGCCCGACTTGCCAGCCCTCCTGTGTGACCATGAGGTTGTGACAGCATCCCCAAATTAGGGTCTTGCAGCCCCTCTTAGGTGGCGCCTTTGGGGCCCTGGGCTCAATATCTCTAGAGGTTCTCTTAGAAAAGCATCTCTCTTCTCTTCTCCAGCTCAGTCTTTAGACCAACGTCCTTTTCTGACTTTCAAACAGAGACCTTCCCTACGGGAGGAGAGGAGGGTCTTAACGAAAGGCTACCTGCATAGTCTTGAGAATGCAATTGTGTGGTTCCCTGCAGGGACCCTGCAACCCTGAGGGGGCACACCCTCCTTCCTCTAAGCCTAGTTAAAGATCACAGCCCAAGATAACAGGCCAGCAAAGCTCCTGAGTGCAAGGCACTGCCAAATTTCAAAATGTTTTTAATAAAACAATGTGGAAAGGGCAGCTTGTTCATTTCAATTCTCCACTGGGTCATTCAATTAAACCTGAAATTCTGGGGAAACTTGAACCACCCTGACCATATTTTCCATTAGTAATAATGATAAAAGATAATTATGGAGCCTGTCTGTCAGATATTCCAGACACCCGCACCTCCACTTAATTAATTGCTAATTAAGATATGAAAGAACTGCAGTGTCTCTCATACATCCTGACTTTATGAAACCTCAGCAAATCTTCCTCCGGGAAGAAGAAACCTCCAGCCCCTTCTTTGGTTTGGAAACCATGGACGCAAGGGGGTTGGGGGCCAGACGGCTGACTCTGAGATGGAGTCATTTAATCACATAATTCAGGTGGTACATGAGAGCCCTGGGAGAGAGGATAAGGGGGAAAGCAAGAATGAGAATAAGTTTTGAATTCCTCCAAGCTCAGCCCTTGACACATATTATCTATGTTAATCCTCACAGTGGGGAATATCATTATTCCCATTTTACAGATCAGAAAAAGTGTGCTTAGAGGGATTATACACATATCTTTTCCAAAAGTGTGGAGCAGGTGAGAGCTAGAATTTAAGCTGAATTTCATGCCCTTTCATTTGTTGTTCTGTGGAGATACAAGACATACAAAAAAATTGTAATGCTTTAAAAAAAAATGTATGTATTTATTTTTGGCTGTGCTGGGTCTTTGTTGCTGTGAGCGGACTTTCTCTAGTTGCAGAGAGCAGGGCCTACTCTTTGCTGTAGTAAGCTGACTTCTCATTGGCGTGGCTTCTCTTGCTGCAGAGCACGGGCTCAAAGGCTTCAGTAGAGTTGTGGCACGGGGACTCAGTCATTGTAGCAAATGGATTTAGTTTCCCCAAGGCATGTGCAGTCTTCCCAGACCAGGGACCAAACCCATGTCTTCCGCATTGGCAGGTGGATTCCTAACCACTGTACCACCAGGGAAGTCCCAAGAAACAGAATTGTTTGCTTCCAGGTCTTTACCATAATGAAGGCAAAAGGCATTTGTGGTTGCTAATCTTGAGGATGGCCCCCAATTAATCCTTGCTTTCTAGCATTTATAACCCATGTGTTGTCTCCTCCCACATTAAATAGGGCTGATCCATGTAAATAGTAGGATGTTGCAGAAATGCTAATAAGGCAGGTCATCAAAGACCCTGCTCCTCCCACTTGGCTTTCTCTCGGGTAGCTTGGTCTGGGGGAAGCTAGCCACCATGTTGTGAGGATACTCAAGCAGCCCAGCAGATGCTTCAGTGGGGAGGCCTTCTGCAACAACCAGATCACATACGTGAACCATCTTAGAATCCAGTCCTCCAGCCCCAGCGAGTTTGCAGATGACTACAGCCCTGGTCAACATCCTAAAGGAAGCTTCATGAAGACTCTGGGCCAGAACAAGCCAGATAAATCACTTCTGAGTTCCTGATCCACAGAAACCAAAAGATAGTAATTGTTTATTGTTTTTCAGTCACTGAATTTGGGGTAATTTGTTATGCAGTAATAGACAATGAATTGAGCATGCATGAACTTTTCTCATCTCACTGAATTTGCCATTAACAATGGGCCAGAAAAGTCCTTCTAAGAAATATTCACATTTGTATGCCTGAATGTAAGAGCCCCAAATAATAGTCATTCAAGGTGCCTTCTGTTAGGGGACCTTGTGAGTTTAAGAGTAAAATATAGTTCAGATTGCCAATGGGCTTCTTAGTGGCTCAGCAGTAAAAAGTCTACCTTCAATACTGGAGATGTGGGTTCGATCCTTGGGTTGGGAGGATCCTCTCCTGGAAGGCATGGCAACCTACTCCATTATTCTTACCTGGAGAAGCCCATGGACAGAGGAGCCTGGCAATCTACGGTCCATGAAGCCGCAAAAAGTCGGACTCAACTGAAGTGACTTAGCACACACACAGATCACCATTAGTTGCCCAAATTTCCCATTTTCTCATTAAAATGACTAAGAACAGTTTGTTGGTCTATCATAATCTGATCCTTTTTCAGCAACTGACTATTGTGAGAATTGAGAAAAGACATGAACTAACAATGCTTTAGCATATTGGACAGTCTGTCTAGAGCTGATCAGCATCCTTGTAATTTCATGGCTATTCCTGGAACATCTCCAGCAATCGGCAATAAACAAACCAAAACCATTCAAGTAAGAGGGTTTATGCTGAATATCAAAATGGACTTTTGGGGACTTCCCTGGTGGTCCAGTGGTTAAGACTCCAGTGCAGGGGGTCCTGGTTCGATCCCTGGTGAGGGAACTAGATCCCACATGCTGCAACTAAGACCTGGCAGAGTCAAACAAACAAATAAATAAAACAAAATGGACTTTTGCTGTGAAGTCTGAAACCTCTGCAGGATTTGGAACTCTGTCTCACCTGGCCTGGTGGTATCTTCCTTCTGCCCATGATTCACCTCTGCCAAAAGGGGAGAAACACAGGGCTTTGGAAAAAGTCTGTGATTGGGGTCCACAGGGTCTCCTAGCTGCACTCTCTGGATTGTCTGGCCCATGGGTCCTGACTATATCATCAGGGGCTGGAGCCCATGAGATAAAGTCAAAGCCTAGCCTCTTGGGTTCCTGGACTCACATTGAGTGTCAGAGGGATCAGAATTTGAGGAAGAAAAATCTATATAATGCACATTTTTGGGACATATTTCATAGGAAAAATAGTTGTTGTTTTTTCAAAGATGAGCTGTTACAAGTTGACCTCAGAGAATGGCTGTAGGAGAAATGCTGGGCTAAGAGGGTAAGTGCAGGTGAATGATGGGCAGAGAGAATGGGCAGGAAGAACACATCAGTTTGCTGAAGTGGCTGTCCCCACAGCCACCGTGCTCCCAGTGCAGTGCTCCCAGCACGGGCAGGTCATCGTGCTCTTTTGTCTTCCATGCATCTCCTGTGGTTCCACCGCCTCTGTCCTCAGGCCTTCCTGGAAGTGTGTAGACAAAGGAACTGGGACCATGAACCCTGTGCTGGATAATTGTCTCTGTTCACAGCTTTGTCTCTGCAACCTGTGAGCACAGGAATGATGGTCCACACGGCAACACGCCAGCACGTATTTCTGTTATAAGAATCCTTTTTCTTATCACCAGTTATATGAAAACCTACTCCAAGGTAAGGTCTTTGTGCGATCTCTTCAGGGCTGTACCACTCGTCAATCAAATTAAATGGATCTATTTGTGAGGTCATATATAATTCTATCAAAGGGGCCAATATGTTAGGCTCACTAGAGCTTCTCCAACAGAGCAGGTTTTGACACGACTTCAGGAAGATCAGCACACATTGGCTGGAATTCAATGTGGCCATTGCTCAGCCCACAGTTTAAAACATTTTTTTTTTAAGTGCCATTTTTTAAAAGGAAAAGAACATGGGACTAGAACATAGGAGCCCCACCTTCTAGTTCTAATTCTCAAATAACTCTGTGTGATTAGTGCCTGTCTCCATAAGTGAACTCCCCTCTGTTGTAACTGACAGTTCTGGGTCTCTGTCCCCGATGGACAGGACCTCTTTGAGAGCAGAGGATCTGTCCCCTTGTATCTCCAGGGCCTGGTGCAGGCCCAGGCATTCAGAAGGCTCCTTTTTTTTTGTTGTTTTTGTTTTTTTAATTTAGTTTTGGCTGCTCTGGGTCTTAGTTGCTGCTCTTCGTTGCAGTGCAAAGGCTTCTCATCGCGATGGCTTCTCTTGCTTTGGAGCGTGGGCTGTAGGTGCGTGGGCTTCAGTACTCATGATTACTAAAGCACATGAGCTTAGTAACCCTGAGGCATGTGGGATCTTTCCGGACTAGGGATCAAACCCATGTCCCCTGCGCTGGCAGAAAGATTCTTAACCACTGGACCACCAGGGAAGTCCCCAGAAGGCTCTTAATAAATAGTTGCTGCCAATGACCAAAACACCATATCAACCCATCTGTCCCTATTCACACATGTATACATATGGTTACACACATGAAGGAAAGCACAAAAGTCTACATTCCATGCTGTCAGCCTAGGGGGGTGAGGTAGTATGGACAGTGGAGGAAGAAAAAGAGGTAGAGAGAGGTAAAGAACTGAGGAAAAAATAAGGGGACTGCACTAAAAAAGCTAGATGTAGACTAAGATCTTTTTGTAAAAGTACCTATAAAGTGAAGTGAAGTCGCTGAGTCCTGTCCAACTCTTTGCGACCCCATGGACTATAGCCTACCAGGCTCCTCCGTCCTTGGGATTTTCAAGGCAAGAGTACTGGAGTGAGTTGACATTTCCTTCTCCCAGGGATCTTCCCGACCCAGGGATCAAACCTGGGTCTCCTGAGTTGTAGGCAGTGTTCTTGCCTGGAGAATCCCAGGGACGGGGGAGCCTGGTGGGCTGCCATCTGTGGGGTCACACAGAGTCGGACACAACTCAAGTGACTTAGCAGCGGCAGCAGCTTTTACCCTCTGAGCCACCAGGGACCTATATGTGTGCATAAATTAGGGGGGAACTGATGATCTTCTTAAGTCAAAACAAGTTGCAGAGTATTTCAGTTAAAAACTATAAACAAAAGCATCCCATCTGTCTGTATGAATATGCATAATTGCGTTTAAATAATCACAGGGAAGACGTATATTGTGGGTGCTGCGAGGCATCACCCAGCTGAGACACTCAGCCTGGCAGCTGATGGGAGCCTTGGCTGCTGACGGCTCACAGCTGAGTTCCTCTCCAGCCTTGACCTCCACCAAAGGGAGCTGCTCTGCCCAAGGTTGTGCCTGCCCTCTCCCTGGGAGCAGTCCCCCTCCAAAGACCGGTGGGGCCCAAAGGCCTGTCCCTTCTCAATACAGGACAGCTCCAGAGGTCCCTCTGGCCAATTCAACTTCCTGTGCTCCCCATAAGAGTTGCCCCGATAAAACTGCAGAGTGTTTAACCTGTCTCAGCCTGTTTTCTGGAAACTGGACTGATAATAGTGCGGAAGGATATGTGCTAGTCTATTAAAAGGTTACATCAAGAAATGATGCCATTTGTAGCAACACATGTGGACCTAGAGAGGATCATACTAAGTGAAGTAAGTCAGACAAAGACAAATATCGTATGATATCACTTATTCGTGGAATCTAAAGCTATGATACAAATGCACTTATTTACAAAAAAGAAACTGGCTCACAGACATAGAAAACAAAAATGATTATCAAAGGGGAAAAATGGGGGAGAGAGAGACTGGGAATTTGGGATTAATAGATACATACTACTATATATAAAGTAGATAAAAAACAAGGACCTACTTTATAGCACAGGGAACTATATTTAATATCATGTAATAACCTATAATGAAAAATAATCTGAAAGATATATATCTATATATATATACACACATATATGTATAATTGAATTACTTTGCTATACACCTGAAACATGGTAAGTCAAATGTACTTCAGTAGAAGATGGGAATTTGCTGTGTGGCTCAGGAAACTCAAACAGGGGCTCTGAATCTACCTAGAGGGGTGGGATGGGGAGGGAGATGGGAGGGAGGGTCAAACGGGAGAGGATATATGTATACCTATGGCTGATTCAGGTTGAGATTTGACAGAAAACAACAAAATTCTGTAAATCAATTATCCTTCAGTTAAAAAATAAATTTTTTTAAAGAGAAAAAACTTTAAAAAATAAAATAATATATTACATCAGGGGGCTGAGGCTAGGGGTAAATTATTAACTTTCTCTGTATACATCTTCATATGGATTCACTTATTACCATGAGCAATTATCATCTTCATAATTTCAAGAATATCAAATAAAGATATTTAAAATACAATAAACAAATATATGTGAGTTGTATGAATGAATGATTGTGCCTATATCTAGTTGAGAAATAATAATATTGATAAAATGGAAGCTGAATTGAAGGTATCAAGGTGAATGAACTAGACTAAAGAGGATTTCGCCAACACTTATCATGACTTTTGACATAGTTGGTTCAAAAGAGACTGTATTCCTTCTAAGAGTGACATCGCCATCTCACAGATAGGATGAGAAATAGAGTCAAAGGGTAGAAGTAAAAAGGAGAGGGAGTTTAATTCCATGGAAGCAGAGATTTTCCTAACATCAGAGCTATCTGCCAATGAAATAGCCTGCACATTTGGGACAGTTCAGTCGCTCAGTCGTGTCAGATTCTGCGATTCTATGAACCACAGCACGCCAGGCCTCCCTGTACAACTCCCAGAGTTTACCCAAACTCATGTCCATTGAATTGGTGATGCCATCCAACCATCTCATCCTCTGTCATCCCCTTCTCCTCCTGCCCTCAATCTTTCCCAACATCAGGGTCTTTTCAAATGAGTCAGCTCTTCGCATCAGGTGGCTGAAGTATTGGAGTTTCAGCTTCAACATCAGTCCTTCCAATGAACACCCAGGACTGATCTCCTTTAGGATTTAGAACAGCCACTGTCCAAATTACCCTGTCCTAAGGATCTGCAATGCTTCCATCTGGTGAGCAGCTAATTTGAATCAGAGGAAGAAAAGTACCTGGTATTCATGTCACCTCCAACAGTTCCCCACCCTGGGCACTGGTGATCTCTTGATGACCACTATTTTTCCCAGTGATGCAGCTCAGAATCCATCCCAGCTCCACTCTCCAGGCAGCCACTTCCCTGCTGATATTCTGGAGGATTCTCCAGAGATGAAACCTTTCTGGCCTTCCAGAGCTAAATGATCTTTCCTCCAATTCTAAAGCTCCACGGGATCATCCAGAGAAGGTTCATTCATTCAGGAGCAACTTGGATGAGCAAGCCTACACCTTAGTCAAAGGTCTGCTCCTTCCTCCCCCAGTGCTACTTGATTTTTAATTAGTCTCTGCTGCTGCTGTTAAGTCGCTTCAGTCGTGTCCAACTCTGTGCGACCCCATAGACGGCAGCCCACCAGGCTCCCCTGTCCCTGGGATTCTCCAGGCAAGAACACTGGAGTGGGTTGCCATTTCCTTCTCTAATGCATGAAAGTGAAAAGTGAAAGCGAAGTCGCTCAGTTGTGTCCGACTCCTAGCGACCCCATGGACTGCAGAAGTAGTCTCTTTAAGTGCCTGTAAATGAAATCCTGGAAGCTCAGTGTCCACTTTGGAGAAGGCTCAGAAGGGTTTTGTGGGAAGCATGTCCTTGAAGGCATAATCATCTGGCTATGGACTGTGGCTACAAGACCTTCTAGAACTAACACCCAAAAAAGATGTTCTTTTCATAATAGAGGACTGGAATGCAAAAGGAGGAAGTCAAGAATTACCTGGAGTAACAGGCAAATTTGGCCTTGGAGTGCGGAATGAAGCAGGACTAAGGCTAATAGAGTTTTGCCAAGAGAACGCACTGGTCATAGCAAACACCCTCTTCCAACAACACGAGAGAAGACTCTACACATGGATATCACCAGATGGTCAATACTGAAATCAGACTGATTATATTCTTTGCAGCTAAAGATGGAGAGGCTCTATACAGTCAGCAAAAACAAGACTAGGAGCTGACTGTGGCCCAGATCATGAACTTCTTATTACCAAAACCAGGCTGAAATTGAAGAAAGTAGGGAAAACCACTAGACCATTCAGGTATGACCTAAATCAAATCCCTTATGATTATACAGTGGAAGTGAGAAATATATTTAAGGGACTAGATCTGATAGACAGAGTTCCTGATGAACTATGGACAAAGGTTCCTGACATTGTACAGGAGGCAGGGATCAAGACCATCCCCAAGAAAAAGAAATGCAAAAAAGCAAAATGGCTATCTGAGGAGGCCTTACAAATAGCTGTGAAAGGAAGAGAAGCCAAAAGCAAAGGAGAAAAGGAAAGATATAAGTATCTGAATGCAGAGTTCCAAAGAACAGCAAGGAGAGATAAGAAAGCCTTCCTCAGCGATCAGTGCAAAGAAATAGAGGAAAGCAATAGAATGGGAAAGACTAGAGATCTCTTCAAGAAAATTAGAGATACCAAGGGAACATTTCATGCAAAGATGGGCTCGATAAAGGACAGAAATGGTATGGACCTAACAGAAGCAGAAGATATTAAGAAGAGGTGGCAAGAATACACAGAAGAATTATACAAAAAATATTTCATGACTCAGATAACCATGATGGTGTGATCACTCACCTAGAGCCAGACATCCTGGAACACAAAGTCAAGTGGGTCTTAGGAAGTATCACTATGAACAAAGCTAGTAGAGGTGATGGAATTCCAGTTGAGCTATTTCAAATCCTGAAAGACAATGCTGTGAAAGTGCTGCACTCAATATGCCATCAAATTTGGAAAACTCAGCAGTGGCCACAGGAAAAGATTAGTTTTCATTTCAATTCCAAAGAAAGGCAATGCTGAAGAATGCTCAAACTACCACACAATTGCACTCATGTCACACACTAGCAAAGTAATGCTCAAAATTCTGCAAGCTAGGCTTCAACAGTACATGAACCATGAATTTCCAGATGTTCAAGCTGGATTTAGAAAAGGCAGAAGAACCAAAGATCAAATTGCCAACATCCCTCAGATCATCAAAAAAGCAAGAGAATTCCAGAAAACATTTACTTCTGCTTTATTGACTATGCCAAAGCCTTTGACTGTGTGGATCACAACAAACTGTGACAAATTCTTAAAGAGATGGTAATGCTAGACCACCTAACCTGCCTCTTGAGAAACCTGTATGCAGGTCAGGAAGCAACAGTTAGAACTGGACATGGAACAACAGATTGGTTCCAAATTGGGAAAGGAGTATGTCAAGACTGTATATTGTCACCCTGCTTATTTAACTTATATGCAAGGTACATCATGAGAAACACTGGACTGCATGAAGCACAAGCTGGAATCAAGATTGCTGTGAGAAACATCAGTAACCTCAGATATGCAGATGACACCACCCTTATGGCAGAAAGTGAAGAAGAACTAAAGGAGAGTGAAAAAATTGGCTTAAAACTCAACATTCATAAAACGAAGATCATGGCATCCAGTCCCATAATAGATGGGCAAATAGGTGGGGAAACAATGGGAACAGTGACAGACTTTATTTTTGGGGCTCCAAAATCACTGCAGATAGTGACAGCAGCCATGAAATTAAAAGACGCTTGCTCCTTGGAAGGAAAGTTACGACCAACCTAGGTAGCATATTAAAAAGCAGAGACATTACTTTGCCAACAAAGGTCCACCTAGTCGAAGCTACTGTTTTTCCAGTAGTCATGCATGGATGTGAGAGTTGGACTATAAAGAAAGCTGAGTGCTGAAGAATTGATGCTTTTGAACTGTGATGTTGGAGGAGACTCTTGAGAGTCCCTTGGACTGCAAGGAGATCCAACCAGTCTATCCTAAAGGAAATCAGTCCTGAATATTCATTGGAAGGACTGATGCTGAAGCTGAAACTCCAATACCTTGGTCACCTGATGCCAAGAACTGACTCACTGGAAAAGACCCTGATGCTGGGAAATATTGAGGGTGGGTGGAGAAGGGGACAACAGAGGATGAGATTGCTGGATGGCATCACTGACTCAATGGACATGAGTTTGAGTAAACTCCGGGAGTTGGCAATGGACAGGGAAGCCTGGCGTGCTGCAGTCCATAGGATCACAAAGAGTCGGACATGACTGAGCCAATGAACTGAACTGATGGACTGTGGGATAATGCATAGGACTGTGTAGGGGGCAGGGAGTGACTGGTCTAAGTTCTGCAGAGGGAATCTGTTTATTTTTTTAATTAAATTAAAAAAATTTTTTTTTGACTGTGCAACACAACTTGTGGGACTTTAATTCTCCAACCAAGAATTGAACCCAGGCCCCTGGCAGTGAGAGCACAGTCTTAACCACTGGACCCCTAGGGAATTCCCCCAACCCTGTTGAAAGAAACTGACAAATTGCTGACGCAGAAGCTTCCCACTTGCAAGAGGTGTTGCTGCTCTATTGGTTGTGGTTCAAACCTGAGAAAATGGCTATTATGCATTCATTTCCTTAAAGAGTACTTACTGAAAGTTTGTGTGCTAGCTTTGTGATAGGGACAGAGAATTTGCCCCTGAGGATTTGAGAGTTCAGAGTGAGAACAACACAAATGAATGAGGGGTGACTTCTGTGACCTAGCAACGCGCTGAGTGTCCTGGACTTGAAGAACATGAGAGGGGCTCAGGTTTAGGGGGGATGAGAGGTTTTCTAGAGGAAGTGTCAAGCATTTGTCATAATCAGATCATCGAAGTATGTAACCACAGCCACCTTTAAAGATCTCAGAAGGGATTTGCTACATAAAACACATAGCTGGATATATAATCCTTCTGTAGAATTTTGACCTTAAATGTTTGCTACTTCCTTGCAAAGCTCTGAGATTGAATGAAAGAAAACTAATGAAGTAAAGCAAACTCTCTGAAGAGGAAAAAAAGAACAATAAATAACAGTTTTCTTTAGAAACCCACATTATACCTCCAAGTTTTTTGAAATGGAGATGTGGCAGTTGAGATGGAAAGGGAAACACAAATTCCTTATTTTAAAGCCATAAACATATTTCTTCCCTCCCCGTCTCTGTTTCAGGTGGCCGTATCATCGTTACTGCACAGACCAGGTCTCTTTGGGCATTAGGATTAAAGAACGTGTGGAAAAGAGAAAACACCGAGGACACCATCACTAAAGGTACCGTTTTCTGTGAACCTTTAACCATCCATCATTGCAATGGCCAGTCTGAGGCTTTCAGTTGTGACTGCGTATTCCCGGGATTTGAGACTCCTTGTCACTGCACCAACTGCCTGAGGGACAGACTCCCTGCCATGAGGTGGTCAAGAGCACCAGCTCCCCTGGGCTTTATGCTACCTCAGAAAAAGCTGGAGAAACTGGGCACCAAGGTTTTGACATCTTATAAAATATTTCAGAAATGCATTTCAAACATAGTTGGTCATAAAAGTGTGTGACTGCACTCAGCCCCTCCAAGAGGCTAGACTTGCTCCCCAACCCAGCCATGCATGCTCTGAGCCTGCAGGAATCAGTGCTAAATTATTCACCAGCCTGACTCTAAAATTTCTGGAGTTCCAAAACCTCTAATAAAGTATTATGAAAGAATATCCATCTCTTTATCTCTATCCATAACTATTTATATAGCTAGAGGAAAAATCTGTCGTTTTATTTCTTTTAATTTAAAAGCTTTCCTAATTCCTTTTTCATACCACATATATATGTCTAAAGAATTTTCAGGTTGAAATAATAACCTCTGAAAAATGGTCCATGGGAGAAAGCTCTCAGGATTCACAGAGTGACAGGCACGATGAATATTTTGCTCCTTTAATAACTTTTCTTGGCACTCAGACTTGGTACAATGAACTGGGAACTTTTCAAAGAGGGGTGGCTCTTTTTTTTATTATACAAAACAATGACAATATACCCACCTGCCTTCTCTTCTCTGCTGCTGCTGCTGCTAAGTTGCTTCAGTCGTGTCCAACTCTGTGCGACCCCATAGACAGCAGCCCACCAGGCTCCCCCGTCCCTGGGATTCTCCAGGCAAGAACACTGGAGTGGGTTGCCATTTCCTTCTCCAATGCATGAAAGTGAAAAGTGAAAGTGAAGTCGCTCAGTGGTGTCCGACTCTTCACGACCCCATGGACTGCAGCCTACCAGGCTCCTCTGTCCATGGGATTTTCCAGGCTAGAGTAATGGAGTGGGATGCCATTGCCTTCTCCCCTTCTCTTCTCTCTTCGTTCACAAAACTGCTAAGGTTTGTTCAGGAAAAACTCATTTCATTCCTCAGATTCATGATGTTCTCATTATCTATCATGGCACTCTACAGTGGAAAGACAAGACACATCTTTTATGAAGCCCTGCATTAGAATTAACCCAGCGACATCTTGCCTTACTTAGGGCACACTTGACCACCAAGTACCTCAGGCCATTTAAAACACCTTTGAATGTACAAACTCACAAAAGACATCATCGCACTAAGCAGGCTATCAGCCATTCACACTTAAGAGTGAACTGGTTAGTTTGATGCTCTTAGGCTAACGGCTGGTTGAGATCAAGTTCTCCACAACTAAGCAGAGCTGGAATAGGGTGGACCATCTGGACAGCAAAGAGGGGCAACTATTAAGATGAAGACTTTTTAAATTACCAGCTCTCTATTTGGAGACAGTATCTGTATAGAACATTTGACAAACTATTTGCAATTAAAGATTAAACTCTCCCAACCCCCATCGTCTGTCAAAGAAACTTGCTTAAATAAAAATAGGTGGTCTCTGAACTGACTTCTGAATAACGTGGCTTCAGTAGAATCTGGGATGGTATCCTCTTCTAAATCGATGTTGAATAAATATTGAAAGAATATTGATTTAAAGGTGAGACAAATTATGAGCTTGGCAAGAACAGCCACATATTTTCCATTCATTCCTGATATCTGATGATGATATCTGATGGAAGGGTTGGAGGGATGAAAGAGGGAGCCCAGGATCTCACCAGCCTGAATGAGACTCTGGGGGGGATCTGAGAAGCCTGTGTGCAGGATTGTGGGAGAGGGAATGGAGACAAACACCACATCCTGTCTGGAGGCAGCCTTATTGAAGCAAGAAGAACTTGTCAAATTAGAGAATACTCAGGAAAAGCAAGGATGAGACTGAAGTTTAAAGCAGGGCCTGGGGATGATTCCTGTAATAGTGTGATTTATAACAAGAAATATTAATATATATTTGGTTTTCATGCCATTTCTGGCACAAAACTGCTAAAACTTTCCCAGGCTATAAGAGCGAAATACGTGTTTCTTGGCTTCAGTCACACTCGAGTTTGTTAAAAGATGTGATTTTTGGAAATCTCCTAAGGATGGGGTCTGGTTGCCAGGGCAACCAATCATGTGATTAGAGGGTTGAAACTTTCAGTCCCACCCTGCACAACCTCTGGGGAGGGGAGAGGAGAGGGACTGGAGACTGAGTTCAATCGCCAATGGCCAATGATTCAGTCAAGCCCGTGCAAAGAAGCCTCCATAAAAACCCACCAGGAGCGGGTCTGGGATCTTCTGGGTTGGTGGACTAGGATGCTTCCATGTGCCACCATGCTGGGGAAGAAGCTCCTTTGAAACTCTTTGTTCAGAACCTCCCCTGTGTGTCCCTTCATCTGGCTGTTGATGCATTTGTATCCTTCAATATCCTTCATAATAAACCAGTAATCTAGTGAGTCAAGTGGTTTCCCAAGTTCCGTGAGTCATTCTAATAGCAAGTTAATAGAACCGGAGGAGGATGTGTGGGCATCTCCAATTTGTAGCAGTAGGTCAGAAGCACAGATGACAACCTGGATTTGTGATTAGCATCTGAAGTGGAGGGTAGTCTTGTGGAACTGAGCCCTCATGCTGTGGAGTCTGATGCTCTCTCTGAATAGATAGAGTGGGAATTGAGTTGAATAGAAGGACACCCAGCTGGTGTCACAGAGAACTCCTTAGTGTGTGGGGGTGGGGGGAGAAACCACACATCACAATTGGTGTCAGAATCAGAACTGTAATCCCAAACTACATCAGAGCCATAAATATGCAGGGTTAAACTCAGTTTCTCCCAGGTTCAGGGAGAGTCAAGCCACAGCTGGGTGTGAGGGCCAGCTAAGTGCGATGGTTCCAGGCAGAGGAGTTGCATCCTGCTGGACCCTGAGGGTGGGACTTCTCAGAAGTCTGTGGGAAGCAGTATCCAGAGGTAGTTCTCAGAAGCACCGGCTGCTCTGTTGATTAAATCTGAAAGCGGTCTCCCGACACAGAGGCCAGTCTCTCTCTGCCAAGACTTGTTACATGTATTTGAGTTTTAAAATATTTATTTATTCATTTATTTGGCTGAATCGGGTCTTAGTCGCAGCACGCAGAATTTTTGTTGTGGCACCCAGGCTTCTCCCTAGTTGTGGTGTGTGGGCTCAGTGGTACCCGAGGGCTTAGTTGCCCCCATGTGGGTGTGTGGGATCTTAGTTCCCTGAACAGGGATTGAACCTGAGTCCCCTGCATTGGAAGGTGGATTTCTTAACCACTGGACCACCAGGGAAGTCCCCCATTTATATGACTGACCTCACAGGAGAGCATGGATTGTCCAGATTAGCCCCCTCCCCCATGTACTTCCAAATAGCTGCTCACCAGCACGGTTTGGTGTTGGATTGCTGAAGTTACCAAGCAGGAAGGTCAGCTGGAACAGAGGTGCCTTCACCAGGCTGGTGTGAACTGTCTTACTCAGCCTACGGCCGCCCCACCTTCATTCCCCATGCATTTGAAAGCAGCTTATTTTAAAAGCTGATTAGATGAGCCCTTAATAACATTAGAATTTAAATGGCCCCAGATAGGCTTTCAGCTTCTCACCAAATTGAGATAAATGTGATATTTGGGGAACTGAGCTTCCAGCTTCATGATGGCTCCCAACCGCAGTCAGGATTGGAAGAACCACATTCTCCCCTGTTTTCTGGCAAACTGATCCTGGGTTGTGAGGCTAATCTGGACAATCCATGCTCTCCTGTGAGGTCAGTCATATAAATGGGGGACTTCCCTGGTGGTCCAGTGGTTAAGAAACCCGCCTTCCAATGCAGGGGACTCAGGTTCAATCCCTGTCCAGGGAACTAAGATCCCACATGCCCACATGCCCACATGCATCTGTGAGGTCTCTTTCATCTCTAAAGGTCTGGGATTCTATGTGCAGATGCATGTTCATGATTATGCATTTTCAAGGAAAGGAGAGTTAGGGACTTGTGCTGTGATTAGTCTGACTCTGTGTGACCCTATGGACTGTAGCCCCCCAGGCTCCTCTGTCCGTGGGGATTCTCCAGGCCAGAATACTAGGGTGAGTTGCCATGCCCTCTTCCATGGGATCTTTGATAGCTTCCAATTCCAGGTAACAAAGCTTTATTGAGCAACTACTATTTGGCCATTTAATTCAATACTGATATTAATACCTGACTTTCTGCTGAGACTAATATAAAATGGCCAGAGGTATAAATGTTTCATCTTCGTTCTCATGTTCGGCAGCCCCTGTAACTCTCTTAGGTGGGTTTAGTGCTGGAAAGGATATGATTGCCTTCCAATTTAACACTCTTCTGTAAGTTTTAGAAAAAATTAAAAACGGAATGGGAGCGGGTAGAGTGGGAAACCAA
The DNA here is from genome assembly GCF_029407905.1 of Bubalus kerabau. Classification (NCBI taxonomy): domain Eukaryota; kingdom Metazoa; phylum Chordata; class Mammalia; order Artiodactyla; family Bovidae; genus Bubalus; species Bubalus kerabau. Next base: position 111,647,088 of record NC_073628.1, on the reverse strand, counting down.
CCCAAGGTGAACAGAAACAGATGGCTCTGTGTTGAAATAATTGTATTCTTCTTTTTTTAAAAAAAATATTTATTTATTTAGGTGGTTGTGCAGGGTCTTAATTGCAGCACTTGGGATCTTTTTCTTTCTTTCTTTCTTTTTAGTTGTGGCATGCAGGATCTTTAGCTGTGACGTGTTAGCTCTTAGTTTCCTGAGCAGGGATCAAACCCTGGGCCCCCTGCACTGGGAGCATGGAGTCCCTGCCACAGGACCACTAGGGAAGTCCTGAGATAAATGTATTTTTACAAACAGATAAACAACAACTGAGTTGTCTTCTCCCACTCATCTTTCCCCAACCAAACCAGACCCATGGGTGGCCTTAGGATGAAAGCAGGAGGCTCTTAAAATCATAGCTTGCACTTTTGATGGAGGTAGTCAACCCAGAAGTGCCCAAAATGTAAGCTTCCTTCTGCTCTTATGGCCTTTCTCAAGAAGCCAAACCTTGAGCTTAAACCTTGCATTTGCATTTCAGTGGGAAAAAACCTTCTTCCATGTTTCCCTGAAGGCTTCTCTGGTGGTGCTAGTGGTAAAGAATCCACCTGCTAATGCAGGACACATAAGAGATGTGGGTTTGATCCCTGAGTTGGGAAGATCCTCTGGAGGAGGGCATGGCAACCCACTCCAGTATTCTTGCCTGGAGAATTCCATGGACAGAGGAGCCTGGTGGGCTATGGTCCACGAGGGTCACAAAGAGCTGGACATGACTGAAATAACTTAGCACGGACAAAGACGCTTCCCAAGTGAAGCTAAGAATTTCAAAGGGCCAGCTAAGAGTAGATGCAAGAACCTGGGCCCAGCCACAGCTGTGGGTTCACCCACTTCTCCAGCTCAGGTCCTAAGAATCCCAAACTCACCCAGCCTTTAAGGGCCATGAGGGAGTTTCAGGAGGAAAAGATCTGTAATCCATGTAAACTGTGGCTTGAGTTCAGTTCAGTTCAGTCCCTCAGTCGTGTCCGACTCTTTGTGACCCCATGAATCGCAGCACGCCAGGCCTCCCTGTCCATCACCAACTCCCGGAGTTCACTCAGACTCACATCCATCGAGTCAGTGATGCCATCTAGCCATCTCATCCTCTGCCATCCCCTTTTCCTCCTGCCCCCAATCCCTCCCAGCATCAGAGTCTTTTCCAATGAGCCAACTGCATGAGGTGGCCAAAGTACTGGAGTTTCAGCTTTAGCATCATTCCTTCCAAAGAACATCCAGGACTGATCTCCTTCAGAATGGACTGGTTGGATCTCCTTGCAGTCCAAGGGACTCTCAAGAGCCTTCTCCAACACCACAGTTCAGAAGCATCAATTCTTCAGTGCTCAGCCTTCTTCACAGTACAACTCTCACATCCATACATGACCACAGGAAAAACCATAACCTTGACTAGACGGACCTTTTTTGGCAAAGTAATGTCTCTGCTTTTGAATATGCTATCTAGGTTGGTAATAACTTTCCTTCCAAGGAGTAAGCGTCTTTTAATTTCATGGCTGCAATCACCATCTGCAGTGATTTTGGAGCCCAGAAAAATAAAGTCTGACACTGTTTCCACTGTTTCCCCATCTATTTCCCATGAAGTGATGGGACCAGATGCCATGATCTTCGTTTTCTGAATGTTGATCTTTAAGCCAACTTTTTCATTCTCCACTTTCACTTTCATCAAGAGGCTTTTTAGTTCCTCTTCACTTTCTGCCATAAGGATGGTGTCATCTGCATATCTGAGGTTACTGATATTTCTCCCGGCAATCTTGATTCCAGATTGTGCTTCTTCCAACCCAGCGTTTCTCATGATGTACTCTGCATAGAAGTTAAATAAGCAGGGTGACAATATACAGCCTTGACGTACTCCTTTTCCTATTTGGAACCAGTCTGTTGTTCCATGTCCAGTTCTAACTGTTGCTTCCTGACCTGCATACAGAGTTCTCAAGAGGCAGGTCAGGTGGTCTGGTATTCCTATCACTTTCAGAATTTCCCACAGTTTATTGTGATCCACACAGTCAAAGGCTTTGGCATAGTCAATAAAGCAGAAACAGATGTTTTTCTGGAACTCTCTTGCTTTTTCCATGATCCAGTGGATGTTGGCAATTTGATCTCTGGTTCCTCTGCCTTTTCTAAAACCAGCTTGAACATCAGGAAGTTCACAGTTCACGTATTGCTGAAGCCTGGCTTGGAGAATTTTGAGCATTACTTTACTAGCATGTGAGATGAGTGCAATTGTGCGATAGTTTGAGCATTCTTTGGCATTGCCTTTCTTTGGGATTGGAATGAAAACTGACTTTTTCCAGTCCTGTGGCCACTGCTGAGTTTTCCAAATGTGCTGGCATATTGAGTGCAACCCTTTCACAGCATCATCTTTCAGGATTTGAAATAGCTCAACTGGAATTCTATCACCTCCACTAGCTTTGTTCATAGTGATGCTTTCTAAGGCCCACTTGACTTCACATTCCAGGATGTCTGGCTCTAGGTGAGTGATCACATCATCGTGATTATCTGGGTCGTGAAGATCTTTTTCGTACAGTTCTTCCGTGTATTCTTGCCACCTCTTTTTAATATCTTCTTCTTCTGTTAGGTCCATACCATTTCTGTCCTTTATCGAGCCCATCTTTGCATGAAATGTTCCCTTGGTATCTCTAATTTTCTTGAAGAGATCTCTAGTCTTTGCCATTTTGTTGTTTTCCTCTATTTCTTTGCATTAATCGCTGAGGAAGGCTTTCTTATCTCTTCTTGCTATTCTTTGGAACTCTGCATTCAGATGCTTATATCTTTCCTTTTCTTCTTTGCTTTTCACTTCTCTTCTTGTGGCTTGAGTGGATTCAAACAGAAACTACAGTTTGAACACAAATGGCTGCTCCAACTGCCTCATCAAAATGCAGATGAAGAGGAGCAGCTAAGTAGAGCTCCAGGCATGTATTTCTCTCTAAACCTTGGATCAGCCTCGCACAGGACAGAGCTCACCTGGGCTTCCACGCTGTTCTACCTAGGGGAGGGCAGAGTGTCATGTCAGAGAAGTCACCACTGAGCCTCCACCTTCAGTCCTGCTCCAGAGCAAACTAAGCTCCCCATCCAATGGTGATAAACTTTCATAAAGAGCATTGTATCTAAAAGGCCACTGCTCATTAACGTACTTTGAATACTTGTGTTTTCTCTCAAAGTCTTGCAGTTTACGCAGGCAAAATATACTGATGTTGGGTGTGTCCACTGGCTGTTTACCCTCCAGCTCACCTCTCCTTTTGCTAAGGCTCCTGTTGTTGTTCAGTTGCTGAGTCATGTCCATTTCTTTGTGACTTCATGGACTGCAGCACGCCAGGTTTCCCTGTCCTTCACCATCTTCCGGAGTTTGCTCAAACTCATGTACATTATGTCAGTGATGCTATCCAAACATCTAATCTTCTACCGCCCCTTCTCTTCTTGCCCTCAATCTTTCCCAGCAGCAGGGTCTTTTCCAATGAGTCAGCCCTTCCCATCACATAGGCAAAATATTGGAGCATCAGCTTCAGCATCAGTCCTTCCAATGAATATTCAGGGTTGATATCCTTTAGGACTCACCGGTTTGATCTCCTTACTGTCCAGGGGACTCTCAAGAGTCTTCTCCAGCAGCACAGTTCAAAAGCATCATTCTTTGGTGCTTAGTCTTCTTTATGGTCCAACTCTCACATCCATACATGTGGACCCATGCTAATCCTGGGGCCACATAAAAAGAGCATCACTTGCTTTTGCTCCTCTCCTTCCTAGAAGGCCTCTGCAGGCCATCCTCCCTGACTTGCTTTGTCCTGTGTCTCTGGACAGAGAGTGTCCTTGCTCCTTGCCAAGGCTAACTCTTCCATGGAACCCTTTGTCCCCTTCCACCACCTCCTCCAGAGCCTTCATTCAGTCATTGCCTCAATCATATTTCCTCTCATTTTCTGCCAGTTCTTCCCCTTCTGCTTATAAACCAGACTTGGTCTGCAGTCAAACCAGCAAACAAACAAAGGCAGCTTTTCCTTAATTTCATGATTATCTTTTTCTTTTATCCCAGACTCTGTTAAAAAAATGTTCTATCTTCACGTCTCACGATACTGTCACTCTTTAATCTCATGGAAACTGGTGCATCCTACCCACCCATGCAACAGATTCAAATGAATTCAGTAAATGAGCATGGAGCACATACTATGTGCCACACCCTGTCTGGATCCTGACCACAAGAAGGACACACTCTTACAAGGCAGGCAAACAGGCTAACCCTCCCTGCCAAATTACAAAGTGTGTAAAAGTGCTGGGTACCACAGTCAGGCAGGATGGGAATCATCAGCCGGGTCTTGAGGGCAGGGAGTGGCAAAGAGCGTGCCATAAAAGCTCTCTAGATCAAATGAGGAGTCCAGGCAGGGAGAAGAGAAAATGAGAAAAGTGGGGGACCGTCCGGATAGAAGGAGTACCATGGGCAAGGTCACTGAAACCACTGAGGCAGCGCGACAGGTAGACAGCAGCCAGACACGCTCTGTGTTGAGGCTCAAGAGCGTGACAGACACTTAGTCTTAGATGTGCGATCCTGAGAAACTGTAACCCTTTCTTGTGGACCATGCTGGGGTGGAAGCCAGGGAGTGATGTAGTACTCAGACTGCCTTTTAGGAAGATCACTGGAAGCAGCAGTTAGAAGGGGAAAATCAGACATGAAGCTGCTCTCATCATCCAGAGAAGCAGGAGAGAGACCTGAACTTAAAGAGCGGCCCTGGGGATGTAGGAGAGATGCTAGCACAAGGTCCTCCGTCCTCCAGGAATCCCGTTTTGGATCCACCCAAACAGATGTTCGCTCTTCCTGCTTGAAACCTTCAGGGCACCTACTGTGCTTTTCTTATTGTCCTCACTCGACTTCTGCTACAGTCATCCGTGTATTTCTCTGCTTTTCCTTATCAAATTGTGCCTTTGTCTCCCCTTCCTCAAATTACACTACCTTGCCCAGAATAACTGCTGAAGAAAAGGTTATTTAGTTTAATTGAATTTTCAAGAGCTTCAAACCATGAATAATTGAGGAATCAGCCATGTATAAGTGCTCATCATTTACATAATTGTATAAACAAGCTGATAATTTTTTTTCTCATTATTTTTATTATCCCAGAATGCCCACTGTCTTCTTCATTCTCTGGATTTTTAGGGATATAGTAAACAAGTGTTCTCTAACACACATGTGGCAGAGGTGCCACTCGGCCCTCACCTCCCCAGGCAAGGGAAGCAGTTGAAAGGAGGGAACAGATGATTGCACTGATTGAGTATCAAAGCCATGGACAAATATGGTGAAATATGCCATCTGAAGAGACAGAGAATTGCAGAGCACACTGCATGAAGGGACTTGCACAGAATCCCGAAGGTCAATGAGTAGATACGAATTGATTAAGCAAAGTACTTACTGAGATTGCTTTCCAACATACTGATGAGAATTGATCCTAAGCAGGACCCATATTCATAGTGAAAACATTTATGTAAAGTTACCCTTTGGTATGTCATCAAAGCACATTTAAATGGTTCAGATTTCTCCCCAAATGAAAGCATCAACAGTACTGTTAACAGCTATGTTGTAGGAAGTTAACCAGTACTTAGGATTTTGTGATTGAATTTTTTATGTGTGGATCTGATTGGCCCCATAGCAGCTTTTGCTGGGGCAACTTTTTATAACCCAGAGGTTAGCTCCTCTTTCTTGCCATCTACATCAAACCAAAGGATTCGGACTGGCCCAGAGTTAGAGCTATCAGGTATGGTATCCAGATGGTCACCCAGTAAATTCCTGGCTCCTAGGAGGGCTTCCCTGGTGACTCAGGAGTAAAAAATCTGCCTGCAATGCAGGAGACATGAGTTCAATTCCAGAGTCAGGAAGATCCCTTAGAGGAGGGCATGGCAACCTACTCCAGTATTCTTGCTTGGAGAATCCCATGGACAGAGGAACCTGGTGGGCTATGGTCCACGAGGGTCACAAAGAGTTGGACCTGACTGAAGCTACTGAGCACAGAGCACACACAGCTCCTAGGAAACTAGGAATCAGAAATCTCCCAAACCTGGATATATCCAACATACTTACACAGTGGTGCAAGCACCACCAGCCTGGGGCACTTAGGCAGTTGGGAAAAACAGAAGTGAAATGCGGTGGCTAAGAGGACAAGCCAGGAAGATAAGGAAAAAAGAGAAAGGGTCAGAAGACCCAGTTAGTGATTTTTTACTGAGTAATCTCTGTGTGTGTGTGTCAAGTATAAAAATATGCACAAGGGCCACACAAAATCACCTATACTGGTTCCCACCCTCAAGCTCTTTAGGATTGAGTCAGGAGGACAGTTCTAAACTCAGAAAACCAGTGAAACACCAATATAAGCAAGTGCTAAATAGAACGCCCTGGCATCGACTGTGTTAGTTACTGAGAACCAAGAGATAATGAGTGTCACAGGGCTCAGGCAAGTGGAGATGGCCAAAGACGACCTCATGGAAGAGGTAGTGGGCTTTGGGCTGTCTTTTTAAGCAAATTTTACTTTTTTTTTTTTTTTTTTTTTGGCTGTACTGGGTTTTCTTGGCTGTGTGCAGGCTCATACATCTCACTATCAGAAAAAACAAACAGCCCAATCAAAAAATGAGCAGAAGACCTAAACAGACATTTCTCCAAAGAAGACATACAGATGGCCAATAAACACATGAAAAACTGCTCAACATCACTCATTGTTAGAGAAATCCAAATCAAAACTACAATGAGGTATCACCTCACAGCAGTCCCAATGGCCATCACCAAAAAATCTACCAACAATAAATGCTGGAGAGGGTGTGGAGAAAAGAGAACCCTCTTGCACTGTTGGTGGGAATGTAAACTGGGCTTTTCTCTAATTGCAGTGAATGTAAGCTACTCTCCAGCTGTGGTGCTTGGGCTTCTCATTGTGGTGCTTCTCCAGCTGCACAGCACAGGCCCTGGGGCACAGGCTCAGTAGTTGCGGCTCATAGGATTAGTTGTCCCAAGTCATGTGGAATCTTCTTGGACCAGGGATTGAACCCACATCCCCTGCATTGGCAAGTGGATTCTTATCCACTGTACCACCAGGAAGTCCTTAAGTTTAATCTTAAGTAAAGGTGGTTCAAAGCCAGGAGTCAGAATAAACGTGACTCCTTGGACTAGGGAAAAAAGTCAGACCAAGAGAAGAGGGAAAAAAAGAACAGGAGAAGGGAAAGTTGCTGCTGATGGTGACGGCAGAGCTCTCACAGCTGCCTCACATCTCTCTGGGCACCTGCGCCAACCTTTGGATTGCCTTGGCCAAAGACCAACGATTTAGAGGCAGAACACGTTTCTGTAATCCCAGACGTCTCTATAGAATTGGACTAGAGCCAGCCAATTTTTGTTGTCTCTGTAATCACAAAGTGAAGCATCTTTTTCCCTGTGTTTGCTTGAGAGGAATGTTGTTTACACAGAAAGCCTCTCACACTTCAGACTGATCCTTGACAACTGAATTCTCACATTACTAACAATAGGGTGTAAAGAACCCACCAAAACTTCATGAGAGACAAGATGGCTTCATTAGCTGAAGGTTCCAGTAGGCTCTGAGAAATAAAGAGCTTGGTAAATTAAGTATAATTTATTGGATGCATTTCAAGTGGGTTTGAGAGAGAGAGCAGAAATTGCCCACAAAATTTATTTTAACTGGCACTGTGAAATCTCCTTGCCATGAAAATCACTCTCCAACCCTACCTTCACCCCATCTCAGATTTTAAGAATATAAAATGAAATATAAAATCCTCAGTTCTGCCATGTGTCTAAAATTCTACCATCTAAGATATAGTCTTAAGGCACAGCGTTTCTCAAATGTCCCTTCTGAAAGGGACATGTGTCCCAAGGCATGTGTTCTATCTAAAAGTCACTAAAGGAGGGAAGTACAGAGCAGAGAAGGAGAAATGATGGTGGAAGAAGATGAAAAAATAATTTTAGAACACAGGGCCCTGCTAGGAAAGGCAGGATTGAGGAGGGTATCCCATGCAAGCAGCAGATGGTCTGGCTAGCTGATGAGCAGAGGAGGGGTAGAGAATCGAGCCAGAAGGAGAGAGACAGAAAGAAAATCATGATGGAACAAAGCTAGAAGCAAACTTTTTCTCCTTCATGATGTGGCCTGGAGAAGCCCATGCTGATTAGAGAGTTCCCACGCAAAAGACAGGTGCATCCAGTTACCATCTGTGAACTCTCACCATTGCTTAGGAGATTAAAGAGGAGAGAGACAGACAGGAGGACAAGACTAGCAGGCAGGGCGGCTTGGGAGGCCATGTAGCTGAACCTATGTGTGTGCAGCTAAGCATAGTTCAGCCACAGCAAAACCGCAACAAGTCTTTCATTAAGCACAGAGAAGAAAATGCCTAGAGATCACTCCACTTGCAGAACAACTGTGGCTGTGGGCCAACGGAGTGCCACGCTCCCCAGCCGAGTCAGCAGACAACAGCAAAGCTGGGAAATGATTGAAGAACCATGATGCTGAAACTCTGAAAGGACTCTGATGATCTGGTACCAGAAACACAGACACATCAAATGTTCGGTATAGGACTTCAGAGATTATTCTAGTCTAACCCTCTTCTTCTGGCGAGGAGAAAATGGAGCCCTGAGAAGAATTAAGATTTATGAAGTGCTTTCTATCTGCTAAGTGCTGTTTTGACTACTTTCTAGGCATTAACTCATTTACTCATAATAAATAGGTATTGTTACTAACAGCCAGTAATTATAGGCATTGTTGTTGTTATTTATGCTGAGTTGCTCAGTTGTATCCAACTCTTGGTGAGACCATGGGCTGCAGCATGCCAGGCTTCCCTGTCCTTCATAATCTCCTGGAGTTTGCTCAGACTCATGTCCATTGAGCTGATGATACCATCCAACCATCTCATCCTCTGTCGCCCCCTTCTCCTCCTGCCCTCAATCTTTTCCAGCATCGAGGACTTTTCCAGTGAGTCGGCTCTTGGCATCAGGCGGCCAAAGTATTGGAGCTTCAGCTTCAGCATCAGTCCTTCCAATGAGTCTTCAGGGTTGATTTCCTTTAAGATTGACTGGTTTGATCTCCTTGCTGTCCAAGGGACTCTCAAGAGCCTTCTCCAGCACCACAGTTCTTGTGTATTGTTATTAACTCCATTCTACAAATAAGGAAATTGAGCTACAGGAAAGCTAAATTAAGTTGCCCAGGGTCAAACAATAGGGCTTCCCTGGTGGCTAGGACGGTAAAGAATCTGCCTGCAGTGCGGGAGACCTGTGTTTGATCTCTGGGTCGGGAAAATCCCCTGGAGAAGGAAATGGCAACCCACTCCAGTATTCTTGCCAGGCTATAGTCCATGGGGTCCCAGAGTTGGACACGACTGAAAGACTAACACGCACACAAGGTTCAAACAACTTAGTAAGTGGCAGACTAGGGGTTTAAACCCAGGGAGTCTGAATCCAGAGTTCCTCACATAAGCACTACCCTTAAAGATGTGTCTGAAATCACACAGCAAGACACCAGGAAGGAAAAGCCACCTTCTGTCATTCAAACCTTGGCACATTCAGGCAAGACTGTAAGCATCGCTTGTGCAGTGATGGATGACTACCAGGGAGACAGGCTGCACAGACTCGGTAATTTCTTGAGGGGCTGAGGGCTGTTCTGGAAGAGGCGCAGGGCACCGTGGTGGAGTGACCTATCTCTCCATGATCAAGAAGAGGTAATGGAGTTGTAATGGAGCTACTGCCATTGAAGCCATGATAATTACTGAGATAATGGCTAGATCTGGAAGAGCAAATGTAGCTGTTCTCAAAGAGGAGGAGCTTGAGGTGATGAAACCATAAGGAGTGTATTGATGAGGTTTTGATAGTGACCAATGCGACAGCAATAGACTCTGGGTGTAAAGATAAAAGAAGAGCCATTCGATCAACCACCCTCTCTTGAATGCTAACTCTGACCAGCTGCTGTGTGCTCCGGAAAGGAAATGAGGTCTAGTCCACCGTGAACTTACCATTGAATGGATAAAACAAAAGTAAACAACTTGACTCCCCCCAGATACACACACTGGGATATCAGAAATGCAATATGCCTGGCTGGTTATGTCAATAGTGCCTTGAACTACTTTGAAGAAGAGATTGGTAGTTAGGATGCATGGAGTCAGAGAGGCAACTATAGTCTATAGGCCTACCGATCTCATCTGATCTCAGAAGCTAAGCAGGGTCAGGCCTGGTTAGTACTTGGATAGGAGAGAAGCAGTGTAACAGAGGGCTGAACAGATGAGATGTTGGTGTCTCTTTCAGAGGAGGATTATTACCATTTGGCAGTTCCCAAAAGAGAAATGAGGATGGAGCTGTGAGCTGTAAATAAGAGGAACAAAGGCACTAGTGAAATCGCCATGGAAAAGAAGCAGATCTTTTGTGTTTAACATTATCACAGGCGATCTGATGCAGGAAAGGAAGGGGCTTCTAACATTTGTGGAGATGTTGGAGTATCTAGTATGTAATAGCTTTTTCAAAGGTGGCCAGGGTCTTGCATTGCAGAAGGGTGGCAAAAGACATGGAAATTGTTATGGGGACAATTATGATTGTAACCGAGGTAATAATAAAGATAATGGACCTGTAATTGAAAAGCTGGTGGCTGTAAAGGAGAAGGTGAGGGCAACCGAAATGTGGAGGGGGTGATAAGGCAGGTAATGGTGGTGATGGGAAAGGTAATGGAGTTATAATGTAGATGATGCTAAAAGGTAATGGAGTTGTAATGAGGTGATGACTACAGAGTGGGGAGGGGGAGAAGATGATCATCTTAATGGAAGCAAGAGGGACAATGTGAAACAGGTGAGAATTGTATGCAGCGCATTCATCACGACAGCTGGGGGGAGCTGTGGGTGACCAGGGACGTAATGAACAGCTACACTCAAACTTCTCATTACAGTAGGAGTTCTAATGGGCCCTGGAATGGGATAATGATGTTAATGGAAAAGATGATGATGGCCAGGAAAATCAGGAGCCTTGTGATGGTATTTTAAATGATCTATTTAGTGAGAGAGACCAGAGGAGGAAGCGGGGTGGGACTCAGGGTGGCCCGGGGTACACGTACATACCTGTATGTCCCTAGACTGAGGTTACTGAGGGCTAGTCACTAGAATGTCCCTGTGGGTTATTTGGCTTTAGTGCAGCTGCTCCTGCTTGTACAAGGCATTTGTCGTGTGTGTGAAGCGAGTTCAGGATGAACAGATATGGCTGCAGCAACAATTCCAGCTTACAATCTAAATTTTGTTCTTAAATTAGGCATGCCAGCACCCTAGCTCGGATATAGTAGTTCCATGAGCAGATGTGTAAACAAAATGTCTGGGAAACACATGAGTTTGCAGCAGAAGTGAATTTATACAGAGGATTACTTATTTCTTTTTTACATTTATAGCCATGGATGCTGCTTCCAAGTGGGGAAGTGGGAAATTAATCCTCTGAGCTCACTGTTTAACTTTAGGGGCCTTTAGTTGGGAAGAGAGTCTAAAGTCACTTGTACTGATGTTCTGATCAGGAAGGTCCTGACATGGACTCTGCGAAGGAACCTGGGAACTGGCCAAAGGCCTCCCAATGCTGCTATTATTTCCTCATCAGGCAGCCTTGAGATGTACGCAGAGTGCAGACGGTGTACCTGAAAACAAACAGATGGTCCCAGATCCATTAAGGATTAGGGGACCTGGCCAAGATGTGGAGCCCCTGAGCGGAGCAGAGACAGCCACGTGGACTCATCGTCTATACAAGGAGACCCACAGACACGGGTCCCTCTGCTCTGCCTCTGGTACCCACTCGACTGAGCCCAGGATCTCACCAGAAGTAGAAGTCCCACAGGTCCCTGAATAGACCTCTGCTCTCTAGAATATTCTCTGTTCATGAAATGGGTCCTCTTATGACATCCCTGCCCCCACCAGTCAGCTTAGCAAAGTGACTCCAAGGGTCCCAAGGTGGAGGCCAACAGGGCAGGTCTCTGAAGGGCTTTGGGTGGAAGCTGAACCCCCTTCCCAGGCCTTGCCCAGTTCTCTGCTCTGACCCAGAGCCTGCACACGCAGAACTGCAGTGGGGTTCCCTCCAAGGAACCGTGGGTATGGAGGCGGGCTCTAGTGGCCAGGGCTGCGGGGCCAGGGTGATCTTCCTTCAGCCCGGAAGGTCAGAAGGGAGGCGGTGGTGGCGGAGGGTGGGCGGAGGGAAAGGGGAGGGGCCACCTCTCAGACCAACTACATCCAAACCACTGGGAATCTCCTACAACCTCATGGGGAATCGACTTCTGTTGGCGAGGGGTGGAGCCTGTGAATCTGTACTGTAAAAACTCCCCAAGAAAGTTTCCCATGTGTCTGGTGTAGGCACCCTTAGTGTCAGCCAACGGGCCTTATATGGAGAAGGTTAGGTCAGAGGTGGGGAAAGCGTATTTCATAAGTGGAGACCAAACCATTCTTTTCAGTACACTTGTCCTAACAGTGGGATTTGAGTAGCACTTAGATGCCTTTTCTTCTCAATAGAAAATTATCCTTCACCTGCCTGCCCCTCTACCTGCACTTGTACCTGTCCCTCAATGAGCGGTCACATAAGTGACTTATGAGTGTCCCAGGAGAGGACTCCTAGAATGGCACTCTGGTGACGGGCAGCATTGAGCCACCGAGACCCAATTTCCTCTAGAATAGAAGGAATAAAGCAGGGTTTCCCTGGTGCGTCAGACGGTAAACAATCTGCCTGCAATGCAGGAGATGTGGGTTCAATCCCTGGGCTGGGAAGATTCCCCTGGAGAAGGGAATGGCCACCCACTCCAGTATTCTTGGGCTTCCCTTGTGGCTCAGCTGATAAAGAATCCACCTGCAATGCAGGAGACCTGGGTTTGATCCCTGGGTTAGGAAGATCCCCTGGAGAAGGGAAAGGCTACCCACTCCAGTATTCTGGCCTGGAGAATCCCATGAAATGTATAGTCCATGGGGTTGCAAACAGCTGGACACAACTGAGTGACTTTCACTTTCACCACTACTAGATCAACTTGGGAATAACCCAAGCAGTAGGATTGAGGCTGAGTTGGAATATGAGTTCCTGAGCCCCGTGTGGGTCTTCTCCGCACTTCTCTCTCTCTCTGATCCACTTTCCTAGGGCTGCTGATCTACCACCTGAGGAGTGCCTCCATCCTCCTTAAGCCTCACCTCCATACCCCCTCATATTGCCATTTGTCAGCTGCTAATCATTCATTAACCTCCCAGAAGCCAGGACCTCGCCTTTGTTTGCGAAGGTGGTTCACTGGGTCCCCCTTTAATAAAATTACAACTTCAGGAAACAAATCATTTATATCAAATACAACCCCATGGCTTCCTCTTATGTTAATCATTTCAGGCAGGTGCGATTAGGTAATTCAATCACTGGGCTACAGAAAATTGCCAGTGAATTAACGAGGAATGAACTCAAATTCTGAATAAGAGATTTTCTGAATAAATGGCTCTGAATGAAAAACCAGGAGCCAAGCCTATAATCACAGCAGATGACAACAATACAAAACTGCATATTAAATGCAGTCCTAGCCTCCATCTATTCTCAGTCCACAAACTCTTTTGGAGCCAGGAGAACATGTTGCGGCCACCACCAACAGCCTTCCATGTTTGCTGCTTTCCTAATATTTCCTTAACACTTTTTTCAGGTGAACTGAATAAATTCTGAATTTATGAAATGCTCTCACGCAACTTAAAATCAACCTTAGTTTTTCCCCAAAGCTAGTCTGTTCTTCAAAAGAGCATCTTTCATAGACAAAAACCAGTGGTGGCCAAGTCGGGAGAGAGGAGCAAGGAAAGGCAATATAGAGGTAGGGGATTAAGAGGTACAAACTTCTAGGTAGAAAGTAAGGTTCAAGGGTATATTGTGCAACACGGGGAATATAGCCCATATTTTATAATGATAAATGGAGTGTAAACTTTAAAATTGTGTATCAATATATTGTCCCCCTGTAACACATAATATCGTACAGCAACTATTGTTGTTGTTTAGTCACGAAGTTGTGTGACTCTTTTGCAACCCCACCAGGCTCCTCTCTCCATGGGATTTTCTAAGCAAGAATACTGGAGTGGGTTGCTATTTCCTTCTCCAGAGGATCTTCCTGACTGAGGGATTTAATGTTCGTCTTCTGCACTGCAGGCAGATTCTTTACCGCTGAGCCACCAGGGAAGCCCACAGCAACTACACTTCGATTTAAAAAATGAAAAGAAAAAGAGCATCTTTGTCCATAGCCCCATTCAGATGTTAAGCTCATCTTCTCTGGCTTCCTCCCGTCCCATCTACATCCAGCCTCCCTCCCCTCCAGGACACTCTCCTCAGAGCTGCCAGGCGCTCTTCCCTAAACGCAAATCTGACTACATCATATTCCTGCGTCTCATCCTCCACTCATTTTCACCATCCTCCTCTTCTTAGCACATTACATGAGACTTCATAACCAGGCCCCTGGCTATCTTTCCAGCTCTTCTCCTCTTGTTCCCTATAGGAACACATCCTGAATTCCAGCACCCAAGTTCTCACCGCTTCTGAAAGTTCTATGCCCTTTCATAGCACCATGCTGTTTCTCCCATCAGAGTATCTCCTCCAACCTAATCCTCACCTTTTACAATTTATCTTGAGTGGTGCCACCTCCTCAGTCCCTCTCTGGTCCAGTGCCCGACTAAGTTAAGTGCCCTTCCCCCATGTTTCCTTAGCACCCGGGAGCACAGCTTGATGAACATGGCATCACAATAGTTGAAAGCACAAGTCTGTCTCTCCAACTAGACCTACATCATGACTCCATAGTGTTTAACCTTGCATTTTCAAGGCGGGGCATATGGTAGATATAGAATAAACATTTGGTGAAGGAATGGACCAGTGATAAAATAAATGACTTCATGGCTGAACAAATGAATAAACCCAATGACACGATTTATAAGAGTTCTAGAAGCCACACTTCCATTTACCAACTCTGGGCAGAAGTGTTTGAAAAGTTTATTTTTGTAATCTGAAATTCATTCAGTGAAGATTTGGCCCAGAACAAGTGAGTTTCCCTACAGCGAGTGATCCCATCACAACTTCTTCATCCTCCCACTCTTCAGTAAATACCTGAATAAAAGAGACTCCAGGGCGTGGGTAGGACGCCTCCCCGTGGAGGACAGCACTGTCAGGACGAACCACGTGGTGACCCACGTCGCCTTCTTTGGGCCCAGGCTTCCAGCCCCCACAGGAAATCTCCTGGCTCTGCACTCTGCATTTGCTTTCACAGAGCTGTGGTCACCTGGCATTTATCAAGCTGTGCTTCATCAGAGATTTAATCAGGTTTGAGTTTTTAACAACGTGCTCGTCATGCTCACTTAACTTAAAATCAAGCCTGTTCAGAGCATTAGTCAGTCCTATTCACTCAGTCTGGTAGTTTCGGCATTTAAAAGTTTAGAATTTTTCATCAAGGGACATGTATATATATATTTTTTTAACAAGCATCTCTTATAAACCTCTCAGGCTGGTTCACTGGTTGGAATACCTCAGCCTTAGGGATGAGACTGCCATGAAGGAAATATCTGTGTGTTCGTTTCCTATGGATGCCATGATGAATGACAACAGACTTGGAAGCTTAAAACAGTACGTTTATTATCTTATGGTTCTGTTGGTCAGAAGTCTGGCATGCGTTTTATTGGGCTAAAATCAAAGAGGCAGCAGAGTTGTATTCCTTTTGGAATTTTGAGCAGAGAATCTGTTTCCTTGTTTTTTCCACCTCCTAGAGGCTGCCCACACCCCTTGGTTCATGCTCCCTCCCTCCATCTTCTAAGGCAGCCATAGCTGGTAGAGTCTTCTCATATCATATCCCTCTGGCCTCCTCTTCAGGTTCCGTCTTCCAGTTTTACAGACCCTCATGATAATACTAGGCTCATCTCACAAGTCCAGGATAATCTCCCTATTTTAAGGACAGTTCATCAGCAACCTTCCCTTCATTTGTAACCTTAATTTCCCTTTGCTATATAAAGTAACATATACTCAGATTCCAAGGATTCAGGCATGATATCTTTTGTGGGGGAGTGGGGGGAGGGTTGTCATACTGCCTGCTACATTTATATGGCTCTGGGCCTCTGGAAATTATCCTTTATATAATTGTGTGGATCCAGTGTGAACTTCCCACCAAGAGCATCGGTGTCACCTGAAAGCCTGTTAGAAATGCAGACTCACCAGCCCTATCCTAAGACCTTCAGAAAAATAATCTACATTTTTCACCAACTCCCAGGGGAATATATAGCTTATCTATACTGAGAGGCATCACTCCAGAAGTTCCCCATGAAGCCTAGAGAGGCACTTGGACTTGGGGTTGGACAGACAGTTGGTTTTATCTGGAACCATGTATGTAATTATAGAGGAATCTTGAGGATCCCATTAAGAACTCCCCTTCCCTGTTAGAGCTCTTAATGAACAGAGACATAAGACATAAAAGTGGGGCCAGATGGGAGCCAAAACAGCACATTGGTAAGCCAGAATCTGGTCATAGAGTTTTATCTGCAGATAGAGCATCAAATCTCATAATGATGAGGAGACTTTCCCACCCCATCACGGCTGTGTTAGACTGGGGAGGGTCTCCCTCACCAGAGCCCCTGTTGCAGGGGCAGAGCTTATGTAGGAGGATCTTCAGCAAGGAGCAGGCATCTGAGAGCACATGCTCTCTGCAGGCAGGCCAGCACCCCAAAACAAGAAAAAGCAAGAAGCTGGGCTACACATGTCTGTTTTCTCCTTCCAAACACTCAGCATCCAGCTAGGTCACCAGTGAGTAAGGGGCTAGGGATTAGACAGAAGTGTTCCAGCCAGTAGAGCTGCCCCCACATGGAAGGAAACATTAGAAGAGGGACTCAATATTCCCCATAATAAATAACGCCTATGTCACAGGGTCATGGTGAGGAAAGTGCTATAGCATATGTGGTACATCACAGTTCAGTTACAAGGAGCATCATATTATCCCACAGTTTCACAACCTGGTAACCCATCAGAATGGCCTAATGGTCTGTTATAAAGTGTAGATTCCTGGATCTCACCCTAGAGGACCAGATTCAACGGGTATAATGTGGGGCTTGGGAGTCACAAACCTGGAATCCTGACAGCACGTAAGAGAAGCTTTCAGTCACTTAGGCAGGACTCTACCTAAACCAGAGAGAATAAGTGTCGGCAAGACCCCTTTGGTTATGGGTTACAGAAACCAACTTGAGCTGGCTTACCCAGAAGAGGGAATGTGTCTCAGGACCATGGTGTCTTATTGAACTCAAGAGAAAAAGGCCCCAGGAACTAGACACCTTCAGGCACCTGTTAGTGCTTTCTCTTCCTCCCTCATTTCTGCTTCTCTCTGTGACAAATGGCATCTTCTCTCTGTGTTTGCAAGTATGTATCAGGCGAACAGAAGACAGACTCTCCACAACTCTTAAAAGTCCTTTGTCCCTGGACACTGCAGACCAATTGGCTCTCTTTTAGTCTCAGTGTAAATCCCTAGACAGAGAATCTGACTGACTCAAGTCAGGTCAGCTACCCCCACTGGGTACAGCAGCTTGATGAGTCATAGGGCTCATCTCTCCATTTTTGTAGGGATACTGTGGAGGGAGGACAATTCTCAGACAGAAGAAGATATTGCAAGCTTGGTAGATACGCAGTAGAATCTACAGAAAGCTGCTATCCCATATCCTTTTTTTTTTTTTTGTAGTCCCTCAATAATCCCGCCCTCAAATATTGGGTTAGCCAAAAGGTTTGTTCACTTTTTCCATAAGATCTTACAGGAAAAACCTGAACAAACCTTTTGGTCAACCCAATAAAAAAATAGAAAACCTTTTTGCTTTGGGTTTCTGATAATTTTTTTAATAATATTTTGAATTTATATTTAGAGTCAACCTCACTGAAATATCAGATCAGATCAGATCAGTCACTCAGTCGTGTCCGACTCTTTGCAACCCCATGAATCGCAGCACGCCAGGCCTCCCTGTCCATCACCAACTCCTGGAGTTCATTGAGACTCATGTCCATCGAGTCAGTGATGCCATCCAGCCATCTCATCCTCTCTCGTCCCCTTCTCCTCTTGCCCCCAATCCCTCCCAGCATCAGTCTTTTCCAATGAGTCAACTCTTAGCATGAGGGGGCCAAAGTACTGGAGTTTCAGCTTTAGCATCATTCCTTGCAAAGAAATCCCAGGGCTGATCTCCTTCAGAATGGACTGGTTGGATCTCCTTGCAATCCAAGGGACTCTCAAGAGTCTTCTCCAACACCACAGTTCAAAAGAATCAATTCTTCGGCGCTCAGCCTTCTTCACAGTCCAACTCTCACATCCATACATGACCACAGGAAAAACCATAGCCTTGACTAGATGGACCTTTGTTGGCAAAGTAATGTCTCTGCTTTTGAAGACGCTATCTAGGTTGGTCATAACTTTCCTTCCAAGGAGTAAGCGTCCTTTAATTTCATGGCTGCAGTCACCATCTGCAGTGATTTTGGAGCCCCAAAAAATAAAGTCTGACACTGTTTCCACTGTTTCCCCATCTATTTCCCATTAAGTGATGGGACCGGATGCCATGATCTTTGTTTTCTGAATATTGAGCTTTAAGCCAACTTTTTCACTCTCCATTTTCACTTTCATCAAGAGGCTTTTTAGTTCCTCTTCACTTTCTGCCATAAGGGTGGTGTCATCTGCATATCTGAGGTTATTGATATTTCTCCCAGCAATCTTGATTCCAGCTTGTGTTTCTTTCAGTCCAGCGTTTCTCATGATGTACTCTGCATATAAGTTAAATAAACAGGGTGACAATATACAGCCAGTACTAGTGAAATCCACCAGGGCTTCCTTGGTGGCTCAGATGGTAAAGAATCTCTGCCCGCAATTCAAGAGACCCAGGTTTGATCCCTGGGTTGGGAAGATCCCCTGGAGAAGGGAATGGCTACCCACCCCAGTATTCTTGCCTGGAGAATTCATGGACAGAGGAGCCTGGTGGGCTACAGTCCATGGAGTTACAAAGAGTCAGACATGACTGAGTGAATAACATGTTCACTTCCAATGAAATCCTCAGGATGATGACTCCCCTCTTACCACAAATGGTCAGAGATCTTAACTCCTTTGGAGAAGATGCTTCTCATTCTAAGTGAGTCCACTTCCCCAGATAGTTCAGAGCCCTTCCTCAAGCTCCCTTCTGGTGAAGAGGGTTCTTCTCCCAGAAGACCTTTTCTAGGAGGGACTTCCAGATCCACTTATGTTGTCATTATTGCCTATGAACATGTCTACCTACCAGACCACAAAATCTTCAGTGTTATGATTTCATCTTCTTTATCCTCTATCTGTAGAGTCTATTACAGTGCCTGGCTCAGAGTGACTACTCAATATGTCTTTATTGACATTAAGAATGAATGAGAGTCATCATTCTTCAAAGAGTAATATAAAAATATCATGCTTAAAGAGATAGCAACATATGCCAGGAAATGATGCCAGGAGACAGCTCCAAAAGTCAGGTTTGCTGTGCTCTTCTGGGAGGAGAGTTCATGATCACATCAATGGGAGTTTTGAGGAAAGAAAGGGAAACTGTCAGAGAACTGTGTGAGAAGCAGGCCCAGGAGTCAGGGCTGGTGGCCCCATGGCTCACAAGATAAGTTTTTCCCCAGGCCTCCTTTCCCTTAGGAGAAAGGCACCTTCTTTTCCTTCTAAGGGCATGGCCTTCCTGCTCTGTGTCAGTCTATTCAAATCCATACCCTTCATGAGTCATGAGAACAAGAAGTGTTACTTCTCAGAAGTGCCACCTGGCAGTTGTAGGATCATCACAGGGAGGAGGGCATAGGTACCCCTCATGAATGCTTACTTTAATTGCAGTTTAAAAAATTCTTAGACTTCAGATCCATCATTCTGCCATGAAATCCATATTACAAGCTTCAAATATCTATATCATGACACTGTAGTTTATTAAAAAAATGTGTTTTCCTACATGTTCTAACTTCTAAAGTAATTTTAAAAAATAGCTTTGGCATGACATACATGAAAACGTGATGTAATGAAATGGCATTTTATGAATTTAAATTGAAGCAAATATTTGTCATACTTTATTTAAATTAATTTTCTCTGCGTGCTCTATTTTGATAGCAGGCAAGCTTTGCCACATTATATATCAACTGTACTGGGCTGTGAGGCTTGCTGGTGAAGAAACAGAAGTTGTGGGATCCAAGGGGACCCAATTCTAAGGGTCCCACAGGCCCACACTCTGGCTCCATTGGCACCAAAAATTGGCTGGGTTTGGGTAGGAAGTTGTTTTAACAAAACTCTGATATCCACTCTTTTATTTTTTTAAAGACTTGCTTATTTGATTTACTTTGTATTTTGGCTGTGGTGGGCCTTTATTGCTGTGTGCGGGCTTTCTCTAGTTGTGGCAAGCGGGGGTTAATCCTTGTTGCGGTGCACTGGCTTCTCACTGTGGTGGCTTCTCTTGTCGTAGAGCATAGACTCCAGGCACACAGGCTTCAGTAGTTGTGGCACTTGGGCTTATTTGCTCAGCAGCATGCGAGATCTTCCCAGACCAAGGATCAAACCAGCATCCCCCGCATTGCAAGGCAGATTCTTAACCACTGGACCACCGGGGAAGCCTACATATTTGCTCTTGCAAAGCAAGGGTGAGATATTCACCTCTACCCTGGTGACATTTTTGCCATAGAAAGTTACTTTTAGTAATCCTAAATCGGTCTCAATGTTCATTCTATATAAATTCTAAGCTGAACAATTTTTTGAGGGCATTGTAAACACCATCCCTTCCTAAACTTTCTAGAAAAACAGTCTTCTAGTTCTCAGATGCTAATTACTAACAGTTCAGGGGGGAAACTAAGTCATAGATATGTTTATTAAGTTACTATCTGGCCATTGATGAAAAAGCGTGCCAACCCCTAGATTTATAGAATAAATGATTTGGAATGACCAAATAATATTGGTTTTAATTTGGAGTCCTAGATATTAAACCAATTTCCTCTTTTTATAGCTTCCTGGGTCAGTAATTTGTAGATCCAATTAAGAGTTTCCCATCAGTTTATAGTTATAGAAACTATGTGACTACAGGTATTGCTTGCTTTCTATGACCACTAACCTAGCACAATGACCTCTATGCCAGAATGGGGATTTGGTGATGTGGATGACCACCATGGGCAGGTAACAGTTATCACAGGACAGATGTTGTGAACTGGTGATGGATCATGACCAAAAATAATAATATCTGACTTTCACGTATGGATGGTAACTTGTATCTTTTTAGTTTTGTGACAAAGGTCTTCAGAATTGTTAGGATAAAGTGCATTTTGGAGATGAGGATACAATTTATAGATAAAATAAAGAAAGTGGACTTTTAGGGGAGAAAAGCTAAACACATTTTCAAAAGAAATTTCACACACACATGCATACACATCATAGAGCCTGTGCCCCCTATTTGGAAAGCTTTAATTCCATTCACAGGAAAAATTAGAAAATTAAAAAATGCAGTATAAGATGGGCCCTGATCCAGGGATCTCTACATTGATCCAGAGTTTTTTCAAGCCAACATTAGACATTGAATTATTTGCTTTTTCAGGTTACTGTTGGGCCAAGGCATTGAATCAACTGGAAAATATCCCTTTCTAAAAGCTTGCCCTCTGTGCCCACCATTTTCTTACTCCCAAAGTCAGTCAGCAGAGGTGAGGCAGTGTGGAGGTACCATGAACAGGCTTTTGAAAATGGGAGTGATGGGGGGAGAAGTTCTTTAAGTGCCCAGAAAACGGTGAAATAACAAAAAGGAGATAAGAGCCAACAAAATCAAGAGGTAGGAGAAAAACTGAAAGCAAAAGAATATAGTGGGTTACATTTTTCTCAAAGATAACCTGGGAACAGGCTTTATCGTCCAAAGACCATTTCCTCTTCCATCCAGGAATTAAAAAAGTGAAAAGGATCAGTTCTACAGCAAAGTTCAGCTTAAGTAAACTTACTAGGTAATTGAAAAAAGCTTTCAGGTGTTTGGTTAACTTTTTTAATTTTTTTTTTACTGTTGTCAAATAAAAACTGTACTAGTAGAAGGAAAAATCATAATTCCTATGCAGGGTCAAAGAAAACTAGATGTCAGGGAACAGAAACAACTGCTCCAACAAGTAATGGCTCCTGCCTTTCCAACAGAAAACAATAAAAACTCTATGAAGTTAGTTCAATAAATACTCTGTGAAAAATGTCTATTTACTTTAAAAGATACAGTCCCTACCTTTAAAGAATCTGTAATCTACTTCTGGACTGACTCATGTCATTAGGAAACAATATAAGATGATTTCTCCTCAAGGACTCACCAAAATGATGCTGTAGGAATTAGAAGGGAGAGATACGAGGGAGCAGTTTGGAACACATTAAGTGAGTGAAGTCGCTCAGTCATGTCCGACTCTTTGCAATCCCATGGATTGTACTCTACCAGGCTTCTCTGTCCATGGGATTTTCCAGGAGCACATAAACAGTGCTAATTATCTATTGCTGATAACAGGTTACCCCAAATGTAGGGACTGAACACAGAATCATTTATTGTCTCATAGTTGCTGAGGGTCTGGAATCTGGAATCAGCCTAGTTTCTTGGTTGACATTCAGGGTCTCTTGTGAGGTTGCAATCAAGCTTTCATCTTTGGTGGCAGTCAGCTCAAGGTCTCACTGGAGGAGGACATGCTTCCATGTTTACCACGTGGTCGTTGGAAGTCATGTGGGCCTCTCCACGGGGTGCTTTCCAACGTGGCAGCTGGCTCTGCCGGAGCTAGCAATATGAGAGACAGAGCAAGAGAGAGAGCAAGAGAAAGCCCCAAGGCAAAAGCCACAGACTTTTTATGACCTAACCTTGGAGGCGACACACCATCACTACTGCCATATTCTGTTTGCTACAAGTGGGTCAAGAAATCCAGTGCATATTCCAGGGGAGGGAATTAGCCAAGGGTGTGAACACCAGGAGGTGGCATCACAGGTGGCTACCCAAAGGCTTTCCACCACAGTAAGCAAAGGCGTTGAACTCTAGAAGGGTTTCAATAAACTACAACTAGAGGGCCTGCCACAAACTTTTGTAAATAAAGTTTTAGGCAATGGCACCCCACTCCAGTACTCTTGCCTGGAAATTCCCATGGATGGAGGAGCCTCGTAGGCTGCAGTCATGGGGTCGCTAAGAGTCAGATATGACTGAGCGACTTCACTTTCATTTTTCCCTTTCATGCATTGGAGAAGGAAATGGCAACCCACTCCAGTGTTCTTGCCTGAAGAATCCCAGGGACGAGGGAGTCTGGTGGGCTGCTGTCTATGGGGTCGCACAGAGTCGGACACGACTGAAGTGACTTAGCAGCAGCATTGGCCCACAACATACCCATTTGTTTACCTATGGTCTCTGGCTGCGTTTGTGCCAACAATTGCAGAGTTGAGTCGTTGGGACAAAGACCCTATAGTCTGCAGGCTTAAAGTATTCACTGTCTGAACCTTTACAGGCAAGTTCTGCTGAGCCCTACTCTAAATGAGTACTTCTCAAAATGTATGTGCGTATGAATCATCACAGGGCTTCCCTAGTGGTTCAGGTGGTAAAGAATCTGCCTGCAATGCAGGATACCTGGGTTCAATCTGTGGGTTGGGAAGATCCCCTGGAGAAGGGCATGACAACCCATTCTAGTATTCTTGCCTGGAGAATTCCGTGGACAGAGGAGCCTGGCGGGCTACAGTCTATGGGGTCACAAAGAGCTGGACATGACTGAGTGACTGATATATACATGAATCATCGGAAGATCTTGTTAAAATGTGGTTTCTGATTCAAAATGTGGTTTCTGAGTGGGGCTTGGGGTTCTGCATTTCTAACAAGCTCCCAGGTGATGCTGATGCTAACCACAGAGCACACTTTGAATAGCAAAGCTTATGAACCTTGAGAGATGAGAAGGTTTTGGGTAGGTGTGGAGGACCTTCCAACTAGGAGGAAATGGCATGAGAAAGGAAAAAGCGATGGCTTTGGGGATAAGAATAAGATCCGGCTAGGACTGGAAAAGGTCAGTTTTCATTCCAATCCCAAAGAAAGGCAATTCCAAAGAATGCTCAAACTACCGCACAATTGCACTCATCTCACACGCTAGTAAACTAACGCTCAAAATTCTCCAAGCCAGACTTCAGCAATATGTGAACCGTGAACTTCTTTATGTTCAAGCTGGTTTTAGAAAAGGCAGAGGAACCAGAGATCAAATAGCCAACATTCGCTGGATCATAGAAAAAGCAAGAGAGTTCCAGAAAAACATCTATTTCTGCTTTATTGACTATGCCAAAGCTTTTTATTGTGTGGATCACAATAAACTGTGGAAAATTCTGAAAGAGATGGGAATACCAGACCACCTGACCTGCCTCTTGAGAAACCTGTATGCAGGTCAGGAAGCAACAGTTAGAACTGGACATGGAACAACAGACTGGTTCCAAATAGGAAAAGGAGTTCGTCAAGGCAGTATATTGTCACCCTGTTTATTTAACTTATATGCAGAGTACATCATGAGAAACACTGGACTGAAAGAAACACAAGCTGGAATCAAGATTGCTGGGAGAAATATCAATAACCTCAGATATGCAGATGACCCACCCTTATGGCAGAAAGTGAAGAGGAACTCAAAAGCCTCTTGATGAAAGTGAAAGTGGAGAGTGCAAAAGTTGGCTTAAAGCTCAATATTCAGAAAACAAAGATCATGGCATCCGGTCCCATCACTTAATGGGAAATAGATGGGGAAACAGTGGAAACAGTGTCAGACTTTATTTTTCTGGGCTCCAAAATCACTACAGATAGTGACTGCAGCCATGAAATTAAAAGACACTTACTCCTTGGAAGGAAAGTTATGACCAACCTAGATAGCGTCTTCAAAAGCAGAGACATTACTTTGCCAACAAAGGTTTGTCTAGTCAAGGCTATGGTTTTTCCTGTGGTCATGTATGGATGTGAGAGTTGGACTGTGAAGAAGGCTGAGCGCCGAAGAATTGATGCTTTTGAACTGTGGTGTTGGAGAAGACTCTTGAGAGTCCCTTGGACTGCAAGGAGATCCAACCAGTCCATTCTGAAGGAGATCAGCCCTGGGATTTCTTTGGAAGGAATGATGCTAAAGCTGAAACTCCAGTACTTTGGCCACCTCATGCGAAGAGTTGACTCATTGGAAAAGACTCTGATGCTGGGAGGGATTGGGGGCAGGAGGAGAAGGGGACGAGAGAGGATGAGATGGCTGGATGGCATCACTGACTCGATGGACGTGAGTCTGGGTGAACTCCGGGAGTTGGTGATGGACAGGGAGGCCTGGCGTGCTGCAATTCATGGGGTTGCAAAGAGTCGGACACGACTGAGCGACTGATCTGATCTGACCTGATCTGGAACACAGCCATGTATTCCCTGTGAAGAGAATGTATAGAGAGCAACACTTACCCTTGAGGCAGTGGAGAAAACAATATAGTTTTAGCTCTTCTTATTTCAAGATACAGAATCTTTTATTTAAAATAAAGGATCAGACTTTAATCGTTTATCCAACAAATACACCAGAATTGAAAAAGAAATCTACATGGACATTTGTTCAGCACCCACTTTGCGTCACTGATATGCTAAGTGCAGGGGATACAAAATGAATAGATGGTCCCTCCTTATCACTCAGGCTGATGATGGAGAGACAGGCAGACACATTAGAGGTGATACACTGTGATATGTATTTTAATAGAGGTATGGACCTAGTACTACAGGAGAACAAAGGCCAGGAATTGGGTCTTGAAGGATGTGTAGGAGTTCATTATGCTGGATAGATGGAGAAAACATTTGAGACTAAGGAACAGTATAGATAGAGGCAAGAAAGGGCATGGACCAGGTAGAAGTTGTACAGGCCTGAGGCATGGGATGTGTATAAGTGAGGGGAAAAAAGGGGTCCAAAAGGGAAAAGGTAGGGGCCAGACATGAGGCTGGACAGACAGGCAGAGAAAGACTGCCAATGACCTCAGATACTGTAAGAAGACTCTCAGATTCCATTAGGTGCTGATATACGATAACTCACCTAGCCTCCTGGCACATAGCAGTGCTCAGATACCACGAGTTGTGGTTCTGTTTTACAAAGTCTGGCGGCAATGTGGAGGACTTCATATCTGAGAAAACAGAAAGGGTGAGGATAACCATTCATCTGGCCTGCAGGTGAGTTAATTTTTAGAATCCTTGAAAGCAGGATTCCCAGGCAACCCACTGAAGCTCCTGTGACACTTGGACACATGGGCATCAGCCTTAGCATGTCCATCCTCACTGGCTTGTGTTCCCACACACCGGCCCTACCCTCTCTCACCAGGGCACCCCTGCCACTGCAGAGGAGGCCACTGCTCAGCTAACGTGGCTGTCCTTGTCCACGAAGCCCTAGTGGGTCTTTGCAGCCACAGAGTAGTGGATCTACATGGAGACTTTACATTTATCCCATTCAGACTTGGCTCCAACCCCATTAGTACCATGAGGGTCCTATGGGCTACACATACCCCATCTTGCGACACATACACCCCTGATGTGCTGTGATGATTTGCTGACTTGTCTGTCTCCTCCTCAGACAGGTCCACCTGTCCTTAAGCTTTCCAAGGTCAGAGACTGTGTCTCATTCACTACTGCACCTTTGGCACGTAACCCAGTCCTGGGCAGTGTGGGCAATTGGAAGATCTGCATCAAATGAGCAAGTGAATGACAATGAGGCTGCTGATATTTCCTAGCTCATTGATTGTTGTGAGGATTGCATTGGTTCGCCAGGGCTGCCATAACAAGTGACCACACCTTGGGTGACTTGAACAATAGAACTCTATTTTCTCAGTTTGGAAAGCTGGAGGAGGTCCAAGATCAAGGTGTTGGCAGGCTGGTGTCCTCAGAGGCCTCTCTCCTTGGCTTGCAGACAGCCACATTCTCACTGTCTCTTACAGTCTTCTCTATGTCCACCTGCACTCCTGGTGTCTCTGTGTGCATCCTTATCTCCTTTCTTTATAAGGACACGAGTCAGATTGGATTAGAATCCACCCTAGTGGCCTCATTTTAACTTAGCTTTTTCATGGCTAATTCTCCAAATACAGTTACATTCTGAGGCACTGGGGCTTAGAGCCTCAACCTACAAATTTGAAGGTGAGGACAGAATTCAGTCCATACCAGGATTAAATGAGCTAATACGAGTATTAGAATGTTTCCTAAAATAGAACGCCACCCAAGTGCTCAGGGTCACCATCAATGGTTTGGAAGGAACTTGGAGAAAACAAAGTGTTGGTTTCTGAACAAATCTTACAGATGGACACTCTAGACTCAGCTCCTTTTTAAAAGTTTTTGGAGTTTTGAGGCTTGTTCAGAAAGTCAGAAAAAGTTTTATCACTCAGTATTCCTACGTAGGACCATCCTTCCAGGGAAGCCTGGCTGCAGTAAGCACGGCCTCCATCTCATCTTACCAGGAGCTGGTTATCTCACCCATCATTTACAGAACACATTTCGCCCGTTGTTTCTTAACATGCTCTCCACAACAATCCTATTAGGCAGAAATTGGAATTTTTGCAGATGGGAAAAACTGGGTCCAGAGAAGTTAAGTAACTCACCTAAACTCACACAGCCTGTTAATGGCAGAGCCCGATTCAAACCCAGGCATTTTCACCACAGCACACTGCCCACCCTGGTGTGGGTGTCACCTTTACTGTATCTAAATTTCTGTGGCAGCCCAAGAATACCCTGACACCTCTTTGCATTTGGGACCACTCAGCTGCCTGTCAGTCAGTCCCTCCTCCTGCCTGGAGACACCGGAGGTAACACAGCAGGCAAGACTTCTGGAGGGGGAGACTCCTCTGTGACAGGGAGCAAGGATCCAGCCCATCAGCCAGAGGTGCAGAGGCAGAGAGGGAATGTGAGTTGCGGTGGGGATGGCGGAACAGTGGGGGCGGGCTGGCAGTGATGCTGGTATTAGTCAGCTGGGGCCTCTGAAACAGAACACCACACTCTGCGTGGCTTCAACACAGAGATTCATCTTCTCACTGTCCTGCAGGCTGGAGCTCCAAGACCAAGATGTCAGCGGGGTCGATTCTTTCTGAGGCGTCTGAGGAAAGGGTCTGCTCCAGGCCTCTCTCCTCAGCTTACGGATGGCCATTTTCTCCCTGGGTCTCCATACTGTCTTCCTTTATACATGTCTGTGTTCTAACATCTTCTTCTTCTAAGGACACCAGCCATATTGGATTAAGGTCCAGCTCCTGACCTCATTTTAATTTCGTCATTTGACTTCTTCAGCAGCTCAGCAGTAAAGAATCTGCTGGCAATGCAGGAGATGTGGGTTTGATCCCTGAGTTGGGAAGATCCCCTGGAGAAGGACATGGCCACCCACTCCAGTATTCTTGCCTGAAGAATTCCATGGACAGAGGAGCCTGGCTGGCAATGGTCCATGGGGTTGCAAAGAGTTGGACATGACTGAAGTGACTGAGCATGCACCCTGACCTCATTTGAATTTAGTCATTTCTTTGAAGATCTTATCTCCAATGGCAGTCACATTCTGAGGCGCTGGGCTGTGAACTTCAATGCACCCCCTCCATATGAATTCCTGGAAGGACACAGGTCAGTCCCCACAACCCTGACAGCTTCAGAGAAGCTTGAAAACTCCCCTAACAGAACCTTCTCCTTTCTGAGGAGTGGGAGTCCCCAGGTCTGGCTCACTTGACCTGGCTGCGGGGAGTAGGGCCTGACCCCACAGGACCTGGGGGTCCACTGTCTGCATCCATGCTGTACTCTCCAGATCTTGAATAGACTTGCAGACCAGCAGCCAAGGCCAGAGCCGGTGCTCAAACTCAGAGTGAGGCATGAGTAAGCACTGGAGTCACAGCGGAGGGGCCAGCAGGTAGGATCAGGGGCTGCAAGATGGTGGAAGCTGTATGCGGTGTTGATTCTGATGAGCTGTGTTCACAGCAGACCTGAGCTGTATCCTCTTGGTTGGACAAGTTATCCACTCCCTTGAAGCCTCAGTGCCTGCATCTATAAAACAGGTATCAGCAGCACCTACTTTAGTGAGGAAGAGATAAAGAGGCAGTGCATGTACAGTATCTAGCACAGGGCCTGTTAAAGGGCCAGTTATGCAACACTGGTCAAATGGAAAGTGACAGCCATAATCACAATAATAATAATATGAGATGTTAAAGGCACCTGTTGCATCACCAACCCAAGGGAGATTTTTCACCCCAGCAAGACACCCCCTTCAAACCCCAAAGTCTTCCAGGACCAGCCTCACCCTGGGCAAAGCAAGCACGAATGTTTAAAGAGTCGCTGGGCATCAGCCCTCTCAGTACATCCTACCTCCACCTCTGGCCCATCACAGCATTGGCCATTAGGGCTACACCTTAGGATAAGGCTCTTTTGAAACTAGAAGCGCCTTGTCAACTTGGCACTCTGGCACACCACCCAGAAGGGCACTCCGCACGGGCCCAATTCTACCTGGTTCCGATTTCCAGTAAGCCTTTCCTCATGCATGAACTATAGCAAACAGCAGGCATCGCTAAAAATTTCTGCCTCCTCCTTCCTTCTCGTCTGCTCCCTCCTCTTAGGATCTGTTACAGGAATTTTATTCCCCTTAATTTACTCTCTGCAAATTGCTCAGCTTGAAGACTGTTATTCCAGGGCTCTGTGAACGGAGCGTCATGAGACCTCGGCCCACTCGCTCTGCACGCTTGCGGGCGTTCCGCTATGGGAGAGCTGCCCTCGCAGGAGGGAAGCCAGGGCACGCTGCCCCGGGCCCACGCATACCCCGAGAGACACATGGCGCGGCTCCTCGACTGTAGAGGGATTTACAGTTTCCAGAACACAGTCATCCCTGTCAGCTCATTTACATAAATACCACAGAAGAAGACAGAATACCTTTCATCTGTACAGCTCTTTTTCCATTTACCAAGTGGTCTCATATATATTACCTAATTTATAGATAATATATGATAATATATGATAATATAATGCTCTAGGAATATATTGACTCCTTCCATACGAACAGAGCTATTACAATCCATTACAGAGAAAGAGCATGGGCGGGCCAGTTCCTTACACATTGAGTGCTGTAGGCGTAGGGCCTGTGTTTGGTTGGGATCCGTCCTTGTGGCCCATACTGTTGGAAAGCAGCCTGCTGATGCCCCTTGAGCTATCTCTTCTCCTCTTGGAGAGCCATCCATTTCTTCAGCCATGGGCCCAGTGTCTCTGTCCAGGGCTCTGGTCTCCCAGTCATCCTGAGCAAAATGACTGAGCCTGCCCCTAAGGGCCCTGTGTTCACTCTGCACAGCTGTGGAGGGGCACCCTGCTCTCTCTAACCCTCTCAGGTGGTCACTCTACCCCATGGATGAGTGGGATGACTCATCCAGTAAGTAGGTCCAGTAGGTCCAATGCATCCTGTAGCCTCAGTAATCTTCATCAAGGGCATCTTTGATCATGTCTTCCATTCCCCTCTTTTACCCTTTGCCACCCTCAACTCTTCAAAGTCTTTGCCAGCACTTGTTATCTCCTGTCTTTTTGGTAATAGCCATCCTAAGAGATGTGAGGTGATACTTCATGGTTTTCATTTGTGTTTCCCTGATGATCGGTGATGCAGAACACCTCTTGTGCTGTCTTCTGTGGCTTTGGGCTTCCCTGGTAGCTCGGCTGATAAAGAATCTGGCTGCAATGCAGGAGACCCTGGTTTGACTCCTGGCTCGAGAAGATTCCCTGGAGAAGGGATAGGCTACCCACTCCAGTATTCTTGGGCTTCCCTGGTGGCTCAGATGGTAAAGAATCCACCTGCAATGTGAGAGACCTGGGTTTGATCCCTGGGTCAGGAAGATCCCTTGGAGAAGGGCATGGCAACCCACTCCAGTAGTCTTGCCTGGGGAATCCCCATGAACAGAGGAGCCTGGCAGGCTACAGTCCATGGGGTTGCAAAGAGTTGGACACAACTGAGAGATTAAGCACAGCACAGCACATTCGTGGCTTTAGATTAGTCTTCCCAAAAAAGTCTCTGAACCAGAGAGTAAACTGACTGGGAGTAAGGGCAGGGGAGTTGCATGGGGAAGGCTCACCAGGGAGAGCTCTTGGGAAGTAGATCTATCAGGGGGTGAGGAAGGTAGGCTTGAGCAGTGGGAGCAGGTGACTGACAGTGTGGTTCTAACTGAGACCTCCAATCAAGCCTCCTGGGAGCTCTGGAGCTGGGGTGATCCCTGAGAGTTGTCCCAAGTTGAGGCCAGGCCTTTCTCTCCCTGCTAACAGGATCCCTCGGGTATGGAAGTTCCCTGGGGGCCAGGGCAATTCTCAGTGAGGGATACAGGTGTGAGCCTTCAGCAACCAATACTCCCAGTGTGGGAGTTCAATGTGTCTGCCCTGAAGAGGGATATCTGAACAGGGTGTCCCAGAATTCCCTATACCAGCAGTTCCCAGTGTGCATTGCACCAGAGGATGGGGACACTGAAGGCCACTTTGGAACCCGGCCTAGTACACTGGAACACAAGCCATCTCCTGCCTGGCCCTGCTTTTCTTCCTTGCCCATCAGGACTGGACAACTATTTCTTCACCAAGACCTCATTTAACTAGCAGCACGACTGCTAAAAGGGGAAAGCCAGGCAAGGGGCTAGAGAGCCTTCTGCCCCATGCCTCTTCTGTCCAACCCCTTTGAACAGGGCGACTCCCCTTCTGCACCATGGTCTTAATCAGGCTTTTCTAGGCCATGCTGTCTTCCTTGCCCTGCTGTCTCCCTGCATGGAACCCTCTTTTCCTAATTTATTTTCAGCCCTGAAGCTGATCTCAGAGGCAGCATCTGGTTCTGGTTTTAAAACAAACTCTGGCAGAGAAGTATAGAAGTCAAATGCATGCTTGTCCCCAAGGTCACCTGGCAACAGCACAGGCTTGGTTCTCTCCTGCCTCCTCCCAGAATCCTTTGTTGCCAATACACAACTTCAATTCATCTGGGCCTATTACAGGTTCCCGGGCTTATGGAATCTACAGCTAGGTCAGGGCCACTGGGCTTCGGAGGCCCTCTAAACCCCAGATCAACTCAGAAATTCTACATCCATCTCAAGAAAACAGAAACAGAAAAGGAGAATGTGACTTGTGAGGCTTGAGCTCTACTTTTCAGCTTTCTCTCTGGCAAGTGAAGAACCTGCCTGCAACTCCTCGGGCTCAATATTCCATGTCCAGAAACCCAAGTGACTGGTTTGTCTCAAAAACTAAACTGCACCCCCCTCCCCAATCCTCCAGGAAGTATTGACTCCTTCATGTAGCCCCAGTGTTGAGAACTCAGCCTTTGAGCTCCACCAGGGCTGTTGTTCTGATTCTGCTGTTGTTCCCATTTGGTTCAAGTCTCAGTAAGATTGAGGCTATCATGGAGCAAACATCATCACCATGTGGGGGGCAGGAGAGAAATGTGCTGAGTCATCTGTGCAGTCAAACCTCTCTGCAGATGGTAGAAAAGGTTCTGGTTGCCTCATGGTGACCGTGACCATCGGTATTATGTATTTTCTGTGATGCTTTCACTTTCAACCATTCTTTTGTGTTGTACCATAATTGTATTTGTCAAACCAATCCAACCTTAGTTCTAAAAATATGGTCACAGGGACTTCTCTGGTGGTCCAGTGGCTAAGACTCCGTGCTCCCATGGCAGGGGGCCCAGGTTTGATCCCTGATCGGGGAACTAGATCCTACATGCCACAACTAAGAATTCACATGCCATAACTAAAAAAAAAAATGTTCCCACATGCTGCAACTAAGACCTGGTACAGCCAAAAATCAATACCTACTTAAAAAAAAAAAAAAAATATGGTCACAATAGCTTTGTAGTGGAAGTGGGAGGTGGGAAGTAAGATAGGCATGCTTACAAAAAGATGTGGGTTCCTCCTTCACCCTAACTCCACATCTTTATCCCCCCACTTCCAAAGGACTCTGAGAGCACATTAACCAGGACACTGAAGCCATGTGATGCATGCAGGAAGAGGAAACACTTGGATTAACCAACTGTGGGGGAGAGGGATTAGTTGACTAGCTCATTTCTCCCCAGAAGAGCCTAGCATGGAGGAAGCCCCCCAGGGCACAGGCCACCGGGATGTGAGGGAAGCTAACCATGCCAGCTGAGACTAGGGCACTGGGCTTGAGGGCTCCCAGAAGGGAGTGTGTGAAGGGAGGCAAACTGGGACATCGAATACAAAACAGACCAGGTTTTAACATCAGCTAGGGGAACAGAGGAAACACAGGAGACAGGCCAGGGATCAGGGAGATGATGGGTCAGCATCACCCTTCAGCTTCCATGGTCCCGGCAGGGATAGCACGCCTCCACCAACCTGCATTTGACAAGTGTAGCTCTCAAAGCTATGCCAGGCCCCTATTAACCACTCCAAAATGTCAGTTATTGTTACCGTAATTATTGTTACTACTCATGAGACATGCTTTTCTTTGTTATTTTTAATTGGAGGGGAGGACAGTGTCATTCCCCATTTCTACTCCAGTGAAATCATTTTTCTGCCTCTATTGTATATATTTGGAAAGGAAAAATCAGCCCCCCAAAATGAAACAAAAATACAGAAATGAAACCTGTGCTTGGAGAGATCCTACACAGTTCAAACCTCCAAGGAGCCAGAGTCCTAGGCATGGGCCAGCAGAATGCTGGCTTTGTTTCTGGTTTGTGTTTCCTTTGCTGTTGTTTTTCTTCTCAGTTATGATCAAATGATCTTGTTGTATAAAGTGTGGCTCAAATAGAGCAGTGGAAGGTTGGGCAAACAGAGTTTAATGCTGTAATCAAATGCAACCTATGGCCATGTTCTTATAGTCCATATTATTGATAGATGCTGCTGCTATGAATTATAGGTGCTACATGGTCACCACCAGATAGGCAGTGAACTTAGGTTACTACTCAGAGGATGACTTGAATGTAGCTGGCATTTCAGTCCCTTCCTCCCGCACTCTGCTGACCCACCAGCATCTATACACCCCCTCTGTGGTGATTTCTCTGAGACCATCTCCCCTCTCTGCCTAGATGCAAATGAGGGCATGCAACTTCTTTGCCTTAATGAGGGAGAAAAACTTAAGAAGGACTGAATAGGATACATAAGTCAGGGTGACATGAGCTGCTGAAACAGACACCCCACAATAGAAGTCTATTTCATACTCTCTTAGCAGCCAGTTCCTCATCAGGGGAAAGTGTTCCTCCTTGGGTGACTGAGGATCCTTCATCTCACCACTCCATCATCCTTTGGTCCTCAGGGTTCTCTGGACCCAGAGAGAGAAGACGAGGGGAAGACACACCTACACACCCTCTTAGGTCTGGAAGCGACAGACGTGACTCAGGCTCATATCCCGTCATCGAGAACTCATCACAGGTGAGGGAGAAGGAAAGGCAGCTGCTCCTCACAAGGGTTGTATATGTTTTTGGTGGGTAGTTGGCATCTCTGTTGGGCTTCCCAGGTGGTGCTAGTGGTAAAGAACCTCCTTCCAATGCAGGAGGCGTAAGAGATGCGGGTTCGATCCCTGGGCCAGGAAGATCCCCTGGAGGAGGGCGTGGCAACCCACTTTAGTATTCTTGCCTGGAGAATCCCCATGGACAGAGAAGCCTGGGGATCCAGAGACCATAGGGTCACAAAGAGTCGGACACAGCTGAAGCGACTTATGATGCATGCATATGATGCATGCATCTCTGTTACAAAGCATTTGGCAGGACTCAAGTGGGATCTGTCTGATTTAAGCACTAGTGATTATTCCCTAACACAAGCACTGAAGATTCAGAGGGATGAGCTAATGGTACTGACCAGGAACTCGGGCAGAGAACACACGTGAGCTCCAGAAGCATGTATTCTCACTCTTACATAAAGAGGAAGTCTATTTCTCCATAAGACTCACCTCCCCCACCCGCCCACCCCCTTCAGCAGCAGCACCCTGAGGAAGCCGGATCCAGCCTCAGAACCTCGGTCCATGCCTATTTGATCGTTCTTTACAGCAAAACCTTGCTAAGCAGATATTGGTTTATCCAGGAGAACGCACAATTGGAAGCAATTGTTCCCCAGCTAACTGGATACCCTGTCATGCTCCAGTGGAAACATCAGATTATCTGAACTAGTTAATTCAAAATCCATTCTTCCTGGTTCCTTGCCTTTCAAATTAATGACATTCACTGAAATTGATGGTGAGAGAGAGGGTGAGCTGGCAAGTGGAGGAGTCCATGGTTCCAGGAGTTAGTGCCTTCAGTTCTCACAGGCCCAAAATAAGGCAAGGCAGAGGGAGAGGAGATGGAGGGCTGACTGTCAAGTGTGTGGCCTGAAAATTTGATTTTAACCACTATATTTTCCCCTGAAGTTCTATTGAAAGGAACCAAGGAGGAAAAGGAGAAAGCCTAGGCAATGTGTAATTAGGGTCAAAATTAAGAAGTTGAGGGAGGGAAGTCCTTCTGGTGGACTTGACTCTATTAGAGTTTCCCACCTAAAACCCTGAACTTGATCAAGCTTGACCTGAAGTCCAAGAGCTCTGTGAGGCAGCAGATGCTGTGGTTCCATTGCTTACCAGTGGGATAAATGCAGGCACTTTACTTAGCCCCTCTGTGCCTCAGTTTCCTTACATTTTAATGTCAGATAGTAGCTACCTGAAGGGATGTGGTGAGGATTAAATACATTACCCTTTATAAGATGTTTAGAGTGGCACCTAGAACACAGTAAGCCCTGCGCAGATGTGAATAAAATTTAAAAGCTCAGTGAAAAGCTCTGTTCCCCTCTTAAATAGGAGACCTTGAGCCCCTTCGTTTAAACCCTGAACCTCCGTTTCTTGTTGGTAAAATGAGGCTCGTTTCATAGCCTCACAAAAGCATCTCGCAGGTGGCAAGATTAGCTGAGATGGCGCTGTGGATGTGCTTGACGGGCGCCTGGCACAGAACTGGCAGTTAATAAATGCTAAGTGCTACCTCGGGCTGAGTGTTTAAAGTATTCCCAGATCCCAGCAAGACAGAAAATGAGAGACGTCGGTAAACAGTGCCAGGGAAGCTCCCGTTGCATACGGCAGCCCCGAGTCACCGAGAAGAGTGTGTGCCAGCCAGCACTTTAATTTTTCCTGATTTCACAGAATAAGGAGCCATGTGCATGCTGAGCTGCCACCCAGGTTATTAGACACACGCAGCACATCCACACAGATTGGCAGGGTGGGAAAACAAGGAGAAGTGAGGGAATACCTAGTGAAAGGTATTTAAACAAGTGCGATGGATCTGGCTCCAGCAGACTCAGTGGCAAATAGACCAGAGAATTAAAACAGCACAGAGACACAGGAATCTGTGAGTCGGGCACTTAGAAAATAAGAGTGATGAGCCTTTCTAGTTTAATAAGAGGAAAATACACAAGAATGTGAAGTTCTCCATGCAGAAAAACAATGAAAGGACTTCCTGAAATCAATTCCCAAATGCCTCGAGAGGGTAGGATGTTAGACAGCAGCCAGCATCCTATCAATCAACCCTCCACTCTCCCCGAAGTATAATCCAGTGTCTCTCTGTGGTACATCGATGGGATCCGGGGAAGTGACATAGGTAATACTCAGAGACTGCAGCAAGATTTCTTAATTCTGTTCCTCTTCCTGAATGTGTTTTACAAAGGCGGTTTAGGTGTGTGAGGATTAACACGACTACTACATAAAATGCCTGAAGCTGGACCCGGGTCGCAATCGGTATAATGGCGCACATGCTATTGTGCTCATTCATGCTCGCGCTCAGTCGCGTTCAACTCATTACAGCCCCATGGACTGTAGCCCACCAGGCTCTTCTGTCCATGGAATTTTCCAGGCAAGAATAGTGGAATGGGTTGCCATTTCCTCCTCCAGGATCCTGGATCCTCCAGGATCCGGGATCATCTCCTGCGTCTCCTGCATTGGCAGGTGGTTTCTTTACCACTGCACCACCTGGAGACCCACATTTTGATCACTACAAGGTCTCTATATCTGAGTTCAGTTAGCCAGCATGTAGAGGTCATGGAGTGTGTCATGGGGGTGGCAGCAGACTGGTCCTGATTCAGTGTTGAGGAGCATCCTCAGTGGCTCCATAGTATTATGTTCTCCATATTCTACTTACAATGAGTCTAAGCTCCTGGATAGCAGGAATCATCTTTCACATATTTGTGGCCTTAGAAGAACTTCACTCATTCACTCAATAAATATCTCAACAGCACTTAGCGATGAGCCAGGCACTGTGCAGGCTCTATATTTAAAAATATGAGTATGATGGGATCTTTGCCCTTGAGAAGCTCATAGTCCAGCCAGAAAGGCAGACAAAAGACACATATTCAGTAATGTTTTGTGTGTGCTGAGGGGTTAAACAGAAGGTAGGTTCAGAAGCACTAAATGAGGAGATTACCTTGACCTGTGTAAAGAATGATGAAAGGAAGTTTGCTTGTATGATCATTTTCTTGAAATCAAATGTCCTTATATATGTGTGAGAGATGGGGGTGGTGGTCGAGAGAGAAGGAAAAGGAGGAGTAGGAGGGGGAGCAGAGGAAGAATGGGAGGAGTGATTGATAAGCTGGGAAACTGCAGGCCATTCAGGAATTTGCTAGCCTTTGCTTCAGCAATGTAGAGCTTTTCTTCAACTGGCTGATACAGGTAATGGGTCTGTAATGGACTTAATGTGTCCTCTCAAAATTTATATATTGAAGCACCAACCTCCAATGCAATGACATTAGATGGGGCCTTTGGGATATGACCAGGTCATGGGGATGGGGTCCTCATGATGGGATTAGTGCCCTTATGAGAAGAGATACTAGAGAGGGATGTGTACCACACTCCCTTCCCTGTTCACACAGAGAAGAAGTCACATGCACACATATCAAGCAGGCAGCCATCGACAACTCAAAGAGAGAGCTCTCACCAGAAACCAACCAGACTGGAACCTTGATCTTGAACCTCTAGCACTGGGAGAAAATCAGTTTCTGTTATTTAAGCCACTGAGTCTGTGATATTTGATTCTGGCAGCACAGGCTGACTGCTATAAAGGATGAGTGCCATTCCTGGGTGCATGAAAAAGAGTAGACTCTGGGAACAGGGAGAATGTTGTTCTCTCTTCAGGCGGTCAGCATTGTTGAGAGTCCTTCTCTAGAGTCACACATCATAGGCAGTTTCCCCAGCGAGGAGTGTGGAAAGTGTACAGAGGACTCAGCCAAGAGCCACTGAGAACTGGCAATTAAGAACAGTGCTGAGTCTGCAGGGCGTAGAGCTATTTGGAAGAAAATAGTCCCCATTGGCTCCCCATTTCCTATAGGATGAGATCTCAACATGTGATATAATGTTGAGATATTTATAATCTGGCCCCACTCCATCTCCAGCTTGACAACCACTCTTACACATAATCATTAGACCCCAGCTATACTGAGTCATTCATGGGGCCCCCAGTTATACCATGGGAATCCAGAGGCACATGGTTAAAAGCCAGCCTGCCTGCACTCAAATCCAAGTTCAGACACTTACTAGTGCGATTCTTAGCCAAGTCATTTATCCTGTGCCTCAATTCTTCCCTTAATAAAATGGGGATAATAATAGTACAAACCAAATAGAGCAGCCACGTGCAATAATTACATTAACGTCTGGAAAGTGTTTCAAAGAGTACTTTGTATTTGGTAAGTGCTGGATAAGTATTGCATCTTATGAAATGTTATTTCCACTCAAATATCACTTAGAACGTCATCTGTTCTCGGCGATGTTGTCACTCCCTCCTCTGCGTTCCGATAGCTCTCTGACCAGACTAATTAGCATAGTACATGCTGTAGTTGTCTCTCTCTGCACTGGTCTGTGAATTGTCAAGGGCAGGCAGGGAAGACGACTCATCTTCCCCCAGCCTGGCCCAGTGTGTGTCACCAAGCAGGCAATCCATAAACAGACACTGCAGAGATGAGCAAATGCACGCAAGGGTTCAGAAGAAAGGAAGGGTGCAAGGACGCATGTAGCCCTGCCCGCAGAAATGATTGTGACCTAAGAGTGTCAAAGCCGTGAAGATACGCACCTGGAGCCCCATGTCCCACTGGTTTTTAGCTCCTCCAAAGTAGGAGGGATTTAGATACATTACAAGCAGGAACTTGCTGAAATGTTTAGACA
This sequence comes from Bubalus kerabau, assembly GCF_029407905.1. Classification (NCBI taxonomy): domain Eukaryota; kingdom Metazoa; phylum Chordata; class Mammalia; order Artiodactyla; family Bovidae; genus Bubalus; species Bubalus kerabau. The sequence goes on along the minus strand of NC_073628.1, from coordinate 111,608,052 downwards.
CTGGGAACAGTGTGTCCAATCCTCTAATAATTTATCCTTTACAAAGAGGCTAGGTTTCCCTCTGTCCGAAGCCACTGAGGCATTGTCCAGACCCATTAGGATACCTTGGCTTCAACAGCAAAGGTAGAGCAGATACATGGCATGTAATCCTTAACAGCAGAGGCCAAATGGATCACCAGCAGGTGTGTAAAGCGCCCCAGGACTTGTTAGCATTCAGTACAGAGCCAGACAGATAGATACAAAGGTGATAAATAGGCACCAGGAGACCAGTGTCAGATACAGGCTTGTTCTGCAGGTCTGGGGATGGGTGGCAGCCAGCCGTCGCTCAGTGGCAATGATGCCCTATCCAAAGCGTTCTTCCCAGGCCCACAGGCCAGAAAGCTCCACCGTCTGTCCTCCCCCAGAGCCAATGCAAAATCCACACTTTTCCACTGGGGTCGACCTTTCCTGACCACCCTGCTCCAGCAGTTCCAGCATCCAGTTCCCTCCACCCAGTTCCAGCAACACTGTCCAGCCAGCTGAGGACGAGGAATTAGCTCCCACCCCAGATTAACATTCAAGCAGAGGCCCCGTGATGAATATTTTATCATAGTGTTTACTGTTTACCCGCATGAATGGAAAGAACTCGCATCTGCCAGTGCCACCTGGGCCCAGAGAACTTCGGCCCAAACAAGCAAGCGCCTCCCCTGGGGGAGAGCCCAGCTGTGCGGATGGATGGAGGGAGGAGGGGCGGGCTGGAGGGAGGGGTGGAGGAGAAGGAATTAGAAGGGGGAGGCCCAGACCCAGAGGAAGGAGGGAGGAAGAGTCAGGAAGAGCGCCTGGGGACCAAGAGAAACTGAGGATAGCGGGCAGACCTCCCAGAAGAGAGGCTGTAGGTCCCCTGGGCTGGACTGAACATCATCCTGTCAGGATGGAGAAACAGACAGCGTGTATCTGACTCTAGCATGCGGAGCCGGTTTCAGAGGAGTGGGTGTCTCCTGCAAGTTGGTGCAGCTATTTGTGGCCACGCAGCCATATGGACCCCCCGGAGGACAACATGGTCTCAGCTCCTGCCAGGCACTGGCCCCCCGCCCCCCATGGCTTGGTCCCCAGGGCCGCCCAACACCAGGGCTTCAACCCCAAGCCTGTCTTCTTAAGTAGACAGGAGGGAGGGCAGCCTTGGAACCCGAATGGGAGCTGACAATGGGATAAGGGTCATCCACAAGGTTAGTTCAGAGTATTTGTGACTTTGGAAGGCTCAGGAAGGGGGCTGTCCTGGCTGGAAGGGTAGCCATCACTTCTTCTGTTAAGACTGTAAAAGTCAGCCATGGCCTTCACCTGGTGAGGACAGAGCCAGCTGATCAGAGGGGCCAGGCCTCCTCTGATGCCTGAATCACACAGGCTCACTCTTCCAGGCGCCTGCCTCTTGAATAAGCAGGCTGCTGGCTGGCTGGGTAAGCCTTTCCCCAGAAAAGGAACACTCCTTCTAATACAGCCTTGGTTTTCTGTTTACTCTGTCACGTGTATCCTTCACCTTTCTCCTCTTCTTAGGTTACACCTTAGAGATCAGGGTTGGATCTTTGACTGAATGTAGCTCCAATACACATTAATTTCTACCAGCCCTTTTACTGGTCATATTTGTAGGCCCTAAGGAGCCCCAAGCTCCCTTCCTTGGAGATATTGGCAAGTCTGGGGGGGATGGAGGGAGGGGACAGCCACTGGGATGAGGATGAGGCTCCTGCTTTCTATGGGGGGTGGGTGTTGCTGGTGGAGAATAACATGTCACTGGGGGAGTATGCCAAGTTCATTCTCCCTCTCTCCGTCCATTGTCACTTTCTTCTCCATCTCAGCCTCTCTCTTGTCCTCCTGTCTTACTTGCTCTGGGAGTGACCATCAACCCATCCCCTGCTGCTCCAATGGCCTATGTCCATTCCTGCACTTCAACAGTCATCTGCTCCCTGAACTTCATAAAAAGCCTCATAATATGAATTGGACTTCTGAGGGCCCATATGTAGGAACAGATTTTGTTTTTTAACTTTTTATTACAGAAAATTTTTTAAATTCATAAAAATAAAAAGAGTTGTCAAAATAAAGAGCTCTATGTACCAATCACTCAGCTATAAAAATCACCAACTCTCCACCTCTCTTGTTCCATCCATAACCCTCACTCCCCATACCCCCACACCCACGTGGGATTTTTTTTTTTTAAGAAATTCTAATCGTTCATGTAATTTCATCCATAAATCTTCATGGGAGCAGTTGGACTCAACCGCTAACCCTCCAGACTGTGTCAAGCTTCAGAAAGCAGCTCAGGCCTTGGCACATGCCTGCTTTTGAGGATGGAGATCCTGTGACCCAGCTCAGTGTTTTAGCATGGGTATTTCATGCTCTAGGCCAGATGATCTATCTCAGAAAGCCGTTGTTAGAAACAAATCAGTGCCCCAACTCATGGACAGTTTTGTCTAAGGCCTTGGGGGATTTCTTGTCTTCGTTCCCAGAAGAAATCATTTTGTAAGCAAGTCACCTATCAGAAAACACACCTGCATGCCAGATGCTCACAGCTGTGTGTGAGCAAATGCCGATCCATCTGCAGAGCCATCTAAACGAGGGAGACAGGCAATCTGATCATCAAATGACTCTTGTAAGTGATGGTACCACATGCAGTATTCAACAGCAACAGACAAAACAAACCTGGGCTTTCTCCAGAGACTAACCCCTCAAATAATACCCTCCCGACTCCCAATTTGATTAAATCTGTTCACTGAGCAAGGAAACCAACTTGGTTCTGAAAATGGTTACTGGGAGGCCTGAATTTGGACCCATCATCTGATTGCCATCAATGGCCCTTGGCTCACAGTGAGTGACCTTCTTCTGTGCAACTTTTAAGTAATCTGTGGAACCAGCAATGAAAAAGTTTATGGCTTAAAACCTGGACCTGTGAATTTAGAAACAGAAATAATTACATCAATGTTTATGCCATAGTATGAAATCTATTATTTAAACTCAGGAGGTCTGGATGCTTCCTCTAACTTATATGATCCTGAAGCAATTACTTCACCACTCTGGGATTCTGATTTCTCATTTGTGGATGAGAGTACATCATCATAGTTCAGTCTCCCTCACTGGTAAGTAGGCAAAGAATTCAGGAGATGAAATGCTAGAATAGCATTGTGAAAAGAATAAGAAATAAATTAATATTTGAATGTATTATGTTTATAAGGAACTCATATTCAGACTGAAAGTGTGTAGTTCTTTTGGTTAAAGTTAGAAAATATATATTCAACTTTTTGAATTTCAACTTTTTGTAAAACACAAGTGATGATAGATATAAAGCTCTTGGAGAAATAGAATGATCAGACTCTGAATGGTGAGCATTGTTAAAAAGCAAATATCGCCAAGCACAGAGGGCACTCACCCATGATCAATGGTCTCATATGAATGTTCACAACATCAAATAATTAATGTTACTCTGAGCTTCTGTGCATTCAGGTCTCCCAGGGTGATGAGACTACAGGGATGATGAGGTTACCTGGTCTCCCCAAGAAGGTACTATCTCTCCTCCATCTTCTCTGTGTGTGTGTATATGTATGTACTCAGTCACTCAGTCATGTCTGACTCTTTTGCAACCCGATGGACTGTAGCCTGCCGGCTCCTCTGTCCATGGAATTTTCCAGACAAGAATAACTGGAGCAGGTTGTCATTTCCTCCTCCAGGGGATCTTACCAACCCAAGGCTCGGACCTGTGTCTCATGCATTGACAGGCAGATTCTTTACCACTGCACCACTTGGGAAGCCCCTGTGCTGTGTTGTGCTTAGTCGGTCAATGGTGTCCGACTCTTTGCAACCCCATGGACCATAGCCCACCAGGCTTCTCTGTCCATGGGGATTCTCCAGGCAATAACATTGGAGTGGGTTGCCACCCCGTCCTCCAGGGGATCTTCCAAACCTAGTGACTGAACCCAGGTCTCCTGCATTGTAGGCAGATTCTTTACCATCTGAGCCACTAGTGAAGCCCTTACTTCCATCTTGCTGCTGCTAAGTCGCTTCAGTCGTGTCTGACTCCATGCGACCCCATAGACGGCAGCCCACCAGGCTCCCCCGTCCCTGGGATTCTCCAGGCAAGAACACTGGAGTGGGTTGCCATTTCCTTCTCCAGTGCATGAAAGTGAAAAGTGAAAGTGAAGTTGCTCAGTCATGTCCGACTCTAGCGACCCCATGGACTGCAGCCTACCGGGCTCCTCAGTCCATGGGATTTTCTAAGCAAAAATACTGGAGTGGGGTGCCATTGACTTCCATCTTAGCCCCTCCTAAATAAGTGCCAAGATACCGTTCAGCTCCACTCAGCAAACATGATTTACATGAAGCTGGGACAAGAATACTCTGCACAAACTCTGAAGGGGACTAGACATCCCCAACTTTTCCCCAACAAGGAAGGCAGCTGTGACCCCCATGTGATCTCCATCTGTGGGGTGCAATAGGCCTCTTTATGTGGGATGGCAGACTCCCTGGGGACCACAGGCGTCACTGAGAAGTGGACCTGGCCTTTGTGAGGAAGGCAGAAGGGAAGGACATTGAGCTGGAATTCAGGTGAATCTGGGCTGTTTCTGGCTCATCCTGCGTATCCTTGGATCACTCAGCTTTTCTGGGGTGGCTCCATTTGCCCATAGATTCAGGATAACCATATCACCTCCTTTCATCCTTATTGTGTTGACAGGGATCTAAAATGTGTGTGAATAACATTTTTAAAAGTGTTAATACTCAAAGGAATGATATAATTACATAGAAAATTCACATATGTAAAGTCTCATTCCTAACAAACTGGTGCTCACTAGAAGGGGAGGGGGATTGAATAAAATAGGTAAAAGGGATTAAAGGGCACAAATTTCCCAGTTATAAAATAAACACATTGCAGGGATGTAATATACAGCACAGGAAATATAGTTAATGAAAAGATAAAGTAAATGTGTGTGAAAATGGCAACAAATAAATGCATAAGTTGCTCAGGGAATTGAAGTTCTAGGGCTGTGACATATTCACTACTACATACTGTGACTTTTGTCTGACCATCCCTGGAAAACTTGCAAATCACTTGCAGGTTCAAATCCCTTCAACTCTCAACATTCTTTTGTGCTCAGATTCCTATTCCTTTACCCCCAAATTTCCATCCTTTCTGGGTATTCCTTGGAGAGCAAGCACCCTTCCCTCCCCAACTACCCTACACAACCCTTACCCCATCCATCCTTCTGGGACCAGCAAATAATGTTTCCTTCTCATCTCCCATCCCTCACACAATCTGTCAGGTTTTCATGGTGGTAGGAGGATCCTGGGAGTTTCATCTTCTCACATTTCCGTGAGTGGCATCTGCACTGGACCATGCTCAAACTTTGGTGGCAGCTGGGGATGGATAATGAGTGCTCTCACCCAAGTGACTTTCTTGGAGAGAGTTGCCCAGAAAGCCTGTAAAGCTGGACCTGGTAACAAATCTGCCCAACTTTACAGGGTCTCTGAGGATGCTCTGCCCAGCTCACCTTAAATCAATTTCCCAGTCCAGCAGAAAAACCAGGCAGGATTGTATTGAATCTATTCCCCTCCATTGCCCTTCACTGCATTCCCAAATCACATCTGGCTTCTAGCACTTTCTTCCAACCAGCATTTAATCCTCAGTAGTGATCCTTTTAAGAAATTTAATTTCCTTCTCCACTCTTCTCTCCCCACCCAACTTTGCCCATTAAAAAAAAAAAAAAAAAAAAAAGCAGTTCTGGGAATTTTCACATTCTGACATCATATAAAAACTTCTTTGTTCTGCAGATACTCCTCCTCAATGCCCAATCCATCTCCCAGACCACTCGCGGTGATGCGCTGTGTGTTCGCAGAGTCTATAGATCACTCATTTGCTGGCTGCTTCTTACAACAGCCTGGAAGTTCAGCCTTTTAAAAATCAATCTGACTCTCTGCTTTCCTGCACCCCCACCTCATGATTTGCACAGAAGGGCAGTCTCCTGAAGATATTATTAACTCTTATTTTCAGAACTGCCCCCAGTCCTGCAGGAAAGCACCAGCTCAATGCCCTCAGCTAAGACCCTCACAGGAATATTCACAGCCATCTACACACCCAACTCCACCCTCTCTGCATGGAGCAATTTTGGAAATTTGGGTGGTCAGCTCAAAATCCCCAATACCACCAGAAAACCTTAACTAGAACACTGTGACTCTACAGATCATCAGGAGAAATAATGTTTATGATAATAACTCAAATTACAATTAAAATTTGTATTAAATAAAGGTCACTTTTTTTTTTTTGAAACCTCATCCTATATCAGGTATGGTGCTAAGTACATACCTGCATTATAATCCCCCAAAAACCTTCTGCAGTAGGTACTATTATTATTCCCATTTTTCAGAGGAAGTTGCGGCAAGAGGAAGTGAGCCTTTGCTCAAGATCACACAACCAGAAATTGATGAACTTGGGTTTATGCTTAGGTTGCCTGATGCCAAAGGCCATGCATGTCTCCACTGCATGACACTGCTTTCCTGAGACCAATTTGAAGTAGCTAAAGCAAAGGAGAGTCTTTCTTATAAGCACCCCAAGGGTGGTTGGTGGAACCCAAGAATGCAAATTGGGCCTCAGGAGCAACTGGGGCCAAGGACTTAAAGATCATCAGTGTGCCTGGGAGTGTGTGTGGCCATTCCTGACTCTCTGCTTCCTCTCCCAGGTCACATGCCAGGTAATGTGGCTACCATCACACATGAGAACTTCAGATTGATCACAGTCACTCTTCCCAGATTCAAAAATGCTTTGGGGAAGGAATGACTGGCAGGGGAGGATCACAGGAAACCATAGCAGCTCCCTCAGTAGCCACGTGAGTAGATGGAGGGCAAGGGGAAGAGGAAGGAAGGAAGGAAGCTAGTCAGTTCCACAGGGAAAAGGATGCTGGGAAGATCTTCAACTGGATGAGTCTTAGAGTGGCCTTGAGTAAGTTAAATCACCTTTTGAACCCTGGGTACATCATCAAAAGGATGGGGATGACAGCATATTCCTCCGAGAGCTGTTGTGAGGACAAAAGAAGACGTTGTATGTAAAATGCTTGGCTTGGTACCTGGGACATGGTAAATACCCAATAAATATTAGCTATTACTATTATTAACTCTGAGCCATTGCAAACTCACAGTGTGGGCTCAGTTTTACTCCTTATAAATAAACATTATTGTACTAAATCTCTTGGCACACAAGATGCTCATCACCAATACTTTTTCCATTTTGGAAAAGTGGGAAAACAGCTGAGGGCAGAGATGTGAGGTCCCCCCAAAGAATCTGTTCTAGGGTCACAAAGGATCTGGCAGGTGCGACAGGAAACCTGGGAGTAAGAATCTTTAAATGTGTCTTCTCTGAGCCTCAAAAATGGTAAAGAATCCGCCTGCAATGCAGGAAACCCAGGTTCCATCCCTGGGTTGGGAAGATCCCCTTGAGCAGGACATGGCAACCCACTCTAATATTTTTGCCTGTAGAATTCCATGTGCAGAGGAGCCTGGTGGACTACAGTCCATGGAGTCGCAAAGAGTTGGACACAACCGAGCCACTAACACTTTCACTTTCTCTGAGTCTACACCCTCATATATTTCATGGCAGACCAAAGATTTGAGTGCCCTGAAACTGGATGTGAGTTCTGCATTTCTGCCTGCCCTTCCTCATTTCCAAAGTTCCAGTCTCCTTGGTCTGCCATTCAGCCTCCCTGGAGCTGGCAAAGTGGATGAGGCCACAAAGGTCTGGGAGTCCTTGGCTATGGAGGAAGGAAAACGGGTTCCTTGCTACCTCTGTCTTAGAGGTAAGGCTCTTACAAAGCCATTTGCAGTTTGGGACTCTTCCATGCAGTCAAGACCTCTATCTCATGCCTGCTCCCCTCCTCCTCCCCAGACTCCGTGAGTCCATCATTAGAGAATGTTTTCTTGGTTGGCAGGTTAGGGCTGAAGAAGGGAATCAAATGAAGGAGGGAATCAGACAGTCAGAGCCCAAAATGCCACATGCATCAGTCTAATTTATTCAGACAAGTTTTCATCTGGGTATTTTCTATACTATCAAACTCTGTATCCTTCAGTGAAGACATTTGTCTTAGCTGAATAAAAACTCTTAATGGTTTAATAAAAAGCACTTAACTCAGTTTTCCTAGTTTTATGAGTGCCTCGAGGTCCTTCAGGAGAGCAAACATCTTTGCCGGGATCATTGAGGGAAACATAATTATTTTTCTGCATTCTGATAGATTATTTTGTGGAAGGAACAGTTCCAGATGCTCATCATATGCTCCCAGATTCTCTGAAGCTCCATCCAAGGACAAGGTATGCTCAGTGATAGAGCCAGTGGTGGTCCTCCTTCCTTCCACAGCTGACCTGCCAGTCCCTTCAAAGACATCTTCCCCTTCTTTATTCCTTTCTTTGCTGAAATAGCATCTGTACCATTATCATCACCAATTTGTTCTGCTCAGAATAAATGGAGAAAAGAGTCTGGAGGTCAGTTAGAACCAAGTGCCAGGAGCAGAAGCCAAACAGGAAATTGGGTTAGTAGAAATTTCATGAGGATGAGAACTACTGGGGAAGCAAAGCAGGACTCAGTGGAAATAAACAGGCAAGGGTCAGAGAGAGAGAGAGAGGAAAGCAGAGTAGGCAGAGGGTATGTGGGCTGCAGAGGCAGAGAGTGGGGAGGACAAAGGAGGGGACAGATCAAATACAGAAGCCAAGGTCAAGTGAAGGACTGGAGCGCCACACCTGAGCACAGGACACAGGAACACACACGGTGCCCCCGGGACTCCTAGAAGAGAAACTGGCAGGAGCCAATGCCAGGAAGAAGGGAGCAAGAAGGTAGAAGACCATGGGAGACAGCAAAAGCAATGAATGCAGAGATTAGAGATGGTTAGAATGAAGGGATTCGTGGGAGCACAGAGATGGTTTCCTTTTTTTTGACTGCATGGTTTGTGGGATCTTAAGACCCCACCCCCCACCCAGAGATTAAACCCAGGCCCTCCCCAGAGTGAGCAGAGCCCTAATCAGGGAATTCCTCTGACATAGCTTTAATTTGGCCAATAAGTATATAAAGTGTGGATCACAATAAACTATGGAAAATTCTGAAAGAGACGGGAATACAAGACCACCTGACCTGCCTCTTGAGAAACCTATATGCAGGTCAGGAAGCAACAGTTAGAACTGGACATGGAACAACAGACTGGTTCCAAATAGGAAAAGGAGTACATCAAGGCTATATATTGTCACCCTGCTTACTTAACTTATATGCAGAATACATCATGAGAAACGCTGGGCTGGAAGAAGCACAAGCTGGAATCAAGATTGCTGGGAGAAATACCAATACCCTCAGATATGCAGATGACATCACCCTTATGGCAGAAAGTGAAGAGGAACTCAAAAGCCTCTTGATGAAGTGAAAGTGGAGAGTGAAAAAGTTGGCTTAAAGCTCAATATTCAGAAAACGAAGATCATGGCATCTGGTCCCATCACTTCATGGGAAATAGATGGGGAAACAGTGTCAGACTTTATTTTTTGGGGCTCCAAAATCACTGCAGATGGTGATTGCAGCCATGAAATTAAAAGACGCTTACTCCTTGAAAGGAAAGTTATGACCAATCTAGATAGCATATTCAAAAGCAGAGACATTACTTTGCCAACAAAGGTCCGTCTAGTCAAGACTATGGTTTTTCCTGTGGTCGTGTATGGATGTGAGAGTTGGACTGTGAAGAAAGCTGAGTGCTGAAGAATTGATGCTTTTGAACTGTGGTGTTGGAGAAGACTCTTGAGAGTCCCTTGGACTGCAAGGAGATCCAACCAGTCCATTCTGAAGGAGATCAGTCCTGGGTGTTCTTTGGAAGGAATGATGTTAAAGCTGAAACTCCAGTACTTTGGCCCCCTCATGTGAAGAGTTGACTCATTGGAAAAGACTCTGATGCTGGGAGGGATTGGGGGCAGGAGGAGAAGGGGACGACAGAGGATGAGATGGCTGGATGGCATCACCAACTCGATGGACATGAGTTTGAGTGAACTCCGGGAGTTGGTAATGGACAGGGAGGCCTGGCGTGCTGCAGTTCATGGGGTCACAAGGAGTCGGACACGACTGAGCAACTGAACTGAACTGAACTGAACTGATATAAAGTAAATGGGGGCTTCCTTGGTGGCTCAAATGGTAAAGGATATGCCTGCAATGCAGGAGACCCAGGTTCCATCCCTGGATCAAGGGATGATCCCCCGAAGAAGGGAATGTCTACCCACTCCAGGATTCTTACCTGGAGAATCCCACAGATGGAGGAACTTGGTGGGCTACAGTCCATGGGGTCGCAAAGAGTCAGACACGACTGAGCGACTAACACTTTCACACTATGTACGTTAAAGGCTCAGAGAGGTTATGACAGTTTATCCGTGCATTCATTCACTCATTAGGTCACTGAACAGTATTTGTTAAGAACCTTCTATGTGGCTGTTCTGTGCTGGGCACTAGGGACACCATGCTGAACCAAACAAGGTCCTTGCTCTCTAGGAGCTCACAGTCCGTGGGGGCACGTGGACAAGTGAACCAATAAGGGCAGCCTCGGGGGATGAGAGTTACAACATTCAGGGGTCATGGGAGCCAGCACAAGAGGCTCATGACAGCCTTGTGGACCAGGTAGGGTAATGCAAGCCCAGAGGCTGGCCACCAAGAGCCTCCAGCTTCCGAGGGGTTCAGTGACAGAGCCTAACTGGGGGCCCAAGCTCCTGGTTTCCAGGCCCCTGCATCCAGCTGCTTCTGGGGTCTGATTTCGTCTCCATCAAACTCCCACATTCTGACAACTCATCTCTAAGCTAAGTGCAGAGGTTCAAAGCCAATAGCAGCCTCCTTTCATATGTATTAGGAAATCCTTCAGTGGCTCAATAGTCCCTTCAGGATCAAATCCAAACTCCTAGCATCTAGGCCTCCATTCCCTCCTCCATCTGGCCTGTTTATGCTCCATCTCTCTTCTTCCCACTGTGTTCCAGCCTCAGAGAAGTACCTGAAGTTGCGTGAATGGGCCTTCATTCTTTTACAGATAAGCCTCCTTTTCCTGGGGCTTGTTCCCTGTATTTGCCCAACCCCCAACCTTATAGTGCTTGATCTTATATTGAACTCATTTCAAGACTCAGCCCAGGTTCTTCCCCCTCTTAAAGATCACTGGCCCTCTAACTTTCCCTCTAAGCAGTGTGATCAGGTGTCCCCTCCCTTAGGCTCCCACTGCAGCTCTCTGGTGGAACTGACCACAATGTTTTAATCATCTCTTGACATGTCTGTCTCCCTTGGGAGATGGCAAGGCAGGGATGGTAGCCTGCTCATTCATCTTTACTACTGGTACCTGGCATAGATTCTTACCTACACAAAGTCTGGTAGAGCTGGGAAGCTGACTTGAAAGAAATTTGGGGAGCTGACTTGAAAGAAGTCCCCAGTGAAATGAGCTGCAAATGGCCCCTAATTCAGTTTGGAATGATTGGTCAACCTTTCCTCTCACTTGAGACAAGGTTTCATCTGCAAAACAGAACTTTGGGGTGCCCCATCTGATGCTAGGAGGGATTGGGGGCAGGAGGAGAAGGGGACAACAGAGGATGAGATGGCTGGATAGCATCACTGACTCGATGGACATGAGTCTGAGTGAACTCTGGGAGTTGGTGAGGAACAGGGAGGCCTGGCGTGCTGCAATTCATGGGGTCACAAAGAGTCGGACATGACTGAGTGACTGATCTGATCTGATCTCTGATGGGAGACCGTTCATTAACTGAGGTCTCCATCTGGTGAGACCTTGTGTGAGGGCACCAACATGGGCTGGGGAAAGTGGCAGGATTGAATTTCAGCTCTTGATGCTAACTTCCCATTTTAGAGAATCCTAGAGGAGTTTCAGTGGGTTTGGCTCCTATAATCAATCATGAAGGGAAAAGAGGGCTCTGAACTTCTTCATTTATTGTGTTGTTCTTACTGGTTAATTCATTCATACATTCAACTAATTATTATAAAACATAGGGCCCTAGGTCACAAAGGTCCCCTGGAGAAGGGAATGGCCACCCACTCCCACATACTCGCCTGGGAAATTCCATGGACAGAGGAGCCAGGCAGGCTACAGTCTGTGGGGTTGCAAAAGAGCTGGACATGACTGAGTGACTAAACAACAGTAACAGGGCTAGATATTTACCTTCTGAGCATATCCTTTTGGTGTATGTTTATTTTGATATGCTCAGGACACAGACTGTTACTGTTCTGCACTGAGTAAACTTTAATCAGTTATTTCCTCATTAGATTACGGTAGCATATAAGCTTATGGTTCATGCAATTCATTTTATCTTTTTAAATTTAATAAGACACAAGTTGGATGGTCATTAAGGGTCTCCTGTTGTGCGTGCAGAACTGAAAATAAACATGGATAAAATTAACTCTGGTTCATTATGTTCAGCAAGAAAAGTTTTATCCCTTGCAGTCATCATAGTAAGGGCCACAAAGGCAAAGTCAGGAAGAGGTAGTTCCATTTCCTTCCCCTTCCTGAATCCATGCGACATAAATAACACAACAGTTAAAGTAGTGAAGCTGGTCATCCTAGTAGCTGATTTGGATCAGCACAGTGCAGTCTAGTGGACTTCAGTCATTCACTCTTTTAGAATCTAATGATGAATGAAAACTGTTTCTGCCTTTAAAGAATTCACAGGGTCATACCTGGAAAATGACAATGAACTGCCCACTAGATATTGGTACATCCAGTGGACAGGGCTGTGGCTGGGGAGGCAGAGCTAATCAGGGAAGCCCTGCAGAGGAGGTGACCCCTGGGCATTATTCAGATGGCTCTGATACAGAGGAATCCCAACCGCCGCTCACAATAGGGGCCTTCCCTGATGCCTTAGACAGTAAAGAATCTGCCTACAATGCAGGAGACCCAGGTTCAATCCCTGAGTTGGGAAGATCCCCTGGAAAAGGGAATGGCTACCCACTCCAGTATTCTAACCTGGAGAATTCCATGGACAGAGGAGTCTGGTGGAGTCTACAGTCCATGGGGTCGCAAAGAGTCAGACACAACTGAGCAACTAACACATACTCCAACAGGACACACTGGGTCAAGGCTTTCTGCACAGAAGAATATGTCTGTTCCTAGAGAAAAGTTCTGGGTCCGCAAGATTCCCCAGACTCCTATCTGGGTTACCAGAGTGAACTAGAGAGTCATCTGGAAAATCGGCTTCTGGTAGTGCTCCAATTGGAAAGATACACCAAAAACCAGAAAGTAATATTTAGCCAGTGGTCCATCCCCAACCATCATCCTCTTCCCCAGAGCCACCCACAAGAGCAAAGTCTGATAGGATAGGTATTTTCTCTGATCATCCTAGTGGGGCTGTGTCTCAGGGGGACACCCTAACAGCATGGGTCACCCTAGGGCTGGGGAAGGGCCTTACCTTCTCTCCAAGAAACAGAACAATCCCTTGTTTGTACCTAAAATCCCTCTGATGAAGGGCTTAGTGAGGGAAGGGAGCACCTTAAAATTCATCTGAGATTCTTATCCCCAGCATCAACCTTTAGGGTACCAGAATTTTTCATGCCTGGGGCTTTCCCTTCAATGATCGGTACCAGCACAGATGTTGAAAAATGTTAACAGTGGCCTCTACTGTCCAGACATAGTATTACCACATACTTAAATCTTGTCTAGGTATTTTCATTCATTCATTCATTCATTTGTTCACTCATTCATTCATCCAGTCATTTTTCAGTAAACACTTATTGAATGTACTATATGTTAAGCTAGTAAGATAATGTGATTCAAAGAGTGCAAGAATGAATGCCCCCCCTCTCCTTTCCTTAACCTCAAATTTTCTCTCACTGGTACAAATGTGGACCCAGAGATTTACAAATTTCTCTCCCCTTGGTATTTAGGCACCATACTCCACTGTGACAATGCAGCAGGTTTTCTGTTTAAGGTAACATATTACTCCTTGGTAGTCATTAACACTTTAGCAGAAATTAGGTTATTCTATCAGAAAGAATACTCGAGGTGAATAAATACCAATATGTGTGGATTAATAAAAGAACGAGAAGTGGTCTAGGATACGTGACTAGATAGAGTAGTGAAATGAGACTCGAAAGGTTTGAAAAAGAGAATTGAAGACATTAGGCATCTTGAGAAAAGAGGGAAGTCAGAGAAAAGTAGCGTAACTAATGCCTTTGGGGGACGAGTTCTCAGTTCAAATCCTCTCTCTTATTTACTAGCTTTGGATTTCAGGTGAGCTTTTTTATTTGTTTTTGTTTTCATTGTTTGAGCTTTTGTTCTTGTTGTCGTTGGTTTGTCTTTTTTTTTTTTTTTTTTTTTTTTTTTTTTTTGCTGCACTGCAGAGCTTGTGGGATCTCAGTTCCCCAACCAGGGATTGAATCCAAACCACAGCAGTGAAATCCTGGAATCCTAACCACTAGGCCACCAGGAACTCCCCTCAGGTGGGCTTCTTAACCTGTCTACACCTCCCTCCCAATTCCTCACATAACAGTGGTAGGAATTAAGTTGTTTTCATGTAAAGTACTTAGCACAGTGCCAAGCACTGAATAAGTGTTCAGTAAACATTTATCATTATGACTAGAGGGGAGGAAGGAGGAGGCTGTGGAGGCAGAGGGGACAAAATACTGCTCACAGAGTGACTAAGTCCAGCCTCTCCCTCTGCCCATCACCTTCTCTGGGCAGATCTCTTTCAATAAGCAGCCCTGGGTGAGTCTCAGCATCTGACCTCACTGCTGGACATGGCTCCAAGGATCATCAGCCCAGAGACTGGCAGAAGGAGCCCTGGGGTTGCTGTCAGGCCCGCAGCTGCCATGAGTAGGCTGAGGAAAAGGCTTGGTGGAGACGCTATGGAACTTAGCACACATGTGCAGACGGGTCTTTGTGGCCAGGGCTGGCCTGTCCCCCGTCTGCCCCTTCTCCTACTTGGCTAGTGTCACTACTCGTCACTGACCCTTCTGAGCAACATGAACACAGGAGCCACTTCCCGGAGGTCTCAAAGGCTTTAACTTTTTTCTAAAATCAGATTTGAAGTAGATTTGTCCATGGTTATGCATCTTCCAAAATTAGCATGCCTCATTAGCTTGGCTCAGAAGTAACAGGAAAATGCAGCTATCCACAGCAGCTGGGAGGGTTTTCAAAGGAACCAACTGGCCACAAAGCATAACAGAAGGATGCCATGAGGTCCTTTAAAATCCACATCTCAGATCCGGGGCTCAGATCTTGATGAGGCAGTAAGCCATGAGGAGCCAAGGCCTGTTGTTATTTTAGTCTGGCATTAAGGATGGTATATGGGGTGAAACTGAACACCAACCTCAGGACTCTGGCTGCCATGTCCAACCAACAGACCCATGTATGACAGGAGCCGATGGGCCCACAGACAGCTTAGAGAAATTAGGGGGCTGAGCCTGAGGTTACCAGATCACCAGGATTAAAAGTTTTACAGAGGGACTTCCCTGGTGGTACAGTGGATAAGAATTCTCCTGCCAATGCAGGGGACATGGGTTTGATCCCTGTTCTGGGAAGATTCCACATGCCGTGGAGCAGCTAAGCCATGCACCCCAACTATTGAGTCCGTAGGCCACAACTCCTGAAGCCTGCATGCTCTATGGCCTGGGAGCCACAGCTACTGAGCCCACATGTTGCAATTACTGAAGTCCATGCACCTAGAGCCAGTGCTCTGCAACAAGAGAAGCCACGGCAATGAGAAGCCTGTGCACCGCAACGAAGAGCAGCCCCCACTCGCTGCAACTAGAGGAAGCCTTCGTATAGCATCAAAGACCCAGCACAGACAAAAAATAAATAAATTCATTAATTTTTAAAAAGTTTTAGGGAGAAGAAGATGAGCGTTTTTACCCACTTGAAGAGTCCCCACCTGAGTAGCCTAATCACTGGACTTAGAAGAGATTGAAACAAAATGGGCTGCACCTTGGAGATACTGACTTATTAGAGGGGGAACTTCTTCAGGGGGTATTCCCTGGAGGGGCCTTCTGCATATATTCCAGTCCAGTGCTAGAAAAATAGTGGCCCCGAATTTGTCAAGAAAACCAAAGAGTTATCCAGTCAACCCTCCATATTTCTGGGTTCTGAGTCCAAGGGTAACCTGGAACCAACTCCCCTTCGATACCGATGAATGTACCATCCGTGGAGAGGGGGGTCCTTTCTATGGCAAACAGGGGCGGTTGGGCAGCCAGTGGTGAATCAGAGAGTCAACATGGGGTGAACTCTTGCCAGTGGTTGATTGTCTGGAGTTTGAATCCCTGCTCTACAGTGTGTATAATCTTGAACAATTTTTTAAAACTCTTTTGAATCTTAATTTTCTCACCTGTCAAATGAGGATCATAATGTCAAGTTACAATTAAGATAGAATGAAATAACATTCATAAAAGGCTTGGCACAAGATAAATGCTTGAAGAGTAAGGCTAATATAACCCATATGCCCTAGGATTTACCAGCCTGTAACCATAGTGTAGAGCCCTATTTCCTTTTAATGCCTGCATTTGTACAGTATGAGCCCCAGTGGCCTAATTGCCAATAGTCATAAGGAGAATTTAACAAGAGGAAACTGACAGCTTAAGCACAATTTCTGGAGAAACAAGAGCAGGTCCTACTACAGGGAGGTGGCCACGTAACCCCATACAAATACAGTCCCTCAATGTCCTTTTCCCCAGTGGAGTGGAGGGCACTTTGAGCTGCGTGCTGATCTCCCTCCACCCTTTCTTACGTCATCTGCTCTGGTGGCTCCTTGAAGGAAAAGTGCAGATAGTAGGGGTTTTCTGTTGGTTTGCTGTCTGTTTGATGGAGGGTAGATAGGTGTTCCCGAAGGATGCTCGTCTGGATAGAATTAATTCACAGATACAAAGATGAGCCCCAGGATTAGCTCTACTCCACCTCTTGAGCCACACCAGAAGGGGACTCTAATGCTTACAAAGTGCAGAAGCAGATAGAGAGACACCAAGCACAGAGACATCAAGAGACTTGCACAAGGTGCAGCCAGGAATCAGTGTTTGCAGGGGACCCCACTTCTGCTCGCTGTTGCACTCTGCGTTCTTTCTAAATTCACACAGCCAGATCCTGCCTGCTCCACTCCCCATCCTTCTCTTCCTCTCTTCCACTCATACACATGTCGCTCCATGTGGGCAAAACATGTACACATCTTGAAAGCTGGTACAAGTTTTCTCACCCGAAACTGTGTAGGACTGTGTGTATAAATTAAACTGGGAGTTTCCAATTATCCGCTCCAAAGAGAATTGCCAATGAAGTGAAAAGTCCAAGAGAGCAATTACACATAACCCCAAATGGTTTATTTTTCATGTGAGCATGAAAGTTTTTTTCTCTTTGCAACACATTTCTCTGTTGCACCTTGCTCTCACTAATATTCAAATGAATCTGCATTCTTTGAGCACCCAGCCAGTGACAGCAGAGGCAGTGGGCCACCCAGAAGCATGCTGGGTGGCAGAAGAAGCCAGTTGGAGATTAAACACTTGCTCTGCAGAGATCCACACTTAAATGGCCCATCCCCACCACTGCAGATGGTCAAGGGACACACAAGAAGAGGGAGAGAAACAGGAGAGGGGACAGATAATTTCTGAAGGTTCTTTCCAACTCCGTGTTGGTGTAAGAGCTCACTGTGTGTGCTAGGTGTGTGTGCCACAGTGAACACAACCTTCGCCTAATCTTCCTGCAAATACTTCTGTCTCTTTCTCTAGATACTCTAAGCCCCAGCTAGCCTTTTCCAACTCCCAAGCCAGCAGCATCTTTCTGGGCCTTGTATTTGTATGATTTCCAGTATGCTGGGCTTGTCTGTTTTCATTAGATGCTGCTTGCCACAGGGCAGGGAGCCAGGTCCCCACACGTCGGAGATACACTGAGAATGTCCGGCACTTTATAAACAATACAAACAGACACGAAATTGGTTAATGCCTGAGATAAGCAGTTGACACAAAAATCCCCATGTAGATGACATTGCAATGAGAGGTAAAAGCACAACCCTCCACTTGGGGTTGTGGGAAGCAAGCTCTTCAAAAAGATAAATGTTACAATCCAGAAAATTTCATCAGCCAAAATATTCTAAGCAGGTTCCTCTGAGTATGTGTGGAACATATGAAAATGGCATATCTCCTTTTACGCCGGAGCTAGAAAAGAAAATGTTATTAGTGGGAATGACATATGTGAGCTTCACTGTGAATAAATATACAGTGTCTATATATATATATTATATGCAAAATAATAACACCTCAAATCTATATGGTGTTTTTCTTCCCAGGAACTAAAAGTGATCCATGGTTATTATTATCTCATTTATCCTTGCAGTTTTTTTTTTTTCACTTATATTTTCCTAGCATATTACCAAAATATAGACACATTTAAGAGTCAGTTCTTTTGGCTCTCCTTTCTCATGCAGGCCTACCTTTCCATTACACTCTTAAAATGTACTTACGGGAAGAAGTGCTAACCCCATTATGGGATCTGGCAGTTTATTCATCAGCCTAGAGATTGGGTGCCCCCTTAGTGCTATGAGTCTCAAGTCCTGCGTTTGCTTCCCCCAAACCCCATCCTGAGCTTCCATGCAGTTCCAGCTCCCCAGAGGCTCACCATTTGGGGTCCAAGGAGAATATTAGATGATAGGCCTCTATTACTTTGAGTTGCACACCAAGTTGTTATTACCTGCTAATGCATTTGCAAAAATTACTTAGTAGATTCATTAATCCACTTTCCAGTGAACCAAGAAAGGATTGTTAAGTAGAGACCACTGTTTTTTTTCCTTGAGAGATGTGCCCTTGGGGAACTAGAGAGGGGATGTGGAGTGCATTGTTTCAGCCATCTCCAAAGAGGGGAGGCCCAGAGGGCCTCAGAGGCAGGCCTTGGGACACAGGGGACTGTGGATCCAGGGAACGAGGAACACCCAAACCACTGTTAAGCAGTTCTACCCAAAGCAAAACCTAATCTGTACAGTGTTCTGAGCTAGAAAATCCTTTTGATGTTCATCATCATCTCCTCTGGGCGGTTTTCTAAGTCAGACTATTGTAGAGAGGTATAAACTGATGGCTCAGAGAGATGGTGGTTTTCATGAGGTCTCCCTGTCTTGTCATCATGGCACACGCAAGCTTCCTTCTAAGACTTGGGAGATAGTCCTATGGTCACCAAGGATCTCTCCTGTTGTTTCAGGTGTCCCAAGATGGGGTGGAGTGAGACCAGGACTGCAGGTATAGGTGTGTCGATAGATTTGTGGCCTTTAGGATGGCAACTAACATGACATTCCTTTCACTCTCCCACTTGGGCTATATGGGGTCTTCCTGTCCGGCTCTCTTTTACCACCATAGAGCTTTACTCTTTACTTTTCTGACTCTAACACCTCGCCCCCTTCACTGCAGAGCTGGCTTGCTTCTTAAAATGCCATTTTATTCAATATCATAGGACTGTCGAAGTTTTGAGATGCAGCCAGATACTCTGGAAGAAATGCCAGATGATTTCAAATTCCTAATTACTTCTTGAATTATCCTCCTGATATTTACTTATTGATACTAAATACACTGGAAAGAAACAATTTTTCTTTTCTTATCCAGGATAAAAGCAGGATGATTCAGGAGCTCTGAATTCTATTTGGACAGTAATCAGGGGCACTTTTCTGAAGGAGGCCATCTGCACTTGGGAGGATGAACATAATTCAATAGATATTGGAGGGGGGTGGAGGAAAAGGGTATTCCAGGGCACATAGTATACACAGGGCAGAGCATGTGCCAAGGCACAGAAGCATTAACCCAGAACCATGTATTCCTAGAACAGTTAGTATTCTGCATTTGTGTAGCATAAACGGCGAGTAACAGGAGATATGCTGATGCTGAAGCTGAAACTCCAATACTCTGGCCACCTGATGCGAAGAACTGACTCATTGGAAAATACCCTGATGCTGAGAAAGATTGAAGGCAGGAGGAGAAGGGGACAACAGAGGATGAGATTGTTGGACAGCATCACCAACTCAATGGACATGAGTTTGAGCAAGCTCCGGGAGCTGGTGATGGACAGGGAAGCCTGGTGTGCTGCAGTCTGTAGGGTCGCAAAGAGCTGGACATGACTGAGCAACTGAACTGAACAGGAAATAAAGCCAGAGGAGTATACCAAAGATCATACCAAAGAAGACCCTTTTTGTGCCAAAGAGCTTGATTTTATCCCTCTCACCCCTGAAAAGCTAGTATATCCACAATAGTTAACATCACTTCCTGCAGTTCCTTAACCAATTCACACCAGCCTCCCCATACCTTCTTCCCAAGCCCTTAGGTGATGGAGATATGCAGATAAAGATATAAAAGGTGCCATGATTTTTTTAAACTTCTGCTTTGGCAGAATAGAGTCCCTGGTGGCTCAGACGGTAAAAGCATCTGCTTGCAATGTGGCAGACCCGAATTCAATCCCTGAGTTGGGAAGATCCCCTGAAGAAGCAAATGGCAACACACTCCAGTACTCTTGCCTGGAAAATTCCATGGATGGAGGAACCTCGTAGGCCACAGCCCGTGGGGTCACAAAGAGTTGGACATGACTGAGTGACTTCACTTTCACTTTCGGCAGAATAGTGGAAGGGAAATGGGAGGAGAAGATGGTTTGGGCAAGGAAAGTTGATAGAAGAGGTTGGGGGGAGTCTACTAATAGATGCGTCAGTGAGAACTTGAAGGAAATTGGAGAGCGGAATGGAGATGTGGGGTTTGGGGACTCTGAGGCTGCAGATGGGATTTGGTGACTTGGAGATAAAGAGCTCACACCCCAGGGCATCCTGTTACGAGACTAACTGTTGCATGGACCTTCTCAGGTTGTGCCTAAATCACTCACTCACTTAACAAAGATGGCACACTGTCCAGGTGACTGGCATTGCTCTAAGCACGTTAAAAAGTATTAACTAATTCCATCCTCCAAGAATCCCAGGGATGGGGGAGCCTGGTGGGCTGCCGTCTCTGGGGTTGCACAGAGTCGGACACGACTGAAGTGACTTGCAGCAGCAGCAGCAGCAGCAGCCCATGAGGTAGGAACCACTCTCACTTCACAGACAGAAAAGTCGAAGCGTGGAGCAGTCACGTAGCTGGTGTGTGGTGGAGACGTGGTCTCAGTGTCTTGCTTCTAGCACCTCTGCTGTGCCCTCTCTCAGTTAATTCCATAATGTTCAATAAATATTGAACACCTGTCTACCCCCGTATCTCTGAAACTCTTTACCCGCTATTGTAAGCACACTACCCTTGTGCTGCTTGCTCTAAGTGTATTCTTTTTCACCAGGGGCAGCCTCACAGGCATTCAGAGACAGAGATTGACACTACTACTGAAACCCTCATTCTCTGGTTTCCAGAAGTTTCCAGATGTTCCCGTTGACATTCCAGGGAATACCTGGCTATGGGCTATCCTCTCACGTCCTTGGATCACTTTCTTCTTCTGAAGAATAAACTCATAGCCCAGTGCTCCAGTCCCAAGCTGTGGGTCTTGTATTAGTTGCTACAGCTGCCATAATAAAATATCATGAACTGGGCATCTCAAACAGCAGAAATCTATTTTCTCCCAGTGTGGAGTCTGCAAGCCCAAGGTTAAGGAGCCAGAAGGCTTGGGTTCCTCTGAGCCTCTCTCCTTGGCTTGTAGATGGTGACCTTCTTGCTGTTGCTTCATGTAGTCTTTTCTCTGCCCCGGTAGCTCTGTGTCCTAATCTCTTCTTTCAAGGACCCTAGCCACATTGAATGAGTGCACGTATATCAGTCTCATTTTAACTTGATCACCCCTTTAATGATCTTTTCTCTAAACACGGTCATATTCTGAAGTTCTAGGGGTTAGGACTTCATATGAATTTTGGATGGAAACAACATAGCCCATAATATGACTCTTCTCCCCGTCATCTCTGGCTGCCTGGCCCACAGCTCAACATCCTCTCAAAGACACATCTTTGGAAAGACATAATATTATAGATGGTTATAATATATAGGTGGCTCATATTATAGAGCCACCTTCCTGGTGGCTCAGATGGTAAAGAATCTGCCTGCAATGCAGGAGACCTAGGTATGGTCCCTGGATCAGGAAGATCCACAGAGAAGGGAATGGCTACCCACCCCAGTGTTCTTGCCTGAAGGGTCTCATTGACAGAGAGCCTGGTGAGTTACAGTCCATGGGGTCACAAAGAGTCAGACACGACTGAGCAACTAACACTTTCACTCTCATATTATAGAAATAAAATGAATTAAGTTAAAATGTATGCATGTAACATGGATCATTCCAGAAGCAGGGAATTTTTTGTGTCTGTGATTCCTAAAATGACATCCCTTTCCCTCCTTCCCACAGAGTGGCTGATGCCCTGACAGCTCAAGGGGAGGCAGTGGTGATAAAAGCACAGAGGCTAGCCATGAATCTTCTCATTTTAATGCACTTCATTAAAACCAGCATTTTATTACAAAGACCTGCCAAAGTGAATATTAGACAGAAATGCATGTTAAGCTGCCATTGATCTTTCTGGGTAGATTGTACATTAAAGAGTGTACTTTCTCAGTCTGTTAGCTGCTCATACATAAAAGGGAAGCAAGAATAAAGGTAAAGTGCTTCAGCCTTATCCTTCCAGCATCACTATGGCTACCCAGTGGGGTCGAGTGGGCAGAATCAGGCGAGGAGTAGGAGACAACCCAAATCTCGTTTCCAAAGCTTTTTAGACATATGGGACTTGGCTGTCTGCTCTGCCCACCCAACTGGCTGTACCCCATGCTTGGGAGGTCACTGCTGGTTTACTAAATTCTCTTTCCAACCTGGAGCTTCTGATCCCCAGGAGAGGTCTGAGTTGTTTCATGTTTTAGAAACAATAGTTTGGCTGGAAGCATGTCCAAGATCATGTTTCTCCCTTGTGTTTCTTCATCAAGGGGACAGTGTAATTCGAGATGAGGGCCGGGGGCACCTTTGAGGTCTGCTAGTGATTAACGAGTGTGTGCACACATGTTTGTGTTACCTTATTGACATGGACAGAAACCAGATGTTTAAAGAAAAGAGGAGGAAAATATGTTTGGCAGCTGGGAAAGAAGTGTTAGGAAGAAAGCATGTCTTGGGTTTACTAGACCCAGAGATGGAGTTAGTACTTGTCTGCAGAGTTGGATAATCCTTACTATTTTTTCTGTCTGCTAAAATATAATAATTCAAGAGGAGTGAGTGGGGCTTACTTAGGAGCTAAGAGCTAATACTGCCAGAAAAATAACTTCTTCCAGGACCACCACTTATTTTAAAACAGTCACCTCTCTTATCACTATTCTATCTCCCACTCATACTCCAGACCCTCCCACCCGTACTTCTTATACCCTAGCTTAACCTGTACCTGGGTATAACTCTCAAAATCTAGAGGTTCTTAATCTTCAGCACGAAGATGGTCTGTGACATGGACTCCAGGGGTGTTCATCAGGTACTGGTTTAGAAGAGCAGATGACAGCATGACTCATCATCGGTTTAACTGATGGTGGTAAAGGTTAGAAGAGTCAAGAGAGACTCAAGTGACCCAAAAGGACACAAACAACCAGATACCCACTTCCTCTAAAACATCATCCCTTCCCAACTTAACGGCTCTACCAATCCTTGCAAATCAACACACAGCCCAGATTATTAATACTGCAACAAGCACAGACTGACACGATCACTGGTTCTGTCAAGGATCACAAATAAAGATGTTGATAAGCTGAGATGC
Organism: Bubalus kerabau; assembly: GCF_029407905.1. Classification (NCBI taxonomy): domain Eukaryota; kingdom Metazoa; phylum Chordata; class Mammalia; order Artiodactyla; family Bovidae; genus Bubalus; species Bubalus kerabau. The sequence goes on along the minus strand of NC_073628.1, from coordinate 111,584,379 downwards.
AACAAGTTACAGACACAAGAGGGGAAGGACATGAGTGAATTTCTTACTCAGACCGATGTATTAACTTCCGTCTTATGATGACTCATAAGACATTTCTTGTGTTTTACTAATTGCAGTGTACTTATTGCTCTTCTCTCTGCATTGTCTAATTCAGATGTTTATTAGCTATGAGATTCCTGGTCTTGACAGTGCAGACTGGCTTCTGCCCCTCAACCCCACCCCAGTGGTCCATCCATCCCACCACCACATGGAAACTGCTCAAGTAGCTAGTGCCATCTAGTTACCTCCATTTCTTCATTTTATCTGACTTGCCACTTGTTTGGTGGCATTGACCTCTTACTCAAAGATCTGTCGAATCCCCACCTAGTGCCCGAAGAAGGCAATGGCACCCCACTCCAATACTCTTGCCTGGAAAATCCCACGGACGGAGGAGCCTGGTAGGCTGCAGTCCATGGGGTCGCTAAGAGTCGGACACAACTGAGCGACTTCACTTTGACTTTTCACTTTCCTGCATTGGAGAAGGAAATGGCAACCCACTCCAGTGTTCTTGCCTGGAGAATCCCAGGGATGGGGGAGCCTGGTGGGCTGCCGTCTATGGGGTCACACAGAGTCGGACACGACTGAAGTGACTTAGCAGCAGCAGCAGCACCTAGTGCCAGCCCTGTGCCAAGTGTTCAGCTGACAGCGATGTTGGACAACCTCACCAAAGGGCTAATTAAAAAGCAAGTGGGTAAACAGTTACAAAGTACAGAGATACATGCTGTGTTCAAAGGAGACTAGGAATACTGGGGTGGAGGGGAGCCTAAAGGAGGCACGTTTCTTCTCTCCAAGAGCTGAGCCTTGACTTTAGGTTGATTCTCTTTGGGGAGATTCATCATTGTGACTCTGCTCTCTCTACAGACATCCTCCTCTGCCAGCCCTTTCCATGTTGAGGCTCCCCCTGCTTCATCTTCTGTCTTCTTTTCTTTTTACCCTGCTCATTTTCTTCGAATGATCCAATCCATTCCCATTCCCAAGGAGGCAGCTATCATGTTTATGCTGGTGAGTCTTAAATCTGAATCCTTCTCCTGAGCTCTAGATCCACATAGCAGCTGCTTATTTGATTTCTCCGTAGATGATCCCTAAAATGCAACCTTTCCAAATCTGAACTCATTCTCTGTACACCCACCTCTCCATATTCTACTCTTGTTACAATTCCTTTTCACAATCATTCCACACCCTCATCCCAGATAGAAGTCTCACAGGCATCCTTGCCTCTTCCCTGCCTGCCCCACCCCAACCTAGGGGTTGTCACTGCACATTTGCCCTCTGAAGGGGCTCATGTTATTGCCCTTTATGTCCTGCTCGTTTGCCCTACGTGATGCCCTCAACATGTCCTACCTGGATCACGACAGTTGTCTCCAGGCTGGTCTCCACATTTTCATCCTTGGTATCTCTACATTCCAGTTTATGCAGCACACTGAAATTTGTCCAAAGCCCAGGTCTGCCATTCTTAAAACTGTCAGATCCCACTTCTAGAGTCACACCGCTGGAGGCCCCTGAGCCTGCCTTCCAGGCACTCTCACAATTGAGAATTTCTTTACTTTCTCAGCTTCTGCTCCCTCTCTTACCAGTGTAAGCCCCAGTCCAGCTGGAATAAGCCTTTCAACCCTCCTCATCTCCATCATTCCAGCTCCTCTATGTCTTTATGTATTTTCCTGTCAACGGGGAAGCCCCAGCCCCCCTGACTTGATACATGTCTACTCATCCTTTAGGATCCATCTCAAAACTCTCTTGCTCTCTGAACTTCCTCTGACTCAACCACACATAGTCAATTGCCCTTTGAGCTGTGTTCTCTTGGCAGTGAGCCCTCCTGTAAGGACCACGAACTCCTCAGTGGTGGAGGCCATGCCTTCTTTGCTGCAGAAGACCCAGAACATCTAGCAGAAAGCCAGAGCATATCCACCATCCTGCCCTCTGTGGCTGCACACTTGCTGGTCATCTCCAACCAGCAGCCCCATAGGTCCATCCAACTCAACAAGTCTGAAACCCAGCTCAGTGATTTCTTCACCATCTTCTCCTCTTTCTGAATTCTCTCTCAGTTGGTAGCAATCTCCAAACCAAAGACCACTGTGACTCTTCCCTCAAGCCTGTTTTCTGCCCATTTTACCTCCTAAAAATGTCTAATTTCTGCCCTCTGCCCATCCCCAACTCCAATTCCAACACTCCATTTCTGACCTTCAGTGACTATCAACTTTATTGGCTGCAGCAAGAACCTCCCAATCAGCCACTCTGCCCCAGCCACTCTAGGACAGCCTGCACAGACTGCCAGATTCACAATCCCCTTCTTGATGACAGCCCTTCAATGGTTACATTTCATCATTCAAAAAAAGTCCACCTGCTCAGTATGGACCCTCCAGGGTCAGCTGCTTCTGTCCCTGACTACGCCTCATGCTCTGGCCACACCGAAGCCCTAAATGAACCATGCTGTTCCCACCACCATGCTTTGGCCCCTGCCCACCCTCTACCCAGAATGTCCCTTCCCTTGGCTGTTCCTGCTCATACTTAAGACCAAACATAGGGGTCTCTTCATCCTCCTGGCACCTGTCTCAGATTTCCCCCTACATCCTCACATTGGATTAATTTCACCTCCTCCGTATTTTCATACTTCTTTCTGCATGTCATTCATTGCACCTACCACAATATCCCACACTCCTTGGGGTCACCAGCCATGTTGTGCAGGTTAGGAACTCAACAAATGTGGCATAAATGAGAATATTTTGCCAAAGGAATGTCTAAAGGTAAAGGAAAGGACCTCTGTTAGAAGCCAGATACTCTGTATGCAATATCTAAAGGAAGTCTCACATGAACTCCACTTGGCAAGTATTTTGCCTCCATCTATATACCACTGAGGAAGCTAAAGTTCAGAGAGGGTAAGCAACTTGCCCAGAGATGACCATGAGGGATTCCAACCCACACCTACTCCTCTGTAACCACGCCCTTCCCTCCACATTGTGCAAGCTCCCTTGCTTGACCCGCAACTGCAAGCTCTCTCACCTTCAGAAGGTGTTCGGGAAGGAAGGTAGGGGCCCAACTTCCTGGAGATCAAGATACTGCTCCTGCTACACTACCTACCTCCTCCTTGAGCTCTGATATCTGCAGGCGCAGAGCCGTGCACAAGCTTCCTCACTGCCATATCATATTGTAAGCTTCTATCTAATTTGCTGTTCCCTCTCTCCCTAAGGACACATTTACGTTACTACTTTAAAGGCAAGCTTCTCTCTATGAAGCAAGCACGAATCCATTTTTCACTGGCACTCACATTATGGGAAATGCAGTGCTTTATATATTAACGAGTAATTTTCTTGGCCCTATGCAGTTCAAAATTCAATAAATGTCGTTTAAGCCCAATTTTCCCACTTGTAGGTCAGAAAGCAGCCTCATGGGGGTGGGGAGAAAGTTCCCATATATTTGCTGGTCCTCCTCCCTGCCCTCACCATCCATCATGCCTGCAGATAGTGGTATGCTCAGAATGGCCATCGCTACCGGCCAGCATGGCAGCCGGAGTCACAAGCACCGTGGGTCAAGGGGGCCGCAAGGCCGCCATGTCATTGTCCTCCCTGCCTCCAAAGCTCGTGGCTGTCCCTTGATATCTGCCTGTGGATAAGACCTTCAAGCTTCTCCCCAGTGGCCTGAAACTCCACCCCTGGAAAGGTCATCCTTCTGAGGTAAACATTGCCCAGCTCTTCTGTTCTCTTTTAGAATGGAAATGCTCCATGAAGTCATTTACACCTTCACTTCATGGAGTTCATGGTTTCATTTTGTGAACCAGTTCATTCTGTAGTTTGACCTTGGGTTTGAAAGCATTATGGATGAAGCAGGAAGGGGCAGAGACAAAGTACTCTGCCTTTGTGGCTCTTCCAAGGTGGACCCTCTCTAGCTGGGAGGTGGAGGGTTGGAGCCCTGCTCTGGGGGAGCATGGACATCACCCTTGGGCAGAACTTATTTGCCCAGCTCTGAGCACAGGATGCCTGGCACACTTAGGAATATGGGTCCAGGTCTGCTCTCTGCATCAAATAATAATTCAGTAAAATCTCAATTAAAACCAAAGTCATAAATCACATTTAATGTTGTTCGGATGGGTCAAATCTAATATGGCAGGCCTATTAATCATCTTCCAGGCCCTGGAAATCCAGCCTCCTTCTTCTGAGGATTCAGGGGTTAAGACCTATTTCTCCCACCCCAGAGACCAAAGGCCAAGGAGTTTGGGTACTGTGCCTGTCCCCACTGTGGGTCTTGGCAGCTTGTATATGGCCGGGGAACCCAATATGGAAGGACAGCTGAGACCCCTAACCCAGCTTTTTGTCTGCTGAGTGTGGACCATTTGGGTGGGATGGTGACATGTAGATACAGTTGTAGGAGCTAAATGGGCAATCTGTCAGATTGAACACGCTATCCAAGGGCCAGACAATGACTGTCGTTACAACAAGCGGTGGGCACCAGTCATCTGGGATAAGAAACAAAATTTCCTGACACAGCAGATCAAAGATGGGAGCCCCACACAAGAAGCTGGGAGATGCCCTGCCTAGCTCAGGAAGACATGGTTGTGGTGGCACGGCCCTGTCATTGGGCAGATCTCCAGGACAGGACTCATGTCTCTGCAGTCCAAGCCTGGAAAGATGAGGTCAGGAGTGTACCTCCTGGGAGACTGAGGAACTGTGAAAGGAATCTAGCTGAGACCGCAGCCAGGGGACCAGCTGGGGAAACTGGGTTCCATGGGAGTCTTTTCTGAGGCCTCAAAACTCAGAGAGCCAAGCTAGCATCCACTAGGAGAGCCAAGGCTGAAGAATGAGCTTTGAATGGCTTAATGAGCTTTGAAGCCAGAGACTGGTATTTGATTATTAACTGTGTGTCCAGAGAAGGCAATGGCACCCCACTCCAGTACTCTTGCCTGGAAAATCCCATGGATGGAGGAGCCTGGAAGGCTGCAGTCCATGGGGTCACTAAGAGTCGGACACAACTGAGTGACTTCCCTTTCACTTTCACTTTCCTGCATTGGAGAAGGAAATGGCAACCCACTCCAGTGTTCTTGCCTGGAGAATCCCAGGGACAGGGGAGCCTGGTGGGCTGCCGTCTATGGGGTCGCACAGAGTTGGACACGACTGAAGCGACTTAGCAGCAGCAGCAGCAGCTGTGTGTCCCTGAGCTAGGTTCTTCACCTCTCTCAACCTCAATTTCCCAATCTATCACATAAGGTTTAAAGAATTTAACTCCCAGGATTTTTTTTTTTTTTTTTTATGATTAAAGGGCATGCTGCTGCTGCTAAGTCACATCAGTCGTGTCCAACTCTGTGCGACCCCATAGATGGCAGCCCACCAGGCTCCCGTCCCTGGGATTCTCCAGGCAAGAATACTGGAGTGGGTTGCAATTTCCTTCTCCAGTGCATGAAAGTGAAAAGTGAAAGTGAAGTAGTTCAGCCGTGTCCAACTCTTCATGATCCCGTGGACTGTAGCCTAGCAAGCTCCTCCGTCCATGGGATTTCCCAGGCAAGAGTACTGGAGTGGGTTGCCAAGGTCCAATATGATGCCATAGGTGACAAGTAAGGGCTTAAGTAATAAAAATGCTGTAATGGTGGAAAGGCCACTTCCACACAGCATGTTTAAGAGACCAGGGGCAGAGCTGAGGTCAAGGTTGCAAAGCCAGAGTCCAAGTTGGTGAAACAGGAGTATGAAAAGGTGGGGACCAAGATAGAGTTGTCTTAAGCCACCCCACAACCAGCAGGTCTGCTTATTGGGAGGCCTCAAGGGATCAGCAGTGGAGAGATGTGAGCAACCAGTTCAGGGGGGCAGTGCCCGCTCCAGAGGTTGGTCTGGGCCGTGAACATGGCTGCTTCAGAGCAAGTACAAGGTGCAGTTCTTGGCTGCTTCTTTACTTCTTCATCCCTGCTTCTTTCTTTAAATATCTATTTCTGGGTCCCCCACTACATGCCAGGCATTGGAAGCTTGAGCCTAGGACCTCACACAGAGCTGAACCTGCAGGGGTACAGAGACCAGCAACTAGACTATACCCACACCGAGGGGAAAGCCAGCGCCATCTAAGTTTTTTAAAAAGCTCTTTAAAAAAATCACATAAGGGCACTGAGCTGATGTGTAATCAATATGCTTTGAAATCTACTTAAGCATTTGTCATCAAGTCTCATTTTATTCCACTGACATACAAAATAACAGCTGGCATTTATCCAGTACTTAGAGCTTCCCTGGTGGCTCACAGAGTAAAGAATCTGCCTGCGATGCTAGAGACCCGTGTTCGATCCCTAGGTCAAGAAGAGACCCTGGAGAAGGGAATGGCAACCCACTCCAGTATTCTTGGTGAGAAATCCCATAGATAAAGGAGCCTGGAGGACTACAGTTGATGGGGTGGCAAAGAGTCAGACTAACCAAATAAAATTTTTTTTATGACACGCCTGCTAAAAAGTTTAGATGGATTATTTATTTTAAACACCCTGATCTAGGAGCTTCAGCAGGACTACTAGCCCTCTTTTATGGATCAGGAAATAGAGGCTAAAAGAAGGAAAAAAACTTGCCCAGGGTCTTACAGTAAGAGAGGAGGAAAGCTGGGATTTCCATTAAGGCCAGCTCGGTTTTGAACAGTCATATGTCATAGTATCCCGGAGAAGGCAGTGGCACCCCACTCCAGTATTCTTGCCTGGAGAATCCCAGGGACACAGGAGCCTAGTGGGCTGCTGTCTATGGGGTCGCATAGCGTCAGACACGACTGAAGCGACTTAGCAGCAGCAGCATGTCATAGTATCCACCATCCAAGACCAAGAGGGCCCTTGCTCATTCCTCCAGGATATCTGACTGCCACCTGGCATGTGGGCCTGGAATGCATTGATGTCTCTCCTATCAGTCTGTGGAAGACTAGAAACAAATGGTCAAGGGGCTTCCCTGGTGGCTCAGGTAAAGCCTGTCAATGCAGGAGACATGGGCTTGATCCCTGGTCCGGGAAGATCCCACATGGTGTGGAGCAGCAACTAAGCCCATGCACCAAAACTATTAAGCCTGTGGTCTAAAGCCTGGGAACCACAACTACCGAGACCACGTGCCACAATTACTAAAGCCCGTGGGCCCTAGAGGCCATGCTCTGAAACAAGAGAAGCCTCAGCAATGAGAAGCGCCCGCACTGCAACCGGAGAGTAGCCCCCACTCACCACAACTAGAGCCCCCACTACAGCCAAAAATAAATACATAATTATTTTTAAAGAAGAAACAAAAGGTCTAATCTGCATACTGGCTTTCCAGGTCTGGCCAGACTCAGGTCCCACCTGGGTAGGAGCAGGGCAAATCCAGTGCCTTGAAGGCTAACAGCCCTCTGCCCTCTCCCTGCTCCAGGAGAGGCAGAGCCCTCTAGGAGGCAAAGCCCACTCTCCAGCAGCAACCTGGTGGCTAGGTTTCTCAAACCCTGTATCTGAATAATTGTCCTCATTTTTAGTGCCCTGTCTATACTATTTAAACAGGGAAATTTATAAAAGTCAATTGATAAGGTAGAAGACAATGAAAAAATAAATGATATCTAGCATAATGAGCATTTTCTAGCCTCTGTGAATGTAAGATGACAGTGGAAAGTCTCAAAAGGGCTGCTTTCTTGCTTTAGAAAATGACCTTAGCTCACATGAACTGCTGTTCCCATGTATCCTTTCAGTTTGTAACATTTGCTCAGCCCGTTGATAGGGAATGATCCAGTGTACAATCCAGAAATTTCCCAGGTGCTTGAATGCCTGCATTCTGGGTGCTATTATGTCTGAAGTGTGTGGCTTTCCCAGCAACTCCTGACCTTCTCATTGCTTGTCCCTGGTTCTCCGTGTCTAGTCCCTTTGGCTAACCTCTCATCTTCCTTGAGACTGGCAATGTCCTCCAGCTTGGTACCACCTACAGTCTTTATTAATGGGAGTCTTGCTCTTCTTCAGGATTGCTTACATTTTGTTAAATACTTGAAATCTGGATATTGGATTTCTGAAGTCTTGGGGCTCCTTGGACAAAGATTAACCCACGTCTATTTAACCTGGTGAGCAAAACGGATTTGCCCCTCACTCTAAAGTGCTGAGTTCAATGCAGTTGGGATTTGTCTTATTATTAAATAATTATTTTCTTTGATTATTCCCTTTTGAGCTCAAGGCTTTCTATCAAGTACTGGGGAGATCAGATTTGTGGCTTAGATCTTGTGAAGGGAGATCAAGGGACCAGTTATTCAGAGTGAAGAAGCCTATGTGATAGCTACACGTCCTTTCTGTCAGAGTACCTGTGCTTCAGATTCACGAGCCCTCAGGCAAGTCAGGCCAGAGAAGAAGGGAATGTCATTCCTTAGAAGCCCTCTGCTTTATATACTCCTGGATTATGTTACCAACTCCACTGGGAAGTATATATTCTATGGGTATCTACCTCGCAGCCTTCTCTCATTTATTCGTTGTGTTCATGAGAAGTCACTTCAGTCTGATTTCTTGCAACCCTATGGACCATAGCCCTCCAGGCTCCTCTGTCCATGGGATTCTCCAGGCAAGAATACTGGAGTGGGTTGCCATCTCCTGCTCCAGGGTGTCTTCCCAACCCAGAGATCAAAACCACGTCTTTTAAGTCTCCTGCATTGGCAGAGGGCTTCTTTACAAGTAGTGCCTCCTGGGAAGGCCTTTCTTCTTTGTAAGCATCATCCTAATTTCATTCGAGTGTCTGATAACAATCAGTTTAGGATTGTTCCTTCTCTAACCCCTGGCAGGAAGGAGGGGAGAGTGGGTCTTGATCAACTAAGGTAGTTCTGTTCTTCCTTGCAAGGAACTGTCATGTAAATGGGCACATGCACAATTCTGGCCAATGAACTGTGAGACAGCTTTAAAGGATTTTTCTCACTTTAAAACAGAGGTACAAGAATGGGAATGTCCCTCTTACCCCACTTCCAAACTTTGGACATTGCTGGGTAAGGATGTGATAACTGGAGCTGAGGCAACTATTTTGAGATCAAGAGGAGTCTAGCCTGCCAACAAAAGCCAACATGATGGGAACATCAGTGCAAGAAAGCAGAGATAACCTAATTCCTTGATAAATTGAGCTACTAAGTAAGCTGGCTTTGCTCATGCTTTGGCTTTGGACAAGTGTATACACCGAAAGGATGGTAAAAGAGGAAAGACTAGGGGTGCTGACTAGAGCTCACATAATGGAGTTTCTGAAATAGAAGCAGGAGAGGGCTGAAATCTTTGGAAAACATAACGGAATTAGAAGCTCCTGTTGAAACCTTCAAGCAGGTGATATAAGTGAATTTAAGGAAGCCCTACCTAAAGGCCGCCTGCTCCCTCCAGGACTCTTGCTTTGGACTCTAGGCTCTTTAAAGATGAAAATAGATACAAAATCTTTTAAGGCAGAGCTTCTTCACTGTGATTCAGAGAAAACTTGCCCTTCTGCTCTGGCCCCTGACTTCTAGAAAGTTATATTGTTGGCCTGTTTCCACCTCTAATAAAAGTATAGTAATACAATTCTACATTTTTACAGAAACAGTTTCTAAAATGGTCTATCACTCTGTCAAAAGAATGAAAACTATCTTGTTGGCAAAGTTCATTATTTACATGTACACACAACCCTATCCCTCTAGGGTGCAAATTTTTGCCCCTCTCCTACCTTTCAACCACTGTGCACATTCTTTGACCGGTTGTCCTTGTCTTGCTGGCCGTTGTTATTGTTTGAGGTGGTGGAGGCGTGATGTTATCTCAGTAGGGGTGGTGCTATTTACACAGATTCTCAAGCTCACCCTGTCAGTGTGAATTAACTACGATTTAAGAGACGTTCCCCTACTTAATCATCATTACAATTGCAGAACCCGTTCCCAGTGAACCCAAATATTGAGACTGCTTGTTTTACTGCAGAATCCAAATACACAAAATTAGCAAGATCAGCTCTTGGAGTGTCGGCCACTGCCAAATAAGAACTCGGGAGAATGTCTGTGTATATTATTAAACTGTGCATAATGATGGTGTGTGTCTAGAAACTGACATCCCTGGACGAGTACATCTTTATCTTGCAAGCCATGACAGCCTGTTTGAACCAAGGAGCACTTTTTTTGATTTTTCTTCTTCCTCATTTATCAAAATGTTCTCAGTGCAAACATAGAGTGAGGGAACTGACCCTTTGATGCATTTCAGCCTCACAATTTCCTTCGCTGTTTGCTTTGCTTCTGTGTTTTCATTTTTATTGGCTTCAAAACAAACCTGTCTTATTTGGGATCATTCACATACACCAAATTAAGGGCATTTCTACCTTGATGGGTCCGGTTAACCCATGCAACTTAATCCAGGTTAGCTAAGGAATCAAAGAGCTGGATATTCTGGGGATACCTGTTATGTATCAGGTCCTGGGAGAGGTACTTCCCTTAAATCTCACTTAATTCTCAAAACAACTCTGCATTATAGATATCAATACCCTACATTTCAAATATAGAAGCCAAGGCTCTGAGAACTGGAAAAGTGGCTGACCAAGGTCATGAGGCTATTGAAGGGGAAGAGTCTGGTGTCAAACTTATGCCCATCCCAATCCCAAAGCATCACTCTGCCTATGACCCCCTCCCTGCAAAGATGGAGGAGGAAACATAAGGCAAAGTTGAGGACAAGACCCAGGGCACAAGGAAGGGAAAAGCAAAAGAATTGCAGAAATAAGTGACCATGTGAAGGAAACCATTAAGAATTCATGGGAGTGGAAGGAAACAGTCTCATTGGAAAAAGAGAAACCTAAAAATTGACAGGAAAAAAAAGTATGAGCAGAAGCAGTAAACTCTTGAAAATAAGAAGATTTCCCAAGAGATGTTGCAGAAAGAAATCAAAGCAAAAGATGGGAAGAAAGAAGCATTATAGGGAGAAACATAGTAGATGTAGAGAGTTTGTTTCCTGCTATTTCATGGAAAGTCACTTGTAGGTTACTTGAGTGGAAAATCGAGAAAAGAACCTTTGAGGAAAAACAAGACAGCTCTGACATTAATGTTATCTAATCTTTGTGGAAAGAAAACTAATATTTAAAATTTTAGGCACTCTTTCACCTCTCAGAGTTATTTCTTAAATGTAAAGGTGAGCCAGGGGAGGGAAAACATTTTCTTGGGAGCAAAAGTTGTCCCTCCTGGGAGGTAAATTACATCTTCTTGAACACTGAGCATTATAAATCTTAGTCCCAGCAAATTGCAGCCACCAACTGCTACAAACCCTGACCAGAGGTCAGTAAAAGAAGCCATGGATCATGATTCTACAGAATTGCAGACCCCTGCAGGGTGCAAACTATTTCTGGGGCTCCCGGGGTGCTCCACCCATCCATCTGGGGTCGGCAAGAGTGATTCTTGAGGTTTTGAGTGATTTCTCACTGAAGGGAAGGGAAATAAGCTGAATAGTAGAAAGCCTCCCCTACTGGGAATGCTCCTGTGGCTTCAGCTGTGAAATCATGTGTTTCACACATGTGAGTGCATGTGTGTGTGTGTGTGCACACGTGTATACATCTGAGTATGTATGTGTGTGCACACGCACCCAAGCATGCACATATGTGGTGTGTGTGTATGTGTGTCCTTTGTGCGCACAAGGCATGTGCGTATGCAGTTATGTGTGTGCACCTGAGCACGTATATACACGTGCACACATGTGCCACATGTGTGCTCCCCACACATACACACATACAAAGCACAATAAAGTCACTGCAGAAATGACTCTCGAGAGGAAACCTTGAGTAATAAAATCACTGAGCTTAGAGTCAGAAAACCTAACTCGGAGAATATTTTGAGTAACTCTCCTTTTACCTGCTTTGCCACCATGAACAAGTTACCAAACCCAATCCTAGGGACGGGGGAGCCTGGTAGGCTGCCGTCTATGGGGTCGCACAGAGTCGGACACGACTGAAGCGACTTAGCAGCAGCAGCAGCCTTAGTTTCTTCATCATAAAATGGGAGTAATAATTCCTGCCCCACTGTTGTGAGGACCAAATGAGATAAGATATGTGAGGATACTTTGTAAGGCAAAACGCATCATAAAAACATGGATTCTAACTTGTTTAAAGGCAAAATGGAAGATAATATAACGGTGATCAAATGACTAATTTTTCACCTTGAGTCCGGTGTTTGTCTCCTGGAAATCCAAGGGCTGGCAGAATTGGGGACTTTTTCAATATCCCAGTGCTTCTTCTGTCTTGGTAGGAGCAAGGCCCCCACCCACCCCAGCCTCCAGGGGAGTCCACAGGGAAAGCTTGGCTGTGTGTCTTCGCAGCCTTGCCAGCACGCAGTGTCTCTCTTGGATGCTAACAGAAAGAAGCTCACAGAAGGCAGCAGAGCAAAACTCTCAAGATACGTGTCTCCCTGTCCACCTGGATCCTGGATCCTTTCCACCTTGGTGGCATGTATCACCTCCTTGCTGCCACTTCCCAGGAGCCCAGGGCAAGAATTCTCCATCTGTCTCCTGCTTCTTCTCCTACATGTCCACTGAGAGGCGAAGATGCCCTGCCCCTGGCTCAAGGGAAAAAGCCAGATTGACCTTTCTGACACCACAGCAAATGTTAACAGTCTGCCCTGCCTTTCATAATGCCAATCCAGACACCAGTCATTCACTGTCTGTTAGAAATACAGAGAATATATGTCAAAACTCACCCGCACATGCTGAATCGGAAAAGAGCAGTTATTACTGCAAACTCTGTATGCATTATTTATCAAATGAGCTCTCTGCAGCAGGAATACAATTCATTTCGACTCTCGCTCTCTCTTGTTCTTTGATTTCAATAGGAGATGAAAGAAACCATTTATAGAATCCTTCTGGGCATTACTCATGCAGCAGTATCCCCGACTAGGGTTTGAAGTCAGACCTGTCTATTGCCTGAAGGGGGTGGGCTGCTTCAAGTGGGAAGGAAACTCTTCCTGTCTGCCAGGCTTTCTGAGGCTCCCCTCTCCATGGCCGCCACCATCTCCCCACCTCCTGGAACTGTGAACAACTGGATCTCTCTTCAGCTCTCCAGGCACACTTGGAGGAGGTGGGAACCTCGGTTCAGAGTAAGGCAAGTAACTTTTAGGTGCATTTGCTTTGTAACATCAGCTTTACCAAATGATAGCGAGGTGGAAAATTCTGTTTGGGGCCAGGACCAGTGCCTACCTTGTCTCATATGAGGGAACAGAAGACAAAACCTCTCACTCCATTTAGACCGATGTGAACTTTTAAGTGAAGTCCCCTCATTTTCATAATCTCTTGGCTCGGAGTTGGGTGATTTGCCTGGTGGGGTGGTGGTGGTAAGAGTGGCAGTAGTGATAGGGGAAGTAATGATGGAGGTGGTGGAAGTGATGGTGGAGGTGATAACATTGATGACGGTGGGGGTGGTGATGGGGATGGTGTGGTGCTGTTAACGTGACGCAGGTGATGAGGGTGGTGGTGGCAGAGGGGATGATAATAGTCGAGGGATACGCAGAGGTGACAATAATCATGACGACGGGTGAGGTGGCGGTGGCGGTGGCAGTCCGGGGATTATGGTAGAGTGTGATGATATAGTCTCCATATTCAAAATAATTTTCATTAAGAAACAGGATACTTCATTTGAAAGGGTTTGCTCCTGTTTCAAGTATCCATAACACCCGTTCTCTGAATCCTGTCCAATTTCGTGTAGCTCAGAGTAGAAATGGCAAAACGAAACTTTCATTTCTGAGAGAACCGACTGCCTTTTGTTGCCCAAAGTACTTTCTTGTCTTTGGGATGAGGGGTCCTGACCGTCTTCTCTCCTAAAAGCCAAACCCTGCTTGGTGTAGAGCCCAGCTCCCCTCAGCTCCACATATCCAGCCCATAGTGACTCTGCTCCTCAAACCTTACTTCTCTGGCTTAGCTCACTTAGTGCCTTTATTATTTATTTGACCTTGTGTATATGTCTGTCCATCTCAACCAGATTGTGAACTTCCTTGAAGATGGGGTATGACTTGTGTTTCTTAAATCCCATACCTTTTAAGTAGACATACGTTGAACAAATGAATGAATGAGTGAATGAAGGTGAATGAAGGTTTTATCATTTTCCCCCCCAAATACATAGCATAATGGTGCATACAACAGTCAAGAAATTAATTTGAGCATAAGGATCTTTTATGCCTTTGCAAGAAAGAGGAAATTTAATTACTACTATTACTACTGCAATAGTAGATGGCATGCTGAGCATTATGCCAGGCTCTGTGTTAAGCTTTCCACACACATTATCTCCTTTAATCTTCACAGTGAGCACGTGGAGTGGCTACTATTTCCCCATTTTACAGAAGGGAAACTGGGGAACAGGGAGTTTCAATAATTTACACTAAAACTTTAAAAGTCCTAACTTTGGGTTTCAATAGACCTAGGTTCAAATAAGAACTCTGTCATTTAACTGTTAAATGACTTTTCTTGCAATATATATAATATATATTTAATAGATGTGATAACGTATGTACTATGTAGTTAATATGATACTATCATAAGTTTTACACACACACACCTTTGCTCAGGGCCCAAAACAAAGTAGGTGTTCAATCTGTGGTCTCTCTTTTTCTTTCCTTCCTTTATCTTTCTGCTTCGGGTCTTATAGTTTTCAAGTGATGAAATCAGGGGTTCAACTTTATCTATGGTTATACATCAACTACATATAAGCTCATGCTCTCATGTATCATATGATCAGCCTCAAAAATGAGCTTTCTCTGGGCACTAAAGGTGACTCATGGGGGATCTCCAAAGGTGATGATGCCACCTGATCAAATCAGTGAAAAGTCAGTCAGGTCAGTTGGATGGGCCGTCTCAGGGGTCTAGCACCTGTCTTACAAAGTCAGTGTCTTACCATGACCCGGGATCCCATTAACATCTTATTATACTGCCGGGAACACTGTCTATGGAAACGGAGCCCTTCTCAATTCAACCAGTTGGTACCGTGGGGCAGCTTCCATGGGGGTCAGCCCATCTAGGCCTCCTGACCCACACTCCCAGCAGCCCACGTGCAGCAGCTCTGGGGACATATCTCTCTTGTGCTGCTTTACCCAAGTGTTAAAAATTAATTTAACTCTGATTGCACTGACAGGGGAAAAGTTAATAGACGTTTTATTTTTAATATATGAGGAACCTTAACAGGATTTAAACTTAATGCCTCAGAAATGGGAAGAACTGCTGACAATTTATCTACCAGAATCTGCAGGCTTTCATGGGGAGCTAGAGAAATAGAGGAAATGCTATTCCAGCAACTAGAGACAGGATTGAAATACCCCCCACGGCAATTGGGAGAAATCCCAATGGTCCGCCAACCCAAGACATTGACTCATAAATTGCTCAGATCCTCAGTTTCCCCTTATTACCCTGACCTTCAGCTTTCTTTACTATCCAGAAAAAAATATCATTTCAATTTTTTTTTGAGTTGTAATAGAGTTTTTCACTTAGAAACATAGAATTTTAGAGCTGATTTCTCCCAGCTATAATAATTTATGATACTAAGAGATGTGGAGGGAAACTTTATAACAGAAAATCGTGCTGAATGTGGGCCATACATTTTGTTTTAGATGTGGCTCTTGGCTAGTTTTCAAAAGCTATTAACTTTAAAAAAACATCTCTCATGCAAAACATTCTTCAGTATCCTTAGATCAAATAGCCTGAATTATCCATGGTTAGACTGTATTTCTTTAAGAAGACCAGTCAACTGCTTTTGCTTAGGAAATCTTTTCCTGGATATTTATCATGTGTCTACTAAGTGTCAGGTATTGTTCTAGACATTTAGGGGTGCAGAAGCAGATGAAACAGCCAGATAACCTTGGCTTTCTGGAACTTGCATTCTGATGAGGGAAGACAAAAATGCTAACAAAATAAATATTGTTATATAGGCTTCCCTGGTGGCTCAGATGATAAAGAGTCTGCCTGCAATCTGCCTGCAGGACACCTGGGTTTGATCCCTGGGTCAGGAAGATCCCCTGGAGGAGGGCATGGCAACCCACTCCAGTATTCTTGCCTAGAGAATCCCGTGGACAGGGGAGCCTGATGGGCTACAGTCTATAGGGTTGCAAAGAATTGGACATGATTGAGTGACTAACACTTTCACTTTTCATGGTATATTAGAAAGTGATGAGTGCTATGTAATAAAGCAAGGAAGATGAAAAGGCTATCAAGAGAGTCTGTTTTCAATAGGGTAGGCAGGGACAGGCCTTTTAAGAGGTGACATTTGAGCAAAGACTTGAAGTGGGGGAATGAGCCATGTGACCATCCAGAGGAAGAAGAGCATCGTAGGCAGAGACTAGGAGATGCAGTGAGGCTGAGGCTGGAATTTTTCCTGTGCATTTGAGGATCATCAGAAAAGCTAGCATGGCTGGCCTGGGGTGAGCAGCAGGGCTAGAGAAGTAGGCACAGTGACTATATATCCCAATTTCCTGGAACAGTCTTGAATTCTACCTGTTGTCCTGGAAGAATTACTATTTTTTATGATTACTTTTTGCTACGGGAGGATAATTGCTTTACAATGTTGTGTTAGTTTCTACTGTTCAAGAAAGTGAGTCAGCTATACGTATGCACATATCCCTCCCTTCCTGAGCCTTCCTCCCACCCCCTGCCTTGGCAGAATTATTAATAATGTCCCTGTTCCTTCTCAAAGTGCCCCAGTTTAGATGATAAATCAGATGGTCACTCTCCTTACGGGCAACCATTAGGACTTTGATCCAAATAGAACCCAAGGCAGGTGGTTAAAGGGACAGAACCTGACTTACATTGCCAAGGACTCACTGGCTGTTTGGAGCAGCCCAATGATGGGCAGAAAAGGGAATAACCTCTCTTCTTAGAACGTCCCTCTCACACTTGGTCTGGTCGGTGAGCCTCAAACAACCTGCCTGTCTTTCTAGACTGATTGCAATGTCTCCTCCTTCTGAAGTTATCCCTGACACAGCCCCAAGGCCCCCTCACAAAGTTAAATAGCTCCTTGATTGCTTTTTTTGCACTTTGTTTTCATACCTATTACAATGTTTACACAGCCTATTTAGTTATTAGTTGATTTTTATTGCTAAAGAGTGAGGATCTTTCATTTGAAAAGGGAAACATATTTATTGGGGCCCTTGTGCTATGTGCGTGTTAGTCGCTCAGTCATGTCTGACTCTCTGCTGCCCCATAGGGTGTAGCCCACCAGGCTCCTTCGTCCACGGGATTTTCCAGGCAAGAATACTAGAATGGGTTGCCATTCCCTTCTCCAGGGGATCTTCCTGACCCAGGGATTGAACCCGGGTCTCCTGCATTGCAGGTAGACTTTACCATCTGAGACACCAGGGAAGCCCTTCATGGGAAGCTCTGGGAAGCACCCTCTTGCTATGATCTGTGGATGTTTCTGTCCCGCTAGAGTTTATGTGTTGAATCCTAACCCCCAAGGTGATGGCTTTAGAGGGTGGGGTCTTTGAGAGGTGATGAGGTCATGAAATGGGATTGGTGCTCTTATAAAAGAAGAACCCCCCCCAAAAAAAAAGGAACCCCACAGAGCTTCCTAGCCCCTTCCATCACAGGAAGATGTAACGAGAAATCTGGTACCTGGAAGAAGGCCTTCAGCTGACCATGCCATCAGCCTGACCTCAGACTTCTAGTCTCCAGAACTGAGGAATAAATAAGCCACCCAGGCCCATGGAATTTTGCTACACATCCTAAATGGACTAGGACACTAAGGTAGGGTACTGACTTTGTACACTTTCTTTATTTTCCATTTAAAGAAGACAGTAATCCTCAGGGATGTAGAACAGCTCTGGTTTTCTATCTAACAAACCATCCCAAATTTAGTGCTACAAAATAACAGCCATTTCATTATGCCCATGGATTCTGTGGGCCAGGAACTGGCACAAAGCATAGTGGGCACCGCTGGTCTCTGATTAGAGTCGAATGGTCAGAGGCTAGAAGAGCAAGGGCTGGACGATCCATCTGCCAGATGGTTTTATCACTTGCGTGTCTGGCCCAGGCTCTGGGGTGACTCACAGGCTGGACTGGCTACTTACGGTTTCTCTGGGATGGTGGCTTATATGGTGGGTCAGTGTTCCGGAGAACAGGGAGGAGGCTTCCTGGCCTTCATGACCTAGGCTCAGGCCTCACATAGCATCACTCCCACCATATCCTATTCACGGTCTGACCAGATTCAAGGGGAGGAGCCACAGACCCTACCTCTCAATGTGCTGCTGTGCTGTGCTCAGTCACCCACTCATGTCCAACTCTTTGCAGCTCCATGGACTATAGCCCACCAGGCTCCTCTGCCCATGGGATTCTCCAGGCAAGAATACTGGAGCGGGTTGCCATTTCCTACTCCACGGGATCTTCCTGACCCAGGGATTGAACCCATATCTCGTGTCTCCTGCCTTGGCAAGAGGGTTCTTTACCACAGAGCCACCTGGAAAGCCCACCTCTCAATAAGCACTCTAAAAGAATTTGTAGCCATGCTGTGTTTTTTGTGTTTATAAGCATTTTATTCAGTTCATTATAGTGGGCAAGTTCCCAGCTAAATGCACAGATATATATGAAGTATTCCTGGGTTAACACAGCAGCCAGCGGGTTACACGGGACTGAGCGTGGAGGCCAAGGAGAGGGCACTGAGGTTTCAGAGTCAGACCCGGCCAGAGACCTGAGTCCAGGGTGGGCCAGCATCTCGACACTGACAGCTGCTCCCTTCTTCAGATGGGCACACTACAGGCCTGTCTTCAGCTTCACACCATTTCACTGATGTCAGCGGGACAGATATTAAAGAAACAGAACCCAGGTCCTGATGCACCTTAACTGCTGTTGCTTTGTAAGTCACAAACTAGCCTGTGAATAAGACTTTTAGAATATTCTGGTAATGGTGAGCCACGGGGTGGTAAGACTTCTTTCTCCCTCAGTGCCTCCTCGACTGTTTTCATTCCTACCTGAATCCCTGATGGCCAAAGTCTCATGCACACAACAAAAGTCCCTCAAATGACAACAGCTATTCCCAAAGTTGTAGTCAGGATTTCCCTGGTGGCTTAGATGGTAAAGAATCTGCCTGCAATGCAGGAGACCTGGGTTCAGTCTCTGGGCTGGAAGATCCCCTGGAGAAGGAAATGACTACCCATCCCAGTATTCTTGCCTGGGAAATCCCACAGACAGAGGAACCTTGGGGGTTACAGTCCATGGGATCACAAAGAATTGGACACAACTGAGCAACTAACACACATTCCCAAAGCAAATCTTATGCAGACAGTCTATGACATCAAAGAAAGAAACTGTCTCTGGTTAGCTATCCTCTGTGAAGGGAGTTATCCACCCTGACCAACATCTAATTGAAAGCATAATTTAGAAGACAGATTTAGGAAGTGGACTATGGATCAAAATAAGAAACAAACTCCAAAAAGCTATCATCTATGGGGACTCAGCCATGTTTTACAACTGCCATGGTTCCCATGGTGCAGATGAAGGAACCAAGACTCAGAGTGAGGCCTACTTGTTCAATATCACATAGCTAAAGCACCATGGAGCTAGTACTCCAAGTGCTCTGTCTGTCTGCAAAGCACATGTTCTTTCCACAATACCAGATGTCCATGGTGGGGAAAAGAGAACGTCTCAGTGCTGTCCATCTGTGCTTGGCATAGTTGGACACATTATGAATGAATGAATGCTGCATGACCAGCTGCTTCTGAGCTTTTTCTGACCTCTCCTTGCAATCCCAAGGAATGGTTTTACCACTGGGAGTTCAGTCCCCATGGCAAGAGATATGGAAGACACTCGGGTGCAGGGAGAGATTTCGGGTAGAACTCTGTCTACTAAAACCCTTTTAACAGAAAGAAATGTTCTTGTACTCCCATACCCAGCCCCAACAGACAGATTGCTAGACTCATTTAGAAGATGCAGGAACTGTGCAACGGTCTGGTAGCTTCAGTAGTTAACAGGCCCCAGCTCACCTTCCTCTCCCTGTAAGGATAACAGGAGCCTGAGAGCAGGGAGTCAGGGTCCATCTCTGAGAATCTGACTCTGCGCACTCTTCCCTGACCTTTTCATAAAGGTGCAACGTGGCTATAATGAAAGTGCTTTCACCCTTGATCGAAAACTGCAGATCGAAGACCTGAGCTCACATCCTGGCCCTGCCGTGTATTGGCCGCGTGTCCCAGGAGAGCTCGCCTCCCTTCTCTGGGCCCTGCCTTTGTTGGCTGGTACTTAATGGTCTATGACTTGATTTCTGCCCCTCACACCTAACTTCCTGAAGTGCAGCAATGGGCTATAAGTTTCTCTCTTTCCAGCCCTCAGGCTGGTCCATTGTCAAGTCTGACTCGACTTAATTTCCAAGCTACTCCACTGATCACCTGGGTAAAGAGTTACTTGGAATTTCTGTCCTATTTTTTGCCCCTTTTCTCTAAGTCTGAAGTTACCTTCCTCCTTTTTTTTTTCTCTCCATTCCTTCCAAAATATCCACTTCCATCCATATCACCATCATCTGGGTTGTTACATTTGCCTCAGCTATTATTTATTGTTTGCTTTCTGCTTCAATGCTTGTGCAAGCCCGGTGGTATTTATTTGGGTTTTGTTTGTTCTTATTTGTCTTTTTCTTAATTTTAATAAGACATGCATAATGTAACACTTATCATTTAAACTGTTACCTTGTGTACAATTCGGTAATATGAAGGACATTCACATTGTCGTGCAACCAACACCAGCATCCGTCCCCAGAAATTTTTCATCAAATTGAAACTCTCTACCCATTGAACAATGACTCCCCATCCTCCCCTCCACGCCAGCTTCTGGGGACTACCGTTCTACTTTCTGTCTCTGAATCTGAGCTCTCTGGGACCACAGGTATCTCTCTCCAGGCCCCTCACGTAAATAAAACCATACGGTGTCCGTCCTTTGTGTCTGGCTTATTTCCTGCGGCAGTGTCTTCAAGGTTTATGCATCCTGTTACATGTGGAACTCCTTTCCTTTTAACGCTGAATGATATTCCACTGCATGGGTAGACCATACTTTGTTTATTTACTCATTAGTAGATGGACATGTGGGTTGTTTCCCTCCTTTTGGCTATTGAGAATAATGTTGCTATAAAGGCTGGCGGAGAGGATCATCTTTTTCAAAACACAAATCAGTTCTGTCACTCTCCACTCCCTTCAAGTTCTCCAAAGCTTTATGCTAAGAATAAAATCCAAACTTCTTTTCTTTGTCCACTATTTCCTGTAGGTTCACCCCCTGTTCTCTCTTCTCCGAGCTCACCAGGCTCCAGTTGTAAGTCTTCTTTTTAAAAAAAAAACTTTTTGGCCATGCCATATGGCATGTGAGATCTTCCCCACCAGGGATCGAACCTGTGCCCTCTGCATTGGAAGCACGGAGTCCTAACCACTGGACTGCCAGGGAAGTCCTGTACCAGCCTTCTGTTCAGTTCATTTCTGAACCTCAGCAAGCCTGTCTTCATGTGGTCCTTTGCACATGCTTTTCCCCCTACATGGAACGTTTCCCCCAGACTCAAGAGAGGCCAGCTCCTTCTTTTCATTCAGGCCTTCCTCTTCCTCGGGCATGTGAGTTGCAGTAGCCCAGTGCCCATCCAGTCACCAGGCCCTGCTTCTAGCTTCTTTGCTCCCAAACAGTTGCACCCTGATATCACATAACATCCTGCCTTCTCCCCACTCTAGACTGTAGAGCAGGCTGTCTCACTCACTGCTGAACCCCAGAGCCCAGACAGGGCCTGGCACACAGAGAGTACTCTGTGTTTGTGGAATGAATATACCCAAAAGTCAGATCTGACAGTGCTGTGTGGAAGTATAGTGGGACAGAGGAATCACAGGACTCCGAACAGTGTTGACAGAAGGAGGACTCGGGGCACACAATGCTAGTTCCTGTTACATCCCGCCTCTGCTGTGAACTCTTCCTTCAGTGGCTGCTTTGGCTGCCTCCAAGTGGGAGCCCTGGTCAGACGAGCATATGGCATGGCAGGGCACACTTGGCACAGTAAACCCCGGGCACATGTCCACTCCGTGGAGGTGACAGGGGAAACCTGGCTGGGTCCGGCCAGTGCCATTCTTCATAGGTGTGCCCCTAAGTCACCGTACCACCTAATATAGACAAGGAGAGGCCCATTAGTCTGTGTCTCCTCAACGTTAGACTGCTAAGTCATTTTTCAGGCTTGGCTTGCTTTGTCTTCCATCACTAAGAGCTACAGTCCTGCCAAGCCAGGAACAGATAGCTCTACCTGCTGCTGAGATAGGTGGCTCTGTCAAAGGTGCAGAGGCTGCCAGCCACCATCCTGTGCTTGGTGGGTCCCACACAGCTGCTCTTAGGAGCTATCAGAGGCTCCCATCCTTGGGTGGTGGGGGCTACAGCCGGATGGCCTATCCTAGCAGTGCAGGGATAATGTCTGCCACTGGAGAGACGATGTAACCAAGACCTGCTGGAAGGATGTTGCATGGGAACTCAGACACAGGCTGGAAGCTTGGAGGCCTGGCTCCCAGATCCACCTATTTTACTAACCAGGTGGCATTGACAAGTCTTTGAACTAGCCCCTTTGGGCCCCAGTTCCACAAAGTGCAAAAGCAAATAATTGAGCCAGATGGTCTACAGGGCCGTGGACATTGTAAGCCAGGTGCAGCAAGAAGCTGCAGAGAGATGTGACGACATCTCTCTGGGACATCTCTCGATGGGAGGGGGTAACCAAACGCTGCTTGTATCCTCTTCACATTCTGCCTTGCCCCAGCTCGTAGTCTACTTCAGGACTCTAAGCCAAGGGTGAATTTATCTTTGAGGAAAAGAAGAGCAGGAAATGAAGAGCAGGAAAAGAAATTACTCCCCTGCCCCTGAAAATGATCAGCTAAAAATCAACAGAATGCCAGTTGATGAAAACAGCTTTCTCATTATTATGAGGATGCAACTGGCTGTGCTTTCAGATCTCCACACTGCAGATGGTTTCTTGGTACCCCTTGGATTTCCACAGGTCCCTTTGAGGGAGAACCCCTGGCCCTGACTACTCTGTACCATGCAATCTGCCTGGTCAGGGTCCACGTTTCTGTGAAGGGTAGGCTTCATTCATTCATTTATTCATTCATCAAACAAAAGTGTCTTGAGCACTTACTTTGTGCCAGGAACTCTAGATATAGAGATGCAGGATAAGGTCCTTGTTCTCCAGGAGCTCCCCATTCAGAGAGGCAAGTAAACAGCATGAACAGGCCACAGCAGTCAGATGTGATAAGTGCTATGGAGAAGAGAACCACAAGCTGCTATAGGAGCCCAGAGCGGAGAACTTAACCCAGAGTTGGGAGGAGTACTCTGCTATCAGGGAGGTCTCCCTGGAGGAGGGGACACCTGAGCTTATCTTGGAAGATTCTACCTAAATGTCTCTATTTTTGTCTTGCTAAAGGTTAAAAGCAGCTCAAAGTTTCAAGGGACTGTGGAGTGACAGCGGTACCAGGGGGCTTGGGAAGAGGAGTTGAGGGTCTGATGGAGGGACAGAGAGAGGGATGATGAAGACTCGCTTGGTCATAAATCTTTAATGACACCAAATGACAAGGTTGGGAGATAGGTTTTCTCCCAGACAAGGTGAAGGGTTCCATCAATGGAGTGTTTGAGATTATTCTAGGAGTTGCAGTAGATGGAATAGAGAGTAAGAGAGCTGGACTTGCCAATAGAGAGGTCTATGTGACAGGTCAGGAGTCAGATGGAGAGAAGGAAGGGGTACCAGGAGGGGGCAGGCCCAGGAGAAAATGGGGGCATGGGGGACCAGTGAGTCAGCATGGCAGGGCAAACCAGTGTTGCAGAAGCAAAGCACGAGTGTGCTGAAGGTAGGCAATGAGACCGCAGGTGAAGCCGACCTGTGTCGGGCAGAAACATGAAGGCTCTCTGGGCTATAAAAGAAGGAAGCCTTGAGGAGGGAGGCTTCCAAATCTCTGATGAAAAGTGGCAGAGTTTCCATGGGCCCCAGAACTCAAAGGCCCCTTTTCTATGTGTGCAGAAGAGAGAGAATCCCTCCAAATTCAGCCCAGGTCAGTGGAGACCCAGTTTCCTCTGAGACATTAGTAAGTCCTCAGCATTTGCTTAGAGCTCCATCTTTTTTGTCTATTCTTCACCTTAATCTTCACAAATGCCATGTCAGGGCAGATAGCATCCACGAGTATCTGATCTCCAGGGCCTTTCATTTAACAACTGGCCCAGCACAAAATGTAAACGTCTCCTAACTGGCCTGCACGACCACTCAATATTTTCAAGAATCTAGCACTTGCAGAGGAGCAAGGAAGCGGGAAATGGGGAGAAGCGATGGCCCGTAAGACATCCTGCAGGACCAGCCCACTCCCGAGGTACTGGGGATGCGCAAGCGCCCTGGACACTGCTGTGGCCATGTGTGTGTCCGTGTGTGTGCACCCATGCCTTTGTGTGTACGTGCCCATGTGTGTGCACTTCTGTATGTGTGCAGGTGCCTGTGCATGTGTGTGCAGGTGTGTGACTGAATGTGCTCCCATGTGTGAGAAGGCAGTAGCAGGGCTCCCTGGGGAACTGGTGGTTCCACCAGCCAGGTCTGTGGCAGTCTAGAGGTGCCATCCAGTCAGGCTGCCTGGGAGGCAGCAATTGCCACAGTGTTTCCTACTTCAAGTGGTCTCTACTCTTTCAGAAAAAAAAAAAAAACCCACCCAGGGTCCACCCTGGCCTCAGGGGCAGACAAGGTAGTGCAGTGGGCCATTGACACCAGAATGGGAAGCCAGCAAGACCCCCTCAAAGCCCCTTAGAGCAGGATGTGGGAGATAAAGGTAAAGCCTCCGTGCCAGGACTCAGGAGCCTGCCTGGGGTGGGGAAGCCAGGTGTGGCTCACTGGAGCTCCTATGTGGCTCCAAACCACCCCCATTCACACCTTGGGGAAGGCGATGCAGGCATCTGCTGTCTTTTCCCAATGGGAAGTAAGGAGCAGCTGATAGTATCAGCAATGATAATAATAGGTGACATTAATTGAGCCCTTCCTATGCCTTACTACCAGCCAGTGTGTTGAAGGTTCTCATGGATTAGCTTGATAACTCCTCATAACAACCTTAAGAGAGAGGTACATAATTGGTCCCACATTATGTGTGTTGAAATAAAATTTGGTGATGTTAACTCAGAAATTTTCCCTTGTTGAGCACCACATACCTCCCTCCCCACGTGAAGTCAAAGCCTTCATTGCCTCAGAAGCTATGCCTTGCCCACAAATATTGGGGATGAATACAAAAATCAAAAACAAAAAGCAACCAATGAATAGCAACAACAACAACGGGAAAAAAAAAAACACACACAGAGAAAGCACAGAAATTGATTGTGTCTCCAAATAAGCATTGTAAGAGTCACATCAGAGACCACGGTCTTGAAGTCCCAGGGGTTTTGATGGACAAAAGAACTGGGGCTTTTTGATTTGATGTTTCATAGAGAAGATATTTTCTACATTCCAGAACTTTGACTTTGATTATGAAGAGTCAGAGTAGGGAGGGACTGGATACTAAAAGTGTCCGCCAACAACAGGGACTGGGGAGAAGGCAGATGATGAATGGTTTAAGAACTACACCTTCTCCAGACCCAGTCAAAAAAAGAAAAAAAAAAAAGGAGCAAGAATAAAAATAAAAGGAGGGGGAGATATGGAAGAGGGAGGAGGGTGTAGAAGAGGACAATCTACAGAGAAGCAGGGGAAGACCAGAAAGGAGAGGAGCCAGGTTCACTGTTGGTACGGGTCTCCTAGAGAAGCCAGGACTCTCTCTTCCCCACCCTCTCAGCACCTCTCCGGACTCCCTCCATGCCACTACTACCTCCAGAAGATGCAAGAAACTTGAGCCAAGTGTTTCCTGGGTTTACATTGCAGGGAGCAGCAGAGGGAGGCTTTGAGTCTCTGGAACAGGAACACATGCACAGCACGCAGACACACAGCATATGTTGGGGGCACCCACACACCTTGAGTACCTGGGTGGGGGGTGGTCCTGCAGGATGTCTTAGGGGCTGTCATTTCTCTCCTTCCCCTGGCTCACTGTGATGGCCAGGTCTCTTGTTCTGGGCACCAAGACCCAGCTAGTGTTTTTTCTTTCTATACTTTTTTATTGGATAAATAATTCAAGATAATGTAACCTGAATAACCTTTTCATGGCAAAAAAGAAAATACAGATGAGCAAAAGGAAAAAGTTAAAATCCTGCCATCCAGAGATGGCCACTATTAATAACTGGTGTGTATGCACATGTCTATATATAGATCTATACAAATTAGGTATATTTTTATAGCAAAATAGTTTCCAGTTGGTGAAGGGATAGGCTACCCACTCTAATATTCTTGGGCTTCCCTGGGGTTCAGCTGGTAAAGAATCCACTTGGAATGTGGGAGACCTGGGTTCAATCCCTGGGTTGGGAAGATCCCCTGGAGAAGGGAATGGCTACCCACTCTAGTATTCTGGCCTGGAGAATTCCATGAACTATATAGTCCATGGGGTCACAAAGAGTCAGACATGACTGAGCAACTTTCACTTTCTTTTCACTTTACAATTAGACTGAGAAGGACTATAGCCATAAGTTACACTATGTCACAAGTAATTACAAAGCTAACATTAATTCAGGAATTTCTGTATAGTCCCAGAAAAATAAAGGAAAATTCATAGCCACCTTGTGGCTGGAAGAATGTGCCTTGGGGTAAAGAAGGGATGGAGCCCAGCTTCTGACCCAAGGATGTCATGTAGACCAGGCCAGACTGTGAGCTCTGGTTCTGATGCTGCGGTGGGGTGCCAATGTCAGGCCCAGGAGAGCCGAGATGTCATCCTCTCCCTGCTGCTTGCAGACCCAAGACTTTGTTCATTTCCAAGTATTGCAGTGCCTTCTTGCAAAATGCCCTGAGTTAGAAACCCTCCTCTCAGGATCAGAGAGCTCTGCATTGGGTAGCAGGAGGGGCAACTTGATCCCTAAGACAGTGAGAGCCACAACTCTTTAGACCCGCACAAGCTTGAGATCAACAACCCACTACAGTCTTAGAGACCCATGTGAAAAGATTTAGAAAGCCAGACACACAGGAACCATGTGTTCCCCATAATGGTTCAGATGAAATTATATTGTCCAGAACATTTTAAAAGCAGGCAGCTTATTTCAAACAGGGGCACACAGAGGCTACTGATGTACACTGTGAAAACTCAATAAAGGAGAACATCTAATGAAAACAGATAAAATGGAGCACTGCAATCACAGGTCATGCATGAATTATTAACCTTGGGGAGGTTTCAATCAGTCCTGAGAACTATGGATTGTGTCTCTGGTATACAATTTGGAAGATATTGGTTCTCCACTTCATAAGAGAGAGCTTGAAGCAAGAAATGTAGCTATTTCTTCTTTAAATATGTACTGTAATTACTGGTCCACAGTGACTAAATGTTATTATCCATCCGTTGGTTGTTCAGAGACCTGTAATGAGTAAACCTCAGCAGGTTCATGCCACCTTCTATAGCACAGAGGGTCATATCTGCCCCAGTAAAGTATTGAGAATTTGTTTTTGAAAGTGTTTACAGAGACCAAGAAATGAAAACAGCCTTAAATGGGTTTAAAACATCTGCTCAAAATCTTTTGATGAGTTCTCATTGAAATCAGAAGAGAACGTAGACTCTTTTGTTGGGTTTATAAGGCCTCCTGTGGTCTGGTTGAATTGGCTCCCCAACTCTGGGTCATGTCCATCACTTCCTGACTAACCACATCAGGTATCTTCTGCTTCAGGAATCTTTGAAGGTGCTAAGTTCTTTTCTAACTCAGGACCTTTGCACATGCTTCCCCTCCCTCTGAGTCATTTGTCTCCACCCCCACACTCTCTGCCCGACTTTCTCTCATTCTACACGTTCCAGTTTAAATATCACCTCCTTGGGATTGCTGGGTCATAAGACAAATCTATGTTTAAATGTATAAGAAACTGCAAAACTGTTTTTCAAGTTGATTGTACCATCCTCCCTTCCAACCAGCACTGTATCAGAGTTCTGCTGTTCCACTATCATTGTGATCACTGGTTACTGTTGGGTTTTAAATTTTCAGCCTTTGTAATAGGCTCTCTTGCAATATCATTTGTATTTTACTAATGATATTGAACACCTTTTTATATGATTATAAGCTATTTGCATATCTTCTTTTTTTAACTTTTTATTTTATACTGGCACATAGTTGATTAACAATGTTGTGTTGGTTTCAGATCTACAACAAAGCGATTCAGTTATTCATATACATGTGTCTATTCCTTTTCAAATTCTTTTCCCAGTTAGGTTGTTACATAATATTGAGCGGAGTTCCCTGTGCTGTACAGTAGGGGTGACGTGTCTGTTAGAATCTTTTGTCAATTAAAAAAATTAGGTTTTTTTGCTAAAAAAAAGGGGGGGAGGTGGAAATATGTCACCTTTTCAGCGAGGTGTTCCCTAAATGTCTTTTCTCAAGTAGCTTCTGCTTGCCCAACAATATTCATCTCAGCACCCTGTTGATGTCTTCCAGGTCACTGTTCATAATTTAGAATCATTTGGTTGTGGGTTTATGCACCAGGCCTCTGTCTCTCCCAGGGGACAGAGTGGCAGAGATTGTGTCTGTATTATTTACCACTGTAATCCTAGCAACAAGAATACTATCTTCCATGCACTTGATGACTGAATGAACGGATGGGTGGGTTAACCATGCTATTTGTTGCTGTCCATTATTTTTTGGATGTAATGTATAAAAGGGTGTATTTGAGTCAGGACCTATGACACAGTCACAGGGATGAGGGGCTGGGAAGCTCTGCCCACAGACCAACAGGGGAGGCACATGGGGGGACCAGCTGCACTTCCTGTTCCCCCACTGCACCTGTCTATGTGGGCCCCTCTTTTGGCATGCACCCAAATTCTCTTCTGCCCATTGTTAGCTCCTCTAAGCCCCCATTAAGTTCACTTCCTCCTTTAAAAAATCCTAGGTTCCTTGGCCGGAATATCAAGAGATTCCTTAAAAACCTTCTTCATGTTACAGGGCTCCTTCCCCTCCCTCTAACAACCACAGCCCTCTCAATTCACCATTTAACTGTCTTCTGTCTCTATCAGGCACCTTGGCTTTGTATGCTGGTTGTGATTCTCCTATCAGATTGTGAGTATTTCAAGTAGAGTCTGTGATTCTGGTGCCTCTCTGTACTGATTTAGTGGACACAGACCCCATCCCTACCCCTGCCAAGTTCATGGCCAGATGAATCCCAGTTGCTCTCCCATGGGCTTGTCATTTCATGACTCCTTCTGCCTCACGCTGCGATTCAGTTCTCTACTATCCAATGCAGATGCTTTGAAGAGGCCCTTCCCTCAAAACATCAAACCCCAAACAGAACATTTGTCAGGATGGTAAAATCTCCCAAAGGTTTTGGAAGCCACAAAGAAGGAAATCATATTTCAGTTCCTGGAGCAATCAATCTCAGAACCCATCTTCTTGCATTCCCTTCTGCTCGAGTCCTTCCCGACTACTCCAACCAGACTCTGTCCTCCCTTCTTTTAATTCCTATCTCTCGTTCCTCACCAGCCCCCACCCCACTTTCTTGGAGCCAAAACAACTCTCCTTGACTCTGGCAGAGAAATGTGGTGATTGTGCATGGAATCTGAATGTGTATGTATTAGGGGTGTCTCAGCCTCCACTCCAGGCTCAAGGAGGCAAAGCCTTTTTAAAATGTCTTCCCTCAGCTTATGATTTTGCCTCAACATCCTCCATTGTCTCTTTCAAAGTGCTGAGCACTTAGTCAGTGAGAGTAAACACTTGCTGAGCATTGACTGGAGGCCCTAGTTGACCTGGGAATCCTGGGGGTAAGGTATAAATATCATGGACCCTAGACAGTGATAGAACATTCTAAGCTAGCATTCATGACCTCGATGCCCCCAGTGTGTGGAGTAAGAGTTCCCTTCTCCAAAACTAGAAGGGCAGTGTCACCCAGAGACAGGAAACCCATAGTTCAGATTAAAATAAGATGGCAATAACGTGACACACAAATATCCAGTTGTAAATGTGGAAGGGACTTAATCAGGCAAAAGGGCAGAGCTTTTCTACGGCAGCATAATGTTAAGGCATTTTATTACTGTGGCAATTGGCAAAAAAGTCAAATGACTTTATGAGGCTTTTTCTAAATTACCTTTATTAATGCATGTAATATTTTTGAATGATTATGCTACAGAGTAAATGCTGCATTGAGCTACAAGTTGCCGGAAGGAATGTGTTGTAAATATACATGGGTGAATATGTTACTATCTTTACAACTCATTTCCCACTTCCTTCAGCCTTCTGAAACCAAAGGATCACTGAGTACTTGGAAAGGTATGGGTATTTTACAACAAAGTATACAGCGTAAATTTGTTGATCCTGGAATTAAACCAATTGTCAGAGTGTGAGAATGTATTTGGGAGGTTTTTTTTTTTTAGGACTTCTTTTTCCCAGATCCTCTGCATCTTTCTGTTATGTTGACATTTACTTTTGAAAGCTTCTTTGGGCTGATTTGAATAAATGTGGTTTGGGGCAGTTGAGAGGACTTTTCACATTTATTGTAGTTTAACGCTTGAAAACAGAAGAGCTAATGGCTGAGTTATGTCTGGAAGCAGGTGGGTGAAAGCTTTTGTGTCTTCTCTCAGTTCCTTCCGTATGTGTCTCTTTTGATAGGCGACGATACATTGAGTTATGGTCCGGGGATTCCAAATGCAATCTCTCTTCACTTCTGGAGTCATCTCTGAGACCACCCTCTCACTTTGAATGTGCTAATGATCCAGCCAATATAATTTCGGAGTTTGGGATTCAAAATCAATGTTTCAACCCAGCTCTCTCCCATCTGACAGCCTCTCATCAGGCGTGACCCCTGAGCTAGTCTATCTTCATTCACCTTCATCTTGTTTCTGCTTAAGTCTCCTGTCACTTCTGTGGTTCTCAGTCAAGCTGATGCGAGTCCTCCGGTCCTAATTTATGAGGCTAGCTGCTTGCTATTCACAGTGAATTCTGTGAACTGGTTGGAGAAGGGGTGGGGGGGAACAGGAGAAAAATAAGATGCAAAAAAAGGTAGGTCAGTAAGGCAAGCGAAAAGTTACCCCACGGCTTTACCTCATAGATTCCTCCAGAGCTCCCACTCTGGAGAGCAAAGACACGCTACCTCTCTGTCGGCTGAAGTCGCAGCATCCCCGAGGAGCCACCGTCAGCCAACAGATGTCAGGCTGTGCCCCTCTGTTCCCACCTTAGTTAGTTCTGGACTGGGAAGGTTTCCAAATGCAAAGCATGTCACATGTAGACATAACTTTTAAATTCTGTTCTTTTAGTCATTCACACTCCCTTTCCTCACTTATCTAACCCTCACCTTGGTTTTTCAATTCTTTTTAAAAGAGCTTCTTTATATTCTTCTTTGGCAGGATGATAGTGTGTTGGGAGTATCTGGACCAAGTCACTAAGAAGTAGCTGGCTGGCAATCATCAGCTAGGATGGGAGGCCAGGTCCTCCGCCAGCCAGGGTTAGGGCTGGTGGATGAGATGTAGTGATTTCCCTGTGTGTGTGTGTGTGTGTGTGTATGTGTGCATGCTCAGTCATGTCTGACTCTTTGCAACCCCATGGACTGTGGTTTGCCAGGCTCCTCTGTCCATGGAATTTTCCAGGCAAGAATACTGGAGTGGGTTCTCACTTCCTCCTCCAGGGCATCTTTCTGACCCAGGGATCAAATCTGCGTCTCTCGCATCTCCTGAATCAGCAGGTGGATTCTTTACCACTGCGTCACCTGGGAAGCCCTCTAGTGTAGCACAAAGGGCTACCTCAAAGCTCCTTTCTCCCACCATAGCTCCTCTACTAGCCTCCGACAGACTTGCCTTTCCATAATCTTTTGAAAGTCAGTGTATTTCTACAGCTGGCAGAATGTTGCTCATGTCCCTTACAAGGAAGAACAATGATCTAAGATGGGTTTATCTAATACATTGTAATTGATAATATCTGTTTAAATTGGTTTAAGTTTGTATTGTAACATAAATGTAACATATATATATGTTTATATATAGTAGATGAATATGCACACTAATTTTTTTATCACAAAGCATTTTTTTTCTCCCATAGTATTCTATCTTCTCATCTTGTACTAATACAGCAAGAGTTCTGAGCAAACAACACAAATCTAGAGTGATGTTTCATTTCCCAAACAAGCAGAAAATGCCAAGCCACTGGATGAGGTTAATTAATCCACCATGTGGTAATACCAACCATGTGCCAGGCAGCATGTTCATTGCTAGGGACCCAGAAGTGAATAAGACACATGTCCTTACCTTCATTCTCAGCTGATGATCTGGCTTCTCACTTTGAGAAATGGAAGCAATCAGAAGAGAAATTCTATCCACTCCTACTTTCCCATTTACCAACCCACTTGGCTTTTACTCTGCCTTCCCTTCAATGACTAGGCTCTTATTTAAGCTACCCCCCTCCATTTGAATAGTGGCTCAGACCGTAAAGCGTCTGCCTACAATGCGGAGACTGGGCTCAATCCCTGGGTCAGGAAGACCTCCTAGAGAAGGAAATGGCAATCCACTCCAGTATCCTTGCCTGGAAAATCCCATGGATGAACGAGCCTGGTAGGCTACAATCCATGTGGTCGCAAGAGTCGGACATGACTGAGAGACTTCACTTTCACTCTCCATTTGAATACTGGATCCCAACCTCTCTTGACTACTTAAGGACACCTACTCACTGAACATCCTCTCTATTCTGCATCACCTATTTTCCTCTGCTCTGAAGTCACTTATGACTTCCACATTCCCAAATCCAATGGTCAATTCTCAGTCCTCATCTTAGTGGACTGATTCACTACTTCTAATACAATTGAATCCTCTCTTCTCCTTGAAATACTGTCTTCTGTTGGTATTGATGAATCCACTCTCTCTTGATTCTCTTCATGCCTCAGTAGGTGCTCCATTCTCATTCATCTATTCTGGTTCCTCATATAAGTTAATTCTTGGAATCCTTCTGTCCTCCTCCTACACTCACTCCATCCATTTCCATGAAAGTTATTCACCAATAACTTTCAAAAATATATCTCTAGCTCAACATCTTCCTTGAATCATAGATCCTTATGTCCAACTTCCTCCTCAATATGACCTCTTGGAGTTCTAATAGTTACCATAAACTTTATTCATCCCCATTTGAAACCTCTGTGCTCAAAACCCTGGTCCTCCCTGGTCTTTCCCACCTTGTTAATTGCATTACCTTTCTTCTATTTGCTTAGACCAAATATCTTGGTGCTATCTTTCATTCTTTATTTCTCTCACCTACCATAGTCAATCCATCAGCAAACTTCATTATTTCCTCCTTCATAATGTCACATAAGTCACATCATGTCACACTTCTGCTCATAAACCTCCCATGGTTCCCCATCCTACTCAGAAAAATAACTGCAGTCCTAATCAAGGCTTCCAAGGCCCTGCATAATGGACACTGCCTTCAGCGCCTCTGACTTTACCTCATGTCACTCTTCCTCTCACTTGCCTTCGTACTATCCTCGGAAAATCTCAAATAGAATCCAACCTCAGGGCCTTTGCACTTGCTGGTCTCTCTGACTAGAGTGTTTCTCCTCTAGATATCTGCATGGCATGTTCTCCCACTTCCTCCAAGTCTTGGCTTAAATATTTCTCATTAGAGGTGTCCTTAGACCCCCAAGCATCACTTTGCTATCCATGTTTATTCTGTTTGAGCTTTATTTATAGCACTCATCTACTTGCTATATTCTATTTATATGCTTATTATCTCTCTTCTACCACTAAACTGTAAGTTCCTTGGTAGCTATTTTGTTCATTGCAATATCCCTATTACTTAAAATATACTAGATACTCAATAAATATATATTAGTGAACAGAATTAAAAGCTTGGTCCTTGACCTTGCTTCCCAGGTGGCACTAGTGGTAAAGAACCCACCTGCCAAAGCAGGAGACATAAGAGACATGAGTTCAGTCTCTGGATTGGGAAGATCCCCTGGAGGATGAAATGGCAACCCACTCCAGTATTCTTGACTGGAGAATACCATGGACAGAGGAACCTGACAAGCTATAGTCCATAGGGTCGCACAGAGTTGGGCACGACTGAAGTGACTTAGCACACATACACACACCGTGCCCTTAAGGAGCTCATAGTCCAGCAGAACAGACAGAGATATAAAAATTCACTCACAGGCAATGTAGAAAGACAATGACAGAAAACTCTGGAAGCAAAAAAGAGATACAATTACTACTCCAAATTGGGAAAGATTATAGAAAACTTCTTGGAAGAGGTGATAATCAGAATCTTAAAATTAAGGAGGAGTCAGCTAGGTGAGATGCATTGGTAGAGAGAGAGAGAGCAAGGAATAGGGAGAACTGTCAAGAGCTTTTAAGTAGAGGGTCAGTTGGAGCAAATTCAGAGAATTCAGAAAATGTGCTGCAAGCCAGTCTGATGTGTGACTCTTTGCAACCCCATGGACTGTAGCCTACCAGTCTCCTTTGTCCATTGGATCCCCAGGAAAGAATACTGAAGTGGGTAACCATTTCCTTCTCCGGGGTGCATGTCAGTACATGGTAGGAACCAGAATAGTAGAAACACATTCCTAAGCATAAACCAAGAAACCAGGATTGGTTAGAGATGAGGCTGAAGACCTAAAGAGAGTCATATCATGAAGCACTTCAAAGCCAAGTTAATAAGCTTGGGACGTAGATGACAGGGAGATATTTCAAGGTTATATGCAAAGGTATATGGTGCTATTCACTCAGGAACTCAATAAAATTCTTTGGAATTAATATAGGCAATGTGCCAACTGTTGGGCAAATGGTTCTGCGGCCACAGTTATGGTCCAGCAGGGAGGTCAGTGGGCAGCTATAGTGCAGGGAGGAGTGGAGTACAATCCAAGTTGGATTACCTCCCAGGCAGGATGGAGGATGGGTGGGAGGGAGACACACAGGAAGCAGTGAAAGATCAGCTGGAGGACTCATATTCCAATTTAGGCGTGAGATGATAAATTATCGAGCCCAGGGAAGGAACCGTGTTCCCAGAGACGGCCGACACCCATGTGTCGTGATCATAAAAGGTAGAGCTTATCCAGAGTCTTCACTCCTCTCCCAGGGCTTCATGTCACACCTGCTCTCTGGAAATGGATGTGTGCTACCCTCGTAGGCTGCCAGAACCTTCCTGGGAACCCAGCATGTAAATAAATCTTGAAAATTCAATCTGGTTGCATCCTGGGAGTTTCACATGCTGATTCTCTGGGACCACACACTGAGACACTTTGCAAGAAAATTTAACAGAAAACAGATGGCAAATGCCATGGGGCCTCACACAACAGAGAAGGCAAGGGAGTAAACCAGGAAACAAAGCACTAGGACCAGAGTTCCTAGAGCAGACAAGGAAGTGGTCACCTCCCCTCTGCCCCTTGGCTGGGAGGGATGGGAGAGGCACTGGCCTACTGCAGGAGCAACCCCAGCCCCTGTGACCCAGTGGATGGGCTGGTGCTTAGACTGATGGGTGAATTGTCCCACATCTCTTCCTTCTGTTCCTTCACTCTGAATATTCTTTGAGCTCATTACAACAGCTCAGAATGAACACTCTAAATTTAGATCCAAACTATTTCATGTTTCCAAGGGAACTGTAAATTACTTTGTGAATGTATATACAACACAGCCAGCAAAATCTGCTTGATGAAGCCCTCTCTTACATTCAGTGTCTTATGGCGCCTCATAAATTGTTGCCCTGTCCGGGATCTTGGACAGCTGACAGCCTCAGACAGATTGCCTTTGCTTCTCCATGAGACATTTCTCTAGGACACGCTGCCGTGGGTACAAGGGACTCAAGCCTTCAGTTGTTGCAGCTCCACACTCCACGCTCCTTGAAGTTCTACCCTGTGCCCATGAAGGCTTTGTTGGATGGAGTACTGAGCCAGGGATGCTCCATTCCCTGTGATGAGTCATCTAATGTGAGAATGACCAGACTGCTCCTCAAAGCCTCCTGTCCTACCTGATAGTGAAGACAGAGGGTCAATGACCCAGGAAGGGAAAATGGAGTATGGGAATCAGTTTTTTGTGAGGTTAGTGGATCATTTAGGATTGATTTCAGCTGTAGGACAGAGACTGGAAATAACAAGGGCTTAAACAACTTAAAAATGTATTTCTCTCTCACATGTAAAAAGTCCAGAGACATTCAGTCCAAGGCTGGTATAGTAGATGCACAGTGCCATCATGAACCCAGACTCCTTATATCTTTTCTCTACTCTTCTTATTGTGTAGATTCTATCCTCAAGTTCATTGCATGGTCCAAAATGATTTCAGGAGCTCCAGCCATTATGTCCATGCTCCAATCAATGGGAGGAGGAATGTGAAAGGGCAAGAAGGCTGCAGCTCTCAGTGGGTCAGCTTCCTGTGGGCAACTTTCCCAGAATCCCCCACATAACACACTGCTTACGTCTCACTACCCTACCTGCTTACCTGGCCACTCTAGCAGGAAAGACTGGGAAATGTAGTCTTTTGGTTGGATGCAATATGGCCCCATATAATACCATGTTTTTCACTAAAAGAGGGTAATGAAAACTGGGTGGAGTCCAGCAGTCTCGGTGGCAGTTAGGCTGTAATCACATGAGGAAGAGAGGACCCTGCTGCTGCTGCTAAGTCGCGTCAGTCGTGTCCGACTCTGTGCGACCCCAGAGACATCAGCCCACCAGGCTCCCCCATCCCTGGGATCCTCCAGGCAAGAATACTGGAGCGGGTTGCCATTTCCTTCTCCAATGCATGAAAGTGAAAAGTGAAAGTGAAGTCATTCAGTCATGTCCAACTCCCAGCGACCCCATGGACTGTAGCCTTCCAGGCTCCTCCGTCCATGGGGTTTGCCAGGCAAGAGTACTGGAGTGGGGTGCCATTGCCTTCTCTGGAAATGACCCTAGCTCTTTGTATAATACCATGGAACCTAAAATCCCATCAGGGAGTCAGCAGAGAGAACAAATCTTAGAAGAATGGAAGGACCCAGAGAAGAGGAAGGAAAAAATGATCAAGGAGAGAAGGAAAAGAAAGAAAGAATAAAAAAGGAAGGAAGGAAGGAGAGAGAGAAACAGGGAGGGAGAGAAGAAGAAAAAAGAAACCTGAAGATAAGAAAAAGGGAGAAGGAGGGAGGGTTAAAGGAAGGAGAGAAGGCAAATGTAACCCAGTTGTTTCACAGAGCCTCCATTTTCCACTTTTAGGAATGACTTTTACTACCAGGGAAGTTTGGCTTCCTATTTCACAATGCTACAGTCTTCTTCTATGCCCTCCTAGGAACAGGGCTCCCCACTTCTGCTTGTGACCACAGATGTTACAGCTCCTTCTCCGACAATGCCTAGAAAATGGGGGCAGACAGGTTCCTCTATTTCTGGGCTGCCCTTGAGTGTGAAGTTCAAGTGTTAATTACTCAGGCATGTCCAACCGTTTGCGACCCTATGGACTGTAGCCCACCAGGCTTCTCTGTCCATGGGATTCTCCACGCAAAAAATACTGGAGTGAGCAGCCATTCCCTCCTCCAGGGGATCTTCCAGACCCCAGGATGGAATCTTTGGGCACTGGCAGGCAGGTTCTTTACTACTAGTGCCACCTGGGAAGCCCCAGATAGTTGATAATACCTGTTAAATAAATATATGTTGCTGCTGCCAAGTCGCTTCAGTCATGTCCTACTCTGTGCGACCCCAGAGACATCAGCCCACCAGGCTCCCCCATCCCTGGGATTCTCCAGGCAAGAACACTGGAGTGGGTTGCCATTTCCTTCTCCAATGCATGAAAGTGAAAAGTGAAAGTGAAGTCATTCAGTCATGTCCGACTCTTAGCGACCCCATGGACTGCAGCCCACCAGGCTCCTCCATCCATGGGATTTTCCAGGCAAGAGTACTGGAGTGGGGTGCCATTGCCTTCTCCAAATAATTATATGAGAACATGTCTATTTTCTCAGCTCCATGTGCTGAGACACACACTTTAAATTTTTTTCCAAAGAACTAGTTAATATGAAAAACTTCCTTGGAAAGGGTTCAGGTTCCAATTTTTTCTCCCAACTGATTCATTCCTCCCTACACGTCCATTTGGTACAGCCCCCAAGTGAAAAGGCAGTTTTGAGGATGTCCGAGGCTGAATGTCATGCAGATGATTATGCAAAAATGCAGGCTGCTCCCCAGGCTCTGTGGGGAGCTGTGAAAGATTCCATTCCTGGAATAGGTACTCATATGAGGAAAGGCAGATGATGAGGTCAAATATTTCCCCCAGTTCATTCCTACAAATGAACCTGCAAAACAGGATGCCCACATTGGGCCCTAGAGAGACTCCAAAATACTTGGAAAAGCACCAAAGCAAAACTTTCCTTCTCTTCATTGAAAAAAAATGTTTTTTACTCCAAAGTATGAAAGAACTCATTATTGCAGTAAAAATTTTCCTTTAAATAATGAGATTTCACTGGGTCCTCTTCTCTGTTGCTTTTGTTGCTGTTTAGTCACTAAGTTGTGTCCAACCCATTGGGACCCCATAAACTGTAGCCTGCCAGGTTCCTCTGTCCATGGTATTTCATAGTAGATAAACAACTCTCATATAAGAGGCTTCCTTGGTGACTCAGATCGTAAAGAATTTGCCTGCAATGCGGGAGACCCAGGCTCAGTCCTGGGTTGGGAAGATTTCCTAGAGGAGGGCATGGCAACCCATTCCAGTATTCTTGCCTGGAGAATCCCCATGGACAGAGGAGCCTGGAGGGCTCACAGTCCGCGGGGTCGTAGAGTCAGACATGACTGAGTGACTAACACTTTCACTTTCATGACTACCATGACATTGGTTGTTCGTTAACTTCCTCAGCCTCTGTTCAGAGCCAACTTTAAACAAAGTTGGCTGAAAAGCTCGTGTCTCAGTAGAACTAGTTGTTTGACCCACATATCAAGGGTTTTAGCAATGTTTGTGTTGCTGAAGTGTTGAAGCACTGCTACTTTCCTCATCACCAAATGATGACTGACTCAGGGCTAGAAAGCAGGTTTTATCTCACATGCAGTTTCCACCCTTCTTGCAGAGTTGCATGAAGGGCTGAGTTGAGAAGGTTGGCAGGAGAGAGCTTCATGGTCATTAGCAATGTCTCCATGAGGGGAGATGGCAGAAGTAATGACATACATGGCACTTATTTGCTGAGCCTGTGTGCCAGGCTCTTGGATGACCAACCTGTGCCTTCATGAAGATGAAACTACAATGGAGAGGACCCCATTCCTCCAGTGACAACATCTCTCTCAACCAGCAATATCATACAGCAGTCTCATTCCACATTCTACAACATAGCTACATCCTACCAAGTTTCTCCAGTTCCAACCTGTGCTCTAAGTCCTTGAGACGCATTTTACGAAGAGTATCCCTGTATATTAATCCCAGAAGATGCTATTAAAAGAAGGGCTTTTGATCTGACATTTGGGAAATGCTGCATGCTAAATATAGCTAACATTTTCATTGAGGAGTTCTTGAGCATTCATCATGTCAGAAATTTTGCTCTAAGAGCTTTGCATGTATCAGTTAAGTTAATCCTCACAGTGACCTTCTCATGATGCCCATTCTACAGATGAGGAAAACTGAGGCAAGAGAGGTCACACAACAAGAGGAGCCAAATTTTCATCCGGCAATCCAAATCTAGAATACATTCTTTTAACCATTACATCATGCTGCCTCCAATTTCTATATCTATCTTTATAATGTGTATCTTTACACATGTACTGTAAATCTATACCTATCTTCATGACTCACAAATCACATTAGCATATTAAAGGCTCTTAAAATTTCTTCTGTAAAGAAATCTATTTAACTCTGTTTAATTAAGTGATTTCTAAAGTAATCTGACACAAGAAGCCCCCAACAGATACATTTCCCCTCTTTGCTTAGCCTGCCTGAGCCTTGGTTTGCTCATATATCAAATGGAGCTGATGATAATGATTTCAGTTTCCAGGGTGGCTGTGAAAATTAAATCAGATGGTGTAGTTGTGAGCGTTCATCTTAAAGGCTGATATCAACGTCAGCTGGAGATGCTGTCATCACCAACAATAATTAACTTCGTTGGATCTGAAGCCCAGTCCTCCAGCTTACACCAGATCCCTCGGCCAGGTCTCCACCCCAGTCATGCCTGGAGTAGGAGATGCTGGTCAATAGCAGACTTACAGGGAGAAAAAAGCCCCCAGTACAGAAAGAGTTCAAAGAAAGGCCATTAGGGACAAAGCAGGGAAAATCCCTAAGCAAATCACCCTCTGGCTCGGAGGAAAACAGCCCCCCACCAAAATCACTTAGATGTTTAGACCTTGGTTTACAGTTGATACACAGTAACTGTTCAATGACAGTTTGGTGAATTCAGCCAACTTCTACATCTTAAGGTTTACTTAGGAGGTAGAATAATGTTCCCCTTACCATTCTCCTTGAATGTTCCCCCAAAGCTACAGAAAAGATAGGCTTTCTAACAGCAAATCCAGATACCAACTCCAAGTCCATTTTGCTATAACATATCTCTTGGTGCTGGAGCAGAGGTGCCAAGAAAATGCAGCTTCAGAAAGATAAACGTATTGCCAGGATCTCACACACCTGTAGAAACACCAGGATAAGCACTTGATTCTTCCTCCCCGAAGTATCCTCTAAACTTGGCCAAAAGGGGAGTCACCGGCCCCATATGACTCCTTATTGAGCACTTGTTGAGATGTGCCTAGTCCAATCTGAGACGTGCTGTGAGTGTAAAATACCTATAGATTTCAAAAGCTT
Organism: Bubalus kerabau; assembly: GCF_029407905.1. Classification (NCBI taxonomy): domain Eukaryota; kingdom Metazoa; phylum Chordata; class Mammalia; order Artiodactyla; family Bovidae; genus Bubalus; species Bubalus kerabau. The sequence goes on along the minus strand of NC_073628.1, from coordinate 111,543,735 downwards.
GGTATAAAAAAGGAAAATAGCTCATTCATCATTTTTAATACTGATTACATGTTGAAATCATAATATTTTAGCTATATAAACATATTATTAAAATTAAATTCACCTGTTTATCTTTGCCTTTTTAGTGTGGCTAACTAGAAAATTTTAAATTACATACAACACTTGCATTAGTGACTTGCCCTATACCATTATTGGATGGTGCTGCTCTAAAGCAATAATTTCAAAATTGTGGGTTGTGATGTACTAATAGAGCATGAAACCAGTTTAGTGGATTACAACCTATTCTTCTTTAATGAAGAAGGATAGAATATATATTCTATAATAGAGTAGATGGAAACATAGTCAAAATAGAAGTATTGTTTTGTGAAATTTGGTTTCAGTTCTATACATATATAGGATTTACATATGATGTATTAAGTTACAAGGTTAGAAATATTTTCTTTTACTGCCAATAGAGTAAAAAAGTGTTTCAACACCCCTTTTCTGAATTGCCCATGATGAGACAGTACTTCCTCGGGTCAGAATGTTCCAGTATAAAAACAAACGCTATACAATTTGTATCCAACCAGGGAGATTCAGAGATGAGTCAGGTCAGCGCTACGGCTTTTAAGTTTTGCACATGGAAACCTGGCAGCCTCTCTTGATGTTGTTGTAAAGCTAGAGAAGGGCACCTGCACTGTTCTTTAACCATCTCTGTGAGTCACGTAAGCATACAGAGCCCTGAGGAGAAAGCAGCCAAGTGCTGCCCGGCGACTCCAAGGGCTCCTGGGGTCCAGGCAGATGAAGGCAGGAGGCAAACAGGGCCCCAAGGAGCAGAAAGTAATGCCCACTCAAAGGCGAATTAGACCTCATGTTACTAATTTATCCAGCGAGGTCTGCTCTTTCCTTCAGCCCATCCCTGCATGACGGGGGAGGTTTCCTCTCCAGGCTAGTCAGGGAATCCAAAACACAAAGACCTCTTTCCTCCAGGTAATTAAATCAGAAAATGCAACCCCCTGCACTTTCCAGAGGCTGGGCCTCAGTCATCTCAGCCAGCTCCCTAGGCAGCACTTTCTGGGGGGTCAAAGACCAGCATCAGGTTGATTGAAGACCCCACAACAGCTCAGTGATGAGCTGTGGTTGGAACAACCTCACTGGTGGCCGACACTGAGGTCCACCCCGAGGCTGTCCTGACCTCACCCCAGTGCTGCAAAGCCACAGAACCCTTGTAAGCTGTAGCTCCTTGCATCATAACAGCTGCTTGACCCCAGCTCCGCTCCAAGAGTCAGAGGGGTCCTGTGTTCCCAGGCCCCAGTCCAAGGGGGTGCTGATGAAAAGCTTATCAGCAAATTCACAGGCAGTGGCTGTGGGCAATGTATAAGCAGAAAGGATGCAGACACATCCAGCTGCCACTATCTGCTCTTTATCCTGCCCAGTGATTGTCACCAAAGGCTATTCTCGCAGCCAATCAGGACCTTGCTTCCAGAACTGACATCACAGGTTTCAGTAAAGCACCTAAAGCTGTCTCTGAGCACACTTCCGTCTTGGCTAGCGGCTTCTGTCTTCCGCTCGAACTTGGCCACTGGCCCTTCCTAGCTCCCTCCAATGGTGGGAGTGGTGCAGGGTGGCATGTGGGAACCCAAGGACTTCATGACTTCATCCCCACCCATCGTGCCTGCTCTGTGCTCCCAGCGTGCCCACCCCTGCTGAAACTTTTCCAGGGCTTCAGGTCCACCTCCCGTGAGCTCTACTGTTCAGATTGGGCAGAAATCAGTGTCGGGAGTGGGCTGACCCTGATCTTTCTCAAGACTCTCAAAGAGACCTGGTTCATCACTCTAATCAGGACCAAAATACAATGTCCCTCACAACAGCCATGCATTCAGACACACACATGTTAATGAGAAGTGTGCAGAGGAAGCTAGTCACCCCATCAACACTTGCCCAGTCTCCCAGTAGACAGAGAAACGTGTTATGTGCCGGGGAGGAGGAAAAAACACAGTAGTTGCCCCCTGGATGAGATCTGCTCAGTCTTCCCCACTGCCTGGCCATGCCTGGCACCTGCCTTACCTGCATGACCCTGCAGCTTGGCAGCTGATATGGACCCTGGTCAGCCTTAGACCTACCTTCTTGGCCTGCCTGAACTGTCTCCAGGGGGTGCATCCCTAAAGATAGCAAGCCCAAGACATATATTGGCTTAAAGTGTCTATTCAAATAGTATGCAATTTCAATTATATAAATACATGCAGAGAAAAAAATTAGGGAAAAATATTCTAAAAATACTAGTGACTTTTACTGGGTGGAGTTATTAAAAATTCAACTTTATTATCTGTTCTGATTAGTTTATAATGAATATGCAATTTTCTTTTAATCAGAAAAAAAATTTTTTAATAGAGACTCGTTGCTTAGCTTTAGGCCATCAGTGTGGGTATTGTAACTCCCAAGGCTTATGGTGTCTAGCTGGCATATACCCCACTTTAGCCCTGTGACACCTAGAATTTGTAACCTAGTTCTGTTGATGCATCTCCTCTCCTTTAGTTTCTGATTCTAGTGGCTTTGATCCAACTCTGTGACTTCAGTTGACCCTGGCTGTGTCCTGGATACACCATCTTGTCTACCCCAGGCTTTTCCATCTCAAGATAGCCCCAACTTGGCCTCGGCCCCCAAAGTTGGCTTCCCAGGCCTTCTGTCTGGTTGCTGTAACCAGGTGAATAGCTTCTGACCTCTGGTGTCCCTCTGGTTTCTTTTTTTTTTTTTTTTTTTTTAATTTTATTTTATTTTTAAACTTAACATAACTGTATTAGATTTGCCAAATATTTTAAAGTCCAGTTTCAGGGATGAAATTTAGCCCAGGAATAGCCATGGAATCATCCAGGAATCCTTATAATTCCTAGGCAATTGAGTTCTCTTTTTACAGCCTAATTAAGCCCACTCTGGAGAGCAGACCGTTCCCTGGAGGTTGTTGATCATCTTCATGAAGTGATGGTCCTTCTCTATACTTGTGGGTCAAGAAGATGCACCATGCATGCTGCCAGGGGATTTATCACTCGCTGCCACCTGAGCGTCCTCAGCTCCACTCAATCCAACAATGACTAATTGAGCACCTGGGGAGGACCCACCATCCTGCTGGTGCCCCTTCTAAATGCTGGGGCTGAGGGACAACTGAGGACGAAACACAATTCCATGGCTGTAGGTCAATAATGAACCTCTGGTCCATGCAGAAATGGAGACCGTGTGCTTTTTTATTTGTTGTATGTTATTGATGCTAACAGCTTCCCACTGTTTACTTCAGAGTTGATACAATACCCCCTCCAACCCAGGACACAATTTTTTTTAAATTGAAGTATAGTTGAGTTACAATGTTGTATTAATTTCTGCTGTATAGCAAAGTGAGTCAGATATATTCTTTGGTGATTCACATACATTCTTTTTCATATTCTTTCCATTATGGTTTATCACAGGATATTGAATATAATTTCCTGTGCTATATAGTAGGACCTGGTTATTTATCCCTTATATATATAATAGTTTGCATCTGCTAATGCCAAACTCCCAATCCATCCCTCCCTTGCTTCTCTTCCCCCTTGGCAGCCACAGGTGTGTTCTCTATGTAGCACACAATTCTTACGTGTGTGCTAAGTCACTTCAGTTGTGTCCAACTCTTTGCAACCCTATGAACTGTAGCCCACCAGACTCCTCTGTCCATGGGGTTTTCCAGGCAAGAATCCTGGAGTGGGTTGCCATTCCCTTCTCCAGGGGATCTTCCTGACCCAGGGATTAAACCCACATCTCCTGTGGCTCCTGCATTGCAGGTGGATTCTTTACCGCTGAGCCACCAGGGAGGCCAGCACACAATTCTTAAACCTTTCTAAAAAGTTGAGAGCTCTACCTAGAAGATTCGTTTGGACATAGCAGTATTTCCACATAGACTTGATTCTTACTATAAATAATTCCCACTTAACAGATAATAACACTGAGACTGAGAGCAGTCACATGGCTTGCTTAAGCTCAGAAAGCCAGTAAATGAAAATGCAGGGAAGTCAGAAAGATGTTGTCTTCAAGGCAGCTTCCCCCCAACTTAGGCCATGACCCCTCTCTAAAAGCTCCCTAAGGTGGCCCTCTGGAGAGGACCATCTATGAACTGACTCACAGCCGACAACCTTCATCAAGCCCAATGGCAAAGAAGGCCACACAGCACTCCTTCACTTCTGAGAAGAATCAAGTAACTCCATGAGAAGCTGTTAGGGCCTGAGTAATCAGAGAAACCAGCCTTTCAGTGAAGACGGACAAGTGGCAGGTAAAGACAATTAGGGGGTGTGAATGGTCTGACAGGCACCAAGGTCAATAATAAGAAACAATGTGACAGGCAGCAGTAATCAAAATAAGTGTGAGGGGAAGCCCTACAATCCTGGAGCTATCAGTGAGAGAGCCTGGAAGGGGAGGGCAGCACATTTATTACCTGAACAATAAACGCTGATGGCCAGCAGCACAACGTGTCCTTGGCCCCCTCGGGGTCACCTCACACACTCCCAGTAGCAGTTCTTCTGGCTGACACTGCAGAGAGGAACATGTTAGAAACTTTGGCAGCAGGAAAAACCAGATTGTAGGGACACGCAGACATCTGAGTGGGTAAGGATGGCTGGAACCACATCACGTGTTTGTGTATATAGGTATTTAGAGAGAGAGAGAGAGAATCTACTAGACTCCAGGAATCACGCTATATGCTGGGACCAAAGAGAACTAGTTTATAGACCTGCCCTCCAACCCTCTGTTGGCTGGGGGCAAGGAGTGGAGGGGAGGGAGGGGAACAACTTTGCAGGTAACTATTGTGATAGGTATAACAATAAGTTCTGCTTGAGCTCAGAAAGGGAGATTAATTGTCACAAATTCCCTCTCATGCAAAGGCTTCCAGACCCACTGGATACATCCCTCGACAAAAGAAAAAAAAAAAATTTGAATCTTGGTGCCCTTTTTTAAATGCTTTGTGGTTGTCAACAAGTCACTTGAAACTCTCTCTGACTCAGTTTCCTCATCTGTAAAATGGGGACAATCATGGTAGTTTGTATGGTTGTTGTGAGGGTTAAGGGAGTTAATATGTAATGCCCTTGGATGAATACCTAGCATATGTCTGAAATATGTAGGTGCCAGTTAGAGAAAGCCATCCCTTTCTTTTCATAACAGTCCTGCCCATGCATCACAGTGCAGTTGAAGGCACACATCCTGGGTTGATGTTGTGCATTTATATGTGAAAGTGAGGGTAGTGAGGATTTTCCCTTCCTAACCAAAAGCAGCTGGTTTGGACAAACCCAGCCACCAATCCCACATCCTCAGTCTTCAAAGAAAAGTCCAGAAAGGCAATAAATATCCATCATTGATTTAAATACTGTGGACCCATCGTGCTGATCAAAAGTTTCGAAAAGTCCAGAAAGACAATACCTATCAATGATTTAAATACTGTGGACTCATCGTGTTGATCAAAAGTTTGGATCATTCTAGACACATTTATGAGTCTAGACTAATGAAAATATAATATTACAGAATGGTAGAAAGGCATGCCAATGCCTACTTCATCATTATCTTCACACAGGAATGAAGCATGGAAAATCCTCAGAGCTGGCTTAGGAAACAGTGCACCAATGCTGGGCTTCCCATTGAATCAGACTGGCGTTTAGCTCAGAAGGGGGATCTCTTTCACAATGATTTCCCTGCGGGAAGCCTGTGTGATAATACAAAGTAGGATCAAAGGGATAGATTTTTCCCATCACAAACTCCACAGAATGGATCCACTTTTGAGTTGTCACTAGGGAATCTAAGAGCCTCTCATGGTATAGTCCTCCAGCCCTCAAGTAGGAGAGTTGTTGAGTAAATCCAGAGAGAAACAGGTTTCCTCTGCCCCAACCATTATGGGCTCCTCCACTCACTCTCTTCTCACCCTTGGCTGCCAGGCCCTCCCCACCACCCCAGCCATGCAGCCAAAAATCAATGACAACCCACCTCCCACCCCAAGACCCCTACTCAAGGCAACTGCTCATTAAAGCACCTATAAATGGACAAAGAGTTGAAAAGGTATAAGGCTGGAACTACTTTTTAACTTAGAGAATATATTCTCTCTGAGGAATAAATAAACCCATGACTTTATTATTATTATTCTTAATCAGCCTGCCAAAGCAGGAGATGCAGGAGACATGGGTCCTATCCCTGGGTCGGAAAGATCCCCTGGAGGAGGGCATGGCAACCCACTCCAGTGTTCTTGCCTGGAAAATCCCCATGGACAGAGGAGCCTGGCAGGCCACGGTGTCGCAAAGAGTCGGACACGACTGAGTGACTGAGCATGCATGCACGCAACATCACTATACTTTTCCAGTTTCCCCATCAGGAAAACAAACCCAAGAAGATGGGAGTCAAATTTCTTTTCACACTGTAAAGTTGTCAGAGGTAAATTTGTCAAGTTTTCCTCAGAAAACGTAATTTCTTAATATCAGCCTTATGGCATGTTATTCATAGGAATAAGCATTAGTTTTCTCATCTGTAACATGGGACAGCATAGCCACCTTACATACTTATAAAATTCATAGAGCGATCAACTGAAAGCATCTTGAAAACTGTAATGAGCTCCACAGATGCCAGGTGTTCCATTCTGACTCATTTTAGTGCTTTTCAACAGAGGAAAGGTAGAAAGATCAGCGTGAGAAAAAAAATGTTGAAACCTTTTACAGGCAATGAATCTTATTCTCTGCTACAGTATGAAACCACACTGAACCATGTCCACTGTTAGGTTAGTTGATGGCTGTTGTTAAAATGAAAATGTCACTGTTATTTATGGTTTAAGGCCTACGTGTTTCCAAATAGGTTTCTAGAAGGTATTAATTTATTGCCAACACTGTATCTTGTATTACTTTGGCATTTGACTACTGAGGGAATGAGGCGCAGAGGACAGGTAAGTTTTAAGCAGGTTTGGAATCAGGATGAAATGCCTGGGGTAAATAGCCCTTCCCAGGAAGGCAGGACTCAGTGGGGACCTGGAGAGACGGGCACCAGATAACCACAGGTCACTCAGTGAGGACACTATACCCAGACCATCTGGGATTAGTAGAAGCTGAACTCTTAGCCTCCTTAAGTCCCCAAAGAGGTGAGTGAACTTGGCAAAGAGGTTACCAGGACCTGGAAAGAGAGTCAGTCCCACAGAGAAGGTCACCTTGAGAGACCCAATGCCCTTCAGCTGAGGGACATGGTCAGCGGGTGACTTCCTGAAATGGCAATCCACTCCTGTATTCTTGCCTGGAGAACCCCATGGACAGAGGAGCCTGGCGGGCTACAGTCCATAGGGTCACAAAGAATCAGACACGACTGAAGCGACCTAGGAAGCATGCACGCACGCCCTCCCAGGGAGGAGGTCAGGCCCACACTTCCTGCACCCTGGCTTTAGTGGCGGCTCCCTACTGGGGAGCCCCTTTAGCTGAATGGGAAGCTCTATAGGAAGAAAGATCAGATCCAGGAAGAGAACAGTGGAGAGATGGTCTGGAGTGGCAAACGAGAGAACACCAGAATTATGTGTGCAGAAGAGGAAGGCAGGCCCAGGCATGTGCACAGAGGCTGGGGGGGAAGGGGAGTTGCTCTGGGGAAGGAGAACTCCCATTAAAGAGAAAAGGACAACATGCACAAATTATTTCTGTCATCAACCCCAGCCCACCAGGGACATTCTGCATCTTCTTATGAGCTTTTTCTGTACCTTAAGTGGATCATACATGGACTTTGTTGCCGTTTTTTAGTCGATAAGTCCTGTCTGACTCTTTTGTGACCTTATGGATGGTAGCCTGCCAGGCTCCTCTGTCCATGGGATTTCCCCGGCAAGAATACTAGAGTGGGTTGCCATTTCCTTCTGCAGGGGATCTTCCAGACCCAGAGATTGAATCAGTGTCTCCTGCATTGGTAAGTGGATTCTTTACCACTGAGCCACCATGGAAGTCCATACACGGACTTTGGGAACCCACAAAACTGTGTTTTGCTTACCAAAGCCTGGCTACACTCAGAGCCAACTCCATGCCATCTGCATTCTTAAATTGTCAGAAAGGCAGCTGCTTGGAGCTAAATGCTCAATTCTTATCTTTATTCAAATTGAAAACATTTTAAAAGTCCAATATCTTGCAATGCATATCCTGGATTTAGCAGTTAATAAAACAATGTGTGAATTCCATTGGAGCCCCCTTTTAACTGTAATGAACAAAGATGATGCAGTCTAACTTAATGGAGAGCAAAATGCATTTTGTCAAGACAGAGAATGAGAGAAAAGGAATTTAAGAAATTATGTACCCTGAAAAACCACTCTGTAAAGTAATGAGCAAGGCTAATCCGGGCCTTACCAACTAAATAGCTGCAAAATAAGATAAATGACAAGCCAAAAAAAAAAATCTTTTTTGAGTTTTTCAGATTAGAATTCATCTCTGGAGCCAATTGCAATAGAAGAGGTGAAAGGATTTCTTTAATCATGTCATGCACTGCTTAAAAAACACTGAGGCTCAACCAACCCACAGAATACAGAGGAAATATCCTAAGATGCCAATCCAGGCTCTGTGACATCTTCTTAGTCCCCTCAACTCTGAACATGCACAAACACTCCCTGTACCACCACCCTAGGAACTATGCCCTCTTCTGTCCTTCCCCCTGGCTTATGCTTTCAAAATCTTTCTAATTCTTCAAGACCCAGCTAAAAGGATGCCTTTTCCATTGAGATTTCTCTAGAGTCTTTCAGTTGAAATGGTTCCTTCTGCTGGGCTCCCAGAAGTATTTCTTCATATCTCAGATATGGTGCTTGTCATGGTTTGCTATTTATTCTTGTTATATAAATACCTTCATCCTAGTTACACAGGGAATTACCTGAAGTTTCTCTAACTCACCCCCGACGTCTTGGATGAAACCTAGCCCAGTTTCTGGCATGCAATCAGTGTGCAACTGAATTTAATTAAGTAGGTTGCGCTCCATATACTAGTACCCTCAGAGTTTCCTCGAATTTCAGTTAGAAAATGTTATTTCATGCACTAAAAGAGAGAATTCACCTGTGTGTAGTCTTTGGGTCAGAATGGTGCTATTTCATGGTCGAAAATATATAATTTGTACGCTAAAAGTAAGTAACTCCTTCAGACCTCTAGAGCTAAACTTTAATAAGTTGCCACCTTCAACACACATGTCATCTGGATAAATGAATGGATATCTAATCTTTAAGCAATATTCAGTTCCTGATAGAAGGATCAGTTCCAGTGTAGTTATGTCATATAATTGGAAACAGCATGATTTGATATTTGAATCTGTCATTAGGTATTTTTTGAGGAGATGAATTATCTGGTCTTTTTGGATGTGGGTGAGTATAACTTCTCCAGGTAACTACTCCTAAGATCTGCTTGTTTCTAAGTGGTTTCAACGTCCAAGCAATCAAACAAACAACTCTTACATTTATAATTATAATTCTTACAGACAGCTCATGACACTTCACTTCAGTCGCTCAGTTGTGTCCACCTCTTTGCAACCCTATGGACTGCAGCACACCGGGGTCCCTGTCCATCACCAACTCTCAGAGCTTGCTCAAACTCATGTCCATCGAGTCAGTGATGCCATCCAACCATCTCATCTTCTGTCGTACCCTTCTCCTCCTGCCCTCAATCTTTTCCAGCATCAGGGTCTTTTCCAATGAGTCAGCTCTTCGCATCAGGTGGCAAGTATTGCAGTTTCAGCTTCAGCATCAGCCCTTCCAATGAATATTCAGGACTGATTTCCTTTAGGATTTACTGGTTAGATCTCCTTGAAGTGCAAGGGACTCTCAAGAGTCTTCTCCAATACCACATTCAAAAACATCAATTCGTTGGCACTCAGCTTTCTTTATAGTCCAACTCTCACATCCATACATGACTACTGGAAAAATCATAGCTTTGACTAGATGGACCTTTGCTGGCAAAGTAATGTCTCTGCTTTTGAATATGCCGTCTAGGTTGGTCATAGCTTTTCTTCCAAGGAGCAAGCATCTTTTAATTTCATGCCTGAAGTCACCATTTGCAGTGATTTTGGAGCCCCCAAAAATAAAGTCTGTCATTGTTTCCACTGTTTTGCTATCTATTTGCCATGAAGTGATAGGACTGGATGTCATGATCTTAGTTTTCTGAATGTTGAATTTTAAGCCAACTTTTTCACTCTCCTCTTTCACTTTCATTAAGATGTTCTTTAGTTCTTCTTCGTTTTCCGCCATAAGGATGGTGTCATCTGTGTATCTGAGGTTATTGATATTTCTCCCAGCATTTGTGACACTCAACAGCATCTAAACAAACAACCCAATCAACAAATGGGCAGAAGACCTAAACAGACATTTCTCCAAAGAAGACATACAAATGGCCAAGAGGCACACGGATATTCAACATGACTAATTATTGAAGAAATGCAAATCAAAACTACAGTGAGATATCACTTCACATCAGCCAGAATGGCTAGTGTCAAGAAATTCACAAACAATAAATGCCGGAGAAGGTGTGAAAGGAAGGGAACCCTCCTACACTGTTGGTGGGAATGTAAATTGGTACAGCTACTATGGAGAACAGTATGGAGGTTCCTTAAAAAACTAAATATAGAGTTACCATGTGATCCAGCAATTCCACTCCTGGGCATATATCCAGAGAAAAACATGATCTGAAAGGAAACAGGCACCCCAGTGTTCATTGCAGCACTGTTTACAATAGCCAAGACATGGAAGCTACTTAAATGTCCATCAACAGAGGAATGGATAAAGAAGATGTGGTACATATATACAATGGAATATTACTCAGCCATTAAAAAGGAAGAAATAATACCATTTGCAGCAACATGGTTGGACCTAGAGAGTGTCATATTGAGTGAAGTAAGTCAGACAGAGAAGAAAAATATTGCATGACATCCCTTATATGTGGAATCTAAAAAGAAATGATACAAATGAACTGAGAAAAGAGTAAAAGAGACTCACAGACTTAGAGGACGAACTTATGGTTGCGGGGGAGGAAGGTTGGGAAGAAGGGGTAGTGAGAGAGTTTTGGATGGACGTGCACACACTGCTATATTTAAAATGGATAACCAATAAGGATCCACAGTATAGCACATGGAACTCTGCTCAATGTTATATGGCAGCCTGGATGGGAGAGGAGTTCAGGGGAGAAAGGATACACGTATATGTGTGGCTGAATCCCCTCACTGTTCACCTGTGAAACTATCACAACGTTGTTAATTGGCTATACCCTAATACAAAATAAAACGTTTAATAGGGGAAAAAAAAAAGATGTTCTGAGCACACGTTCATAAATTAGCCTGGCCCTGAATTGACCACCTGAATATCCAGCCCTGCAAGCACTACTGAGACATGGGACATGTGCACTGCCTTATTCTCAGGCACACACAGAACATGGAGGGATTATTGTCATACATTTTCAAAATATAGTTTTAATTGATTTTAAACCTTCATGCAGACTGAAGATAGTCCCTTCAGAGGTAGAACTTCCTTGCATTTAGCCTTGAGACTTCAATCAACTCTGCTTGTGCTGTGCACTTTGCCCCCTTCCCCACTCACTCCCCACAACTCATCCACCTTTCCAACACCACCCTTCTATGCAGCCTGGGACACTACCTCTCCCACACTGTGAGGAGCATATATTAAACTGTAAGTGACCAATAGTACCAGTGACCAGCCTTGCCTTGTTCTTCAGTTTCACATGTATAAGCCTAGTCTTCTCAACTAGATTATAAACCCCATGAGGCCAGAGACTAATTTTTATATTCTAAACCAATTTCTCCATCTGTTTTAAGGGGTATTTTGGGCAAGAAAAAAAAAGCATCGGTTTGGGCTGCAGTCTGAGTGGTCATCTTTCTTAGACGAGACTTTGCTTTGCAGTTTTATTAAATGGAAAGAAGAGAAAGATGAAAAGCAGGATGATGACTGTTCAAGAAGAATAATTGATCAGCAAATGGTGACATGCTGTTCTCCCAGCTCGAGAAACACAGATGAAAAATAGATATTAATGATAGCAAAAGGTCAGGCTCTTGGAAGAATTTCCAAACCAAAATGGTGGAGATTAATTGGGAATTCATTATTTATATCCTACCTATTTCCAAAGGACAAAGGTGGCTGGCGGAGGGAGGCTGTGGCATCTGTGACTGAACTGAGAGTCTGGAAATGTGACTCAGCATTTAACTCGGCTCTAACTCACTGTGTGTAACTGGGCAAATCACTCCCATACTTTGAGCTGGTCTATAAAACTGGAATAATCCTATTGCTTGTTTTGAGGATTAAATGGGACACTATTTTACATATATAAATATATATATATACACACAAACACACACATACACACACATGCTCAGTTGTGTCTGATTCTTTGCTAGCCCATGGACTGTAGCCCACCAGGCTCCTCTGTCCATGGGATTTTCCAGGTAAGAATACTGGAGTGGGTTGCCATTTCCTTCTCCAGGGAATCTTCCCGACCCAGGGATCAAACCCTCGACCCCTGCATCTCCTGCATTGGCAGGTGGATTCTTTACCACTGAGCCACATGGGAAGCCATATATATATAGATGTGTGTGTGTGTGTATACACATGTACATGCATGCTAAGTCACTTCAGTCATGTCTGACTCCTTGTGATCCTATGGATTGTGGCCCATCAGGCTCCTCTGTCTGTGGAATTTTCCAGGCAAGAATACTGGAGTGGGTTGCCTTGCCCTTCTCCATATATGTGTGTGTGTGTGTGTGTGTGTGTGTGAATATATATATGTATGTATGTATGTAGTTGAATGTTCTACAGATACTTAGAATTCTCTGAGATCTATAAAAATTGAATAAATTTTCACCTAAATGGGATCTCTATTTACCAAAAATCATGGGAAAACCTGGAAGGCATACCATCAGCCTTGCTGCTGCTAAGTCGCTTCAGTCGTGTCCAACTCTGTGCAACCCCATAGACGGCAGCCCACCAGGCTCCCCCGTCCCTGGGATTCTCCAGGCAAGAACACTGGAGTGGGTTGCCATTTCCTTCTCCAACGCATGAAAGTGAAAAGTGAAAGTGAAGTCGCTCAGTCGTTTCCGACTCTTAGCGACCCCATGGTCTGCAGCCCACCAGTCTCCTCCACCCATGGGATTTTCCAGGCAAGAGTACTGGAGTGGGGTGCCATTGCCTTCTCCACCATCAGCGAGTGTGAGGCCATCCTGGTTTGAATCCCTGCTTTACAATGCAAGGGGCAAGGCTGGGCAAGTTTTACCACTGGGGGAGCCCCTGTTTCCTTTTGGGAGCAGCTGACCAGGGGCTCCCCCAGGGGTAAAACTTGCCCAGCCTTGCCCCTTGCATTGTAAAGCAGGGATTCAAACCAGGATGGCCTCACATTCGCTTCCGGTCGGTGGACTTTGTCACTGTCTTCCTGGATATTCAGGACCCCATTTTCCAGATGAAGCAGGAACCACTCTGAGAGGCCAGGTCACTTGGAATGATCACAGATGGTTAAAGACAGAGCTGAGGACAAGACCTGAAACCAGATTTCTCGATCCAGCAGTGCAGTTTCTCTATCCCCCAGGGACGCACACACACAAATGTGCTAGACTGACCACTTGTGCCAGAAAACGAATGTGGCTATATCACATTCTGAACCAAGGACCCATCCTGCAGACCCCTCAAGGGGGTCCATCAGGGAACGTGGTTCAGGAGCTGGGGTGGGGTGGCCAGTCCTGGTGGGAGACGACACCCAAGCCTGGCCTTGCATCTGTCCTTCCTGACAGCTCTGGGCCAGCCACAGAGTCCTGTCTGCGGGGAGTTTTCTGCCCTCAGGTTCTTTTCAGAAACCTGACAAGCCCAATAAAGGCCCGGTGCTGATGGAGATGAGCGGGGCCCCGGTCCTCCCAGCAGCCCTGACGTTTCCTCCACTGACACAATGGGGCCGGCTGTAATCACATTACACCCTCGTCTTTCATAATTACCCTCTTTCTCCAAGTGACAGAGCATCCCAAAGGCAGGCAGGGGAGTATTTTTAAACTAATTCTAACTAACTAAAAAAAAAAAAAAAAAAAAAAAGAGCACAAAAAAGACTGTCATTTTTTCACAGATATGGTTCTGGTTTATAAATCACTCCCAGGGACAGCATGGAGACTAACGTTGGAGGAAGCTAGAAAATCTAAACAGAGCACTGGCCGCCAATCCCCAGAAGATCACTTCTCCTTACCTGCCCAACAACCTACACACTCCTATTTTTTCTGAAGTTTCTCAACCTGAGTTTGCCCCTTTCACTTCCTCTGTGGTTCTAGGAGGAAATAAAAATGAAAAAACTCAAAGGCATAGCTTCCACATGAGTGACTTGTGGCTTTTTCTCTCCCTCGTCATCACTTCCTCCACCTTCCTCCCACCCTACATCCCACCTTCTTGAGACCAGTTTTCTTCTCCTCTGAGCCTGAGTAAAGGTGATGGCTCCTGGAATATTTTTCTGTAACAGTAGCAAAGATCTTCAATGTGAAGAAGTAAAGCCGGGAGAAGGCATTGGAGGTGGCCAAGGGAAAGAAAAGCTACTTAAGAAAAATTTTAGCTAGGGTAAGAGTTAGCCAAGCCCGGGTGACCCAAGCTCTCCCTACATGCCACCCAGAGAGGAGGGCATACCCCAGTAACATGGTATCCCCTGGGCCTAGAGGACCATCCAGGACCATGTCACCTCTTACACATGACCCAGAAACACCTCTGGTGCTCCATGATAATTATACTGATAAGGAGGCTGGAGTGGAGGAAATAAATCAATGACCTCACATGGATTTCTTGGGTGTGGAGCTATTAAATAGCTGCAATACTCGCTTGCACTCTCATTTGGAGAGTCCTTAGCTACCTGTCTTGCTCACAAGTGTTAGTGCCTCTTCGAACCCCAAATGTATTATCTTGTCCCTCAGGTTGACGTTTTCTCCCGCTACCTGTAGAACTCTCTCTGCTTCTCTCTCCAGCCTGGCACTCTGCTATTTCATCTTCCCCATTTTCTCTGCTTTCCCCCTCTTCCCCTTTCCCCCACTCCCACCACTTCATCCTCTGACTGACCGGTTTTGCTTGTATCCTGGAGTCTTACAGCTGTAATGGGATGATTCACCTGAGAGATAGGAAGAGAGTGAGGGAGCCCCTGAGGGGCTCTGCTGGTCACCTCCAGTCTCCTCAGCTGCTTGTGGTGACAGAGATTCTGCATCTAGCTTAGAGGTACAGCCACCACCTCACACCAAAGCCAGACCACAGGTCTCAGAGCAGGCAGAACCCCTCTAAATGAGACCAACACATGGAACGTGGCATTCTTGGATACACCACAGGATTAGACCAGGCCTTCCTCGTAGGAAGTTAGTTGCAAAAATCTGCCCAGCAGCATCGATAAGGAGTGCTATGGAAAGAGACCACGTGCAGAACGGTCAACATTTCTTGTGCTCCAGAGGAAACAGAGATGAAGGTAGAGAAGGAAGCCAGAAAGGGAAGCTTTCAGGGACACAAGAAAGGTAAGCCACTTTGAAATAATTATTAAGTGAAATGAGCTTAGCAAAACTTAGGGCACATTTATTAAGTAGGCATTATATAAGCATAAGATTCATTCCCCTCCCACCTCCAGCAAGCTTCAGAAGAAATGAGAAAAAGTGAAGCCTCCCATTCCATCCATCCCACCCCCTCTCTCTGCCTGCCCTCAGAAAGCATTCTCAGTCAAATGCAAATGGAGACACAAGAGGAAGCAGAGAGGTCCTCAGGGTAGTTAACAATAGCTTGTGACTGAGTGGGCTGGGGACCAGCCAGAGAGAGCTCAGAGAAGTGAGTAAAGCCAGAGGGGGCCAGGGCAAGCCCTGGGTTTCTGTAACTGACGGCTGGTGGGAACTGTCCTGGGAAAGGGTGAGTGTAAAAAATATCTCCCGACCCCTCTAGGATCAAGGTTTACTGGCTTAGCTAGCACTGAGACAGTATGGAGGCTGGGCCCTTTTAAATAAAGAGCCAGCAGACAAGCTTTCCCTCCAGGGGGAGAAGCTAAGGCAATTTCTGGGGGTAGTAGCCTGGACTGGGTGGAGAAAACATTAAGCGAAAAGTCATCGCTGTCAGTAAGTCCTAAATCTGATCCTGGGAGAAGAAAGTGTTGATTTGTAAGAGCTCTCAGTCTTTTCATGAGAGTGCTATGTGGCTGCTAATTAAAGCTGCCTGAAAGAAACAGCAGCTAAGAGTACAAATCGTGGTCAGCAAGATCCGGGTTCAGCCTTGGCTCCTGTGCTCATTAGCTGTGAAATCTTGGTCACATTCTTTGGCCTTTCCTGAAGCTCATTTTCCTCGTCTCCAATAATGGAACTTGAAAGAAGACCTACCACCATGCTGAAATCAACACAGAGCCCTGCTCTGCAACCCGTTTAGAGCAGGTCTGATGATGGATGCCCCCTTTGGATTGGTTGTTGCCTGAGCCATGGGCTCTGCGCTCAGTTGTGTCTGACTCTCTGCCACCCCTTGCACTGTAGCCTGCCAGGCTCCTCTGCCCATGGAATTTTCCAGGCAAGATTACTGGAGTGTGTTGCTATTTCCTACTCTAGGGGATCTTCCTGACCCAGGGATCAAACCCTCATCTTTTGCATCTCCTGAATTGGCAGGTGGATTCTTTACCACTAGCACCACCTGGGAAGCCTGAGCCATGCCAGTTGCTAAATAACTCCTAAATGTCATTCCTCTTAGCATATAGGGTTGTTGTAAGGAATGAATGACGTAATATAAGGAAAATGATTAAGTTGGTGCCTGGTAAATGCTCAGTTCATTACTAGTATGTATTATGGGTTGAAATATGTCCCACAAATAAGATAATGTTGCAGTTCTGATCCTGGTACCTCAGAATGTGACCTTAGCTGGAAATAGGGTCATTGGGGATATAATTAGTTAGGATGAGGTTATACTGGAGTGATGAGTCCCTAATCCAAGATGACTGATGTCCTTGAAAGAAGATGGCCCCATGACGACACAGAGATGCAGGCAGACAGCAAAGTGAGGATGGAGGCAGAGACTGGAGTCATGTATCTACTTGCTGAGGAATGCCAAGCACTGCCCGCCATCACCAGAAGCTAGGAGAGAGGCATGAAATAGACTTTCCCTCGGAGCCTCAGAGGGGACTAACCCTGATTACATCTTCATTCTGGCCTTCTAGTCTCCAGAACTGTGAGAGAACGAAGTTCTATGGCTTCAGGCTACCAAGTTTGTGGTGATTTGTTATGACAGCCCTAAGAAACTCATACAGTATTATCATGGGTAGACTCCTCAAAGGATGATAAGACCATGAGTTCATAAAACATCAGGAAACAGAAGTCTTTAACATTCATTTTAGTCCAATCTCTCATGTGATGGTTGAAAGCTCATCTTCAGCATTCTCACTGAACAGTCTTGGGGCTTGTATTAGAACACCTCAAGTGACCAGGGACTCACTCCCTCTCCTGACAACCCAATAGCTCCAAGTATTAGAAAAATTGTTCTTTACATGGAGCCCAAATCTGTTTCCTTGTAGATTCTCCCATCTGGGGGAAGTTTGGACCTCCCTTGGACCTTTTGCTTTGTAAAAGCCCAATGCTGAAGCATTTAACAGCCCTTTGAATATTTGCATTTCTTGAATAAGTCATATTTGTGCACTTATCAGTTTCGGCAAATGCAATTTCTTTTGTCTATAATGAATTTCTGTCTTCCCCACCTAAAGAGTCAGCTATTAAATTCCAGTTCCATATTATCATCTGATATACCAAGTTATGCTGTAAGGAAAAGTCATACCAAAATCTGTGCTTCAAAAACCAAAGGTTTATTTCTCTCTTATGCACTGAACATCCACTGCGCCCAGCCAGGACACCCTTTATCATAGTCATTCAGATTGAGAAAGCAGTCACCATCTTGAACATTGCCAGGCACCATCAATGCAAAGAAGAAAGCTCTAGAGGGTAGTGGTCAGTCGCTTAGTCATGTCCAACTCTTTGCCATGATCCCATGGACTATAGCTGACCAGGCTCCTCTGTTCATGTGATTTCCCAGGCAAGAATACTGGAGTGGGTTGTCATTTCCTTCTCCAGGGGATCTTCAGGACCCAGAGATTGAACCCAAGTCTCTTGTGTCTCCTACACTCACAGGTGGATTCTTCACCACAGAGCCACCTGGGAAGCCACCGGCCAGCAATTAATGACCCCCTGCCAAAGAAGTGATCCCCGTGAGATCCTCTCACAACCATTGGCCAGTACTAGTGACATGGCCTCACCTTACCAACAGGAGGCGGGAAAACACAGGCCTGGAAGGAGTAGTCCTACCATGTGTCTGGAAAGGCAGGCCAGAAGTACTTGGCAACTGTCGCTGCCTGTCACCCACCACCCTCTGCTCAGCTTCCCCCTGCGCCCCAGGCAGAGTTGCTGTGTCACCTCCAGCCTTCTCAGGGGCATTTTGTGTGTTTGTTGGTCATGATAATGATCACACTGCCTTGGCATTATATTTTCTTGTCTTTCCATCTCTTTCACGAGGCCAGTTGTTTCTCAAAGATAGGGACTAGGTCATCAGAACACCGATATGTGAATGCATTTGAGAACAACGACCATATATATCCCCACAGTAAGAGCCCAGGTCCTTGCGATGGTTCACAAGGCCTTCTCTGATCTGGCCCCGACTCCTTCTCTGACCCCACCCCCCAGTTGCTGGCTTATTCACTGGCCTCCAGGTTCACTGTCACTCAAACTCACCAGGCCAGCTCCTGCATCAGAGCCCTCATCCTTGATATTCCCTTTGCCTGGAACGCTCTTCCTCAGCCGTCTGCTAAGCTCATTACTCGCTTCCTTCAGGTCTCTGCTGAGCAGTCACCTCCTGGGACCAGCCTTCCCTGGCCAGGCGCTATAAGATATCCATGTGGCTCTACTGCCCTGGTGCCTCCTCTGCCTTCTTCTCTCTTCTTTTCCTCCACTGCAGTTACCACTTGCTGACATAGCACAGTGTCATGATGAATGTTACATCATCATGTATTAAAGTATCATATAATATGCACTGTATCATATATTACATATGATACACAATATAACTGTGGGTATTTATGTGTTGTTTGCCCTCCTCCTGCCACTCCTTCCCCCTACACACACACTTAAATATAACTTCTGTGAATAAAGAACAAGTGCAATAGTAGGTCCTCAATAAATATCTGTCAAAGGAATGAATGATAAAAGAACAATATCTCCGGAGCTATCACTTCCCTGGACAAGAATGCTAAACTCCTCCCTCTCCTATGACAGGAATTTGAGTACCTTCAGCAACCTCACCTCATGTGAAGAGTTGACTCATTGGAAAAGACTCTGATGCTGGGAGGGATTGGGGGCAGGAGGAGAAGGGGACGACAGAGGATGAGATGGCTGGATGGCATCACTGACTCGATGGACGTGAGTCTGGGTGAACTCCGGGAGTTGGTGATGGACAGGGAGGCCTGGCGTGCTGCAATTCATGGGGTCGCAAAGAGTCGGACACGACTGAGTGACTGAACTAAACTGAACTGAGCAACCTCACCACCCAGAAGTCATCAACAGTGAGTGCAGGACAGAACAAAACAGCCCCCTGTTCAGCCTAGTCTGGGCTTCCCAGGAGGCTAAGTGGTAAAGAATCTACCTGCCAAGCAGGAGATGCAAGTTTGATCCCTGGGTTGGGAAGATCCCCTGGGGAAGGAAATGGCAACCCACTCCAGTATTCTTACCTGGAAAATCCCATGAACAAAGGAGCCTGGCGGGCTATCGTCCATAGAGTGGCAAAAGAGTCAGACACAACTTAATGACTAAACAACAACAGCCTAGTTTATCTGTGCTTAGTCACTGGACTCTTTGCAACCCTTTGGACTGCAGCCTGCCAGGCTCCTCTGTCCTTGGGATTTTTCAGGCAAGAATACCAGAGTGGGTTGCCATTTTCCTCCTCCAGGGGATCTTCCCGACCCAGGGATAGAACCTGGTTCTTGTGTCTCCTGTGTCTCCTGCACTGCAAGCAAATTCTTTACCCACTTAGGCATCAAGAAAGTCCCATAGTCTGTATTGCAATTAATGAAGCCTGACTCTATAAATCAACTATACCTCAATAAGTAAGTAAATAAATATATACACAAATAAATAAATAAAGCCTGAGTCTAAATAAGGTTTTGGAAGTAACAAAAAATCACACTGTTGACTAATTCATAGTTGGTTTGGTTATTGACGAAAGTCTTGTGTTTTTCACAGTTAAAGCTATACTTTTCTCTCCACATATAATTTTGTAGTTGTTGCTTTAGACTTAGGTGTGGCACCTAACGTTTTTCCCTTTTAATTTTCCTGTCACTGATCTTCCTTTTCATTTCTTTCACTTACTTATTGAGTGTCTGCTCTGTGCAAAAAGCTATGTTAAGTGCTATGGGTGTTACATGATAATTACAATTCTTAGGGAAAAAAAGCTGTTCAGCTATATCAACATGGATCAGACAGTCCAACTCTAGTTCAGCAAATGAGGTAGCTAAGACTCTTAGCCTTAAGTGTAAATGTAAGTTAAATTACTTTTATCAGAAGCTTTCAATGATATAAGGGCAGATGCCACTCCAAGGATGCAATGCCTAGAGCATCTGAAAATGGGAAGCCTAGTAATGCCTCAGATAGAAGGGCTTGGAAAGAGCTTTGAGTCATGAGGGCAGTTTGGTTCAGACATGTCACTCCATTTATCCTTAAGGTTAACTCACCTCATCTGATGTAACCAGGGGATAGCCACCTCTCCCATCATTCCAGGAACCTCACACTTCTTTGAACCAGGGCATGATTAGGTTGAACTTTTTGCTGTCAAATGATGGAGGGGATTTCTCACATGTTCCAGTGATTTCAAGGGAGTCCTTGGATAGGGGAAGAACCGGGCAGTCTGGCTCTAGAGTCTGGAATGGTAATAGCTCCACTCTGCTCTGCTTCCTCTTCATATTGGAAATGAAGATTTTAGTCTAATACGTAACATAGAAAATGTAATATTGGAAATGGTTTTCATAATCGTCACTAATACAGATTACTCTTAATAAAATCAACCCTCAGAAATTGTCCAGTTGAACCGAAATTGAAGAGAATAGTGAATAACTTGAGGATAATGCAAAGATATCAAGTGACTTGGAGAATGATTCAGCCTTTTCTCACCGGGCATTTACTCACTAATTCACCTGTTTATCCATCCATCCATGTATCCACCCACTTATTCATTCAACAACCATGGCATTAAGCACTTTTGCTGTCTTACACACATATTAAATACTGTGGATAAAATGTGCGCTGCGTGCTCACTCAGTCATGTGACCCCATGGACTGCAGCCTGCCAGGCTCCTCTCTCCATGGGATTCTCCAGGCAAGAGTACTGGAGTGGATTACCATTTCCTTCTCCAGAAGATCTTCCTGACCCAGGGATCAAACCACGTCTCCTGTGTCTCCTGCATTGGCAGATGGATTGTTTATCCACTGAGTCACCTGGGAAGCCTATGGATAAGATGTGGTCTGACCTAAATTGACTTAGCAGTTTGGGTCCAGTGGGAGGAGGTAGGAGGTGGGGCTGGCAGGGGCAGAAGCAAAGGAAACTCATGGTCTAGTGTGGTAAATGCTCTCAGAGAGGGTTTCTAAGGAGTTGGGGATGAACTTAGCCGGTGCTGGGGATGCTCCTTAGCCTCCTAATGGAACAGGAATAAAAAGGTGAGAGCAGAATGCTTCGTGGAGGAAGAAACTGGCTCTAGTCCTAGCAAAACTTTCTAATCTCAATGTTCTCGGGAAGATCCCAGAACTAACACAATTTCCATCAGAGACTAGAGAAAACTGAACATTCTTTTCAGGAAAAGCACTGGAGCATAGCCATTAAGAACACAGGTTTTGGAGTCAGATCTGCATTCAAATCTTAAGCTTTCTAGGCAGAATTCACTCCATTACAAGATGGAGACAATCATAACATTCAATCATAAGGTTGTTTTGAGGGTCCAGTAAGATCCCACGTGAGGTGCACAGCGCAGTCTGTATGCAGTACACATTCAGTTGATGTTAGCTGTCATTCATTGCCTTCTTCCCAAACTCATATATATACTTTCACTCTGCTCCTTTGTCCTTAATCTTCTTAGCTCTAATATTACCTTTAGAACCGAAGTCTGTAAGCCTCTTTTCTCTGTTACACAGGGAGTACAAAAGAAATATAATTTCTGTAAAACTGATTTGCATTATAGTAAATTTATCATGCTTCCTGGTTCTTGGTGACTAGGTAACCAGCAGAGGAGCTAATTCATTATTTTAGCAATTCAAACAGGACCTCGGAAGAAAGGCACCCTGCGGTCACACAGCACTGGGACTGTACTAATGAGAAGATTAAAAGAAAGTTCAGCTTACACAGTTCCAGATAATCACAAATGTACCCAAGGATTATTAACAACCACAATTACCTGGAACAAGATTATCTGCCTGCTTGGTTATTCTAAAGTCAACTTGTATTTGAGTTTATAAGTTATTTTGAAGTGGCTGGCGGGGCCCCATCCTAATACACATCTGGGGAAACATGAGGGTATGCCTAAATCTTCATGGTACCCAGCATCCTAATTCTCACCCAGAAGTGAAATGAAGCTCTGAGTTCTCCTAACCACAGAGCCCCTGTCCCGAGTCCTTGCAGGTCCTCTTTGTTGGAACCACCCGCCCAATGAGGGGCCAGACTCATACGTTCTAGATAAACCTTTTGGAAAATCAAAATGCCTTACTGCAGAAGCAGTGTCCATTCTCAGGGATTTCTCTAGAAGACAAAAGGCCCTGGGCTTTCATGAGCCTGGTAGTCACTTCCCAAACACCCCCTTAAAAAGCTTCACTGCTACCCTTTAGTTTTGTGGGACCAGTCACTGCACCGTGCCCAACTGCAGGTCTCAGAGGCCATCTCGTTCATCCCCTGGTTTCTCTTGCATATTCCATGCTTTCTGCTGCAGGCTAGTCTTGAACCCGGAGCTCTACTGAGAGGATGGGGGCAGACAGGGAGACAGTGGTCTTGAAGAACGTGCTCATTGGCATCAACCTGATCCTTCTGGGCTCCTTGCTCAAGCCCTCGGAGTGTCAGCTGGAGGTCACCATGGAAAGGGTCCAGAGACCAGCGGTGGAAGAGGAAGGAGGCGCTGCCAGCTACAATGCATCAGGCAAGGAGCAGCCGGTGGTCTTCAACCACGTGTACAACATCAACGTGCCCCTGGATAGCCTCTGCTCCTCAGGGCTGGAGGCCTCGGCCGAGCATGAGGTGAACACCGAAGACGAGGTGCTGACGGAGTACACGGGCCAGACCTCAGACCACGAGAGCCAGGTCACCTTCACGCACAGGATCAACCTCCCCAAGAAGGCCTGCCCGTGTGCCAGCTCGGCCCAGGTGCTACAGGAGCTGCTGAGCCGAATTGAGATGCTGGAGAGGGAAGTGTCTGTGCTGCGGGACCAATGTACCAGCAACTGCTGCCCAGAGAGTGCGGCCACAGGTAGAGTTCTGAAGCTTACAGCCAGTCTCCACAGGGGAGGGAGGGCGCTGAGCAGACGGGGAGTGGGAATCTGGGTGATTACACCAGTGCCTGAGAAATCTGGCACCTCTTCACACAGAGGGGGAAAAAAAAAAGTGCCCTGGTCTGCAGCTGTCTGTTAATATGCCTCTAAGATCTCAGTGTGGTCCTTCCCCAGGGGATTCGGCATAGGGACTCTCTACAGCGCTTAGCCAGTGTGAAATACATTAACCTAATTTGGGGGGGATGAGTCAGGGAATGGTACATCGGTTCAGCACAGCAACTGCTGTGGCAAGCAGGGAATTTGATGTCTGTCTTCATTCATATTTGGTTTTCACAGGCTGTTGAATTGATATCTATCCATGTTAACCGGAGGGACTAGAGAATGCAGGCGCTCTGTTCACTCCATCTCAGCCTTTCTCCCGTCTGAGAAAATTACAGTCATTAAAACCTCAGAGGACCTGGCCCCATCTTCTCTGGCAAGCTGGAAGTTTCAGCCCCTGCCCCCTCCACCAAAACATGTGGCTGTGCATGTGTGTGCATGCACACCCACTCACAGAGCTTCTTACAAGCCTCTCCCCAATCCAATCCGGAACTTGGATATCTAGCCTCACCCACATCCTAACTACTAACACTTATGAATGACTCTTTTGACCTCTCTGGGAGAAGTCAGCTCATCTTCAGGGCCAGACTTCCTGACTTCATGTCCTATCTCTGCTATTTGCTAGCCTGTGACTTGAACAAGTTGCTTAACCCATGCGTTCCTTTCCCCCTCAACAGACTAGAACAACAAGGAGCTATTAAATATAAAAACCTCCACTCAGATGAAAGCCCGGCCTCTGGTAGGCACTTCATATTCAGTAGCTATTATCAGCAGATCCCCGTGAGCAGAAAGTGTGTTCCCTTTTGTGCCCAGCTTCTCTCACCCAAAACAGTACCTTCTACCCAGTCGATTCAGTCTGTAATGAGAAAAGGACTGTGTCTTACTATCTTGGGTTCAAGCTCTTACCTCTCTAGGGTCTAATATCTCAAGCCTTGCCCAAGGATGAAAGAGGTGTCAGGAATGGCATTTTAATAGGGAGAAATGGCCCCCATGTCCAGAGAGATGTCCAACACATTCATTCTGAGACACCAAGACTGGGGGTAGTCTTTGAGAAGAGAAATATTTCTTGGGTTTTCTCACCTCTTCCTCCTTATAACCAAAACTATAAACAATCTGAAACTGAGGACAAAGTCCAGGTGTTCAAACTCTCCTTCCTCAGTGAGTTTACCTTTTCAGTGGAGTTGGGGAATACAGGAAAGACACAGGTGTCCATGGACATGGGTCTTCAATGCCTGGGAAGCTGGTGGCTTCTGTAAGTGGGCTTTTTTTATTAACCAGCTTCCCACCAGGTTCCCTGGGAAGACGTGAAAAGATCTATAAGGAAGATCTATGTTAATCAATGTCAGTATAGTGTCCTTTCAGGCCATGGGGGGAGGGGGTGCATGAAGTGGCAAAATTAAACAAGGACATAACTTACTTGACTTCCTATCCCCAAGGCCAAGTGCCGAGAAGGATGCCAAGCAAGTACTGCTATGGTGTTCGTTTAATAAGTTTGTTTGATTCATGCTGGACAGATAAATTAACCACTCTAGTTATTGCATGATAAAGCCTAGGGCCAGAGATACGTGTAGAATCCTAAAAAGATTACAGCAAACAGTCACCAAATGAGACAAGTTCTGGGAAACCTTTGAAGTGACCCTGGAGCTGAGCTGTGAAGGATGAGCAGTTAGTTAGATGGTGGGAAGGAGAGAAATAGGATGCATCTGCAGCACATGTGATCTTGACCGCCTCACAGGCCTGATTCTCAGCCTCCATCCCCTCGGTCCCCTTCAGTCTCCAGTGCCAGCACCTGGGCGTGTTGGTCAGGGACTGCTTCCAGGCTCTGAGAACCTCCTTGACCTGCTCAGGGTAGAGAACGGACGAGCCTGAGGATCGACACACTCCAGGGACAGCCCTTCATCCCAGTTGAGGTGTGGCTTGCCCTGTGGCCAGAAGACCCTGCAGGCCTGAACCCAAGTCACCCTCCCTGGGACTTTGCCTGATAATATGCTTGGCTTGGGCTCCTCCCTCCCTGGTCTCCCCTTCTCCCCAACCAGTTTTTTCCTGGCAGCACCTCCCAATTAGCCACTAGGGAATCCAAGCCAAGACACACTGCAGGTGAGCTCCTAAAGGACAAGGGACCCAATCTCACTCGTCCTTACCCTCAACACTATGCCAGACACACACAACCCACATTAGGTAAAAAGATTCATGAAGCTGTTGACATGCCAAGCTAGCTTGAGCTTCTCCCTCAGCAACACAAATTTGGTCAGTGAGCAAGCCGAGGTCTTGGCCTGCCCCCCTCCCCATACCCCACTGCCAGGAGGTTCCACAGCTGCCCTTTGACCTTCTCCTTGGCCATTCCAGGACAACTGGACTATATCCCTCACTGCAGTGGCCATGGCAACTTTAGCCTGGAGTCCTGTGGCTGCATCTGCGATCAAGGCTGGTTTGGCAAGAACTGCTCAGAGCCCTACTGCCCCCTGGGCTGCTCCAGTCGGGGTGTGTGTGTGGACGGCCAGTGCGTCTGTGACAGCGAGTACAGCGGGGACGACTGCTCGGAGCTCCGGTGCCCAACCGACTGCAGCTCCCGAGGGCTGTGCGTGGACGGGGAGTGCGTCTGCGAAGAGGCCTACACGGGCGAGGACTGCAGCGAGCTGAGGTGCCCTGGGGACTGTTCGGGGAAGGGGATCTGTGCCAACGGTACCTGCCTGTGCCAGGAAGGCTACGTCGGTGAGGACTGCGGCCAGCGGCGGTGTCCAAATGCCTGCAGCGGCCGAGGACACTGCCAGGAGGGGCTGTGCCTCTGTGAAGAGGGCTTCCAGGGCCCTGACTGCTCAGCAGGTAGGGAGGGGGGCTCCGCGGGGCCTTTGGCAAGGGCGGTCCAGCCAGCTAGCCGGAGGCGGGAAGAGAGATAGGAGGGAAAATTAATTTAGGCCAAAGAATTGCCAAATGGGTCGTGCTCCTCTGCTTTCCGAGAGAGGTGATGTCTTGAGTCGATCACAATTGACAACATGGGTTTAAGGGGAGAAGAGTGGAAACCAGAAAAGGTCAAGTTTGGGATGAAAGCTGAATCTTACCCTGAGGTTGGAACAAAGTCAATGGTAATAATGGAGACAGCATTTCATTGTCCTTGAGATGGAAGAAAGCGAAGAGTCAAGGGACCCCTTAGGCAAGGGACCCCTCTCTAACTCAGCGGACTTCCCAGAGCTCCATCCACTCTGAAATATTCCCCTTGCCTGTTGCCATATTCTGAGGACACTGCTTTCACAATGCTAGTGCATGAGATGGGGCATAGTCTGCGATAATCAGACTCACTGGGCACTCTGGTTATTTTGGAAGCTTCCATATGGCAAAGTTATTAATTTATGAAATGATCCAGAATCCACATGGATGAAAGTATTTACAGGCAAGGAATTACATGTAAACAGGAATAAATTACTAAAGACCTCCATTAAGCAAGAACTCACAGTCTAACTAAAACACTATGATTCAGTTTGTTCCAAAGGACATATAACAAACTGGAATCAACCCCACATGTGTCTACATCATGAAAACTAACACAAGGGTGAAGTCCCGAAAGGAGGCCCCAAGTCCATCAGTGAGAACATACCAATATTTTATTGGAGATCATTTTCTTTTGCCTAAAATCAGATTATTTTTCATTATCTCACTGTGACTGCTCGTCATCTTCTAAATCAGTGACTGTTACTGATAAATTTGTATTTTAAACAATACAGATTGAGTGATTGATCTTCATCCTTCTCATTCATAGTACAATCTGTAAGTGTCGGCTCAGAGGGCTCATTGGGAAGATTTAAAATAAAAAATAACAAGAAACAAATATTATTAAATCTTCTGATGAGTTGATTCTAGGAATTTTTCTGATCAGATTTCTGACCTCAGTTTAAGGGGGAGATTCTGGGAGGCCAGGTCTTTTATTCTTGAGCATCAGCAGTGATTCCCACCTACGTACCAGAGCAGTCAGACAAGTCTTCTGCACCTGCAACTTGAATTTCTTTTGAAAGATGAATGCAACAAGGTAAAGGAAAAAAAACAATTCACTGCTTAGGAAAAAAATGTTTCTCCATTTTTCCCATAGTCAATGGTTTCATGCAGCCTCATACTTTTGTTTACTGAATATCTTTCTGAAAATATAGTCATTATACCAATTGTTCAGAAGGAAAATTCAAGCAGAAATTAAGCTGCATCATTTACAAACCCAAGGTCACTAGTAATTGCTGGAAAGGGGACGCTGAAGCATGATCCCAGCTCTCACTCACAGGACAAGGCTCTATGAGGCCCCACAGAGGACGCTAAGGGTTCTTCTGGGCCCTTCTTTATGTGTGGCTGCTGTATAGTTCACATTCTTCTTAATAAAATTGATCTGTGTTGGGCTGTACATACCTGTCATGTTCTTCCTGACCCTCCTTTTCCACCGGGATGGGTTCATTTGCAAATGGAACCTTAATCGGATCCAGAGTACAAACTGAGCTGGAGATGACCCTTCTGGTCACGTGGGGAAGACTCAGCAGCTGCTAGCGTAACTACAACTAGGCTGAACTCAATCCATGAGCCACATGTTACCTCCAACACATTACCTCTGTGCTGTTTGATTGAGGAAGACTTTTGGACAACCAGATAAATTACTTTATAGGTTCCCAAAGCATGTGAGGAGGGACAGTTGCATAATTTCCATCTGTTTCTATAGCAACCATGGAGCCACCACTCATTGCTGGAGGTGCTGCTCTCAATGCTTGTCTTTTAAACCAAATGCCATGGGTCTCTTCCAGAGAAGTATCTAGGTCATTATATAAAGTGCTACTTCGCCTGCTCTTGGTGAGAAGGCTCCAGGAGAGGGGCTGTTTACCCGCTGTTTGACATTTCTGACCAGATGCACACACGCCAGTATTACTATTCGTCTCACCAACAGCAGGAAGGAGAGGAGAGAGGAGAGTGGGGAAGGTGAAACCGAGGAGAACCACAACACACTTCCTGACTTTCCTTTCTCTCTAGCAAGGGCATGGAGAATGGAGGCCCATTGTGTGGACTTCATTCTGAGGTCCATTAGGCTGCTAGAGCTTGAATGCAATTGAATAGAGTTGACAAGACCACTCTACTTGACTCCCAGCCTTGATCTTTCTCACAGTGGGCCATGAGACCAGATCTCAACCTTTCTGCCTCTACTCTCTGGCCGGGTAAAGATAATAGAACAACAACAAAAAGAATATGAACACTTAAACCAGGCCTTAGAAAGAAGCTACTCAGGGCTTCTCATTTTACAAACTGAAAAAGCAGCAGCCCTGGGAGACAGGAAGATTTTTCCAGAGCCAGACAGCTAATTAATGGCAGAACAAGAATAAGAACTCTGGTCTCCTACCAACTTCTAGCACTCTTTAATCCTCCCTAGAATGCTAAGTAGAGTGGAATTGGAAAATAAAAATGGTAAAAGCCACATGCATAAAGAAATAGTCTTTTGATATGAAAGCTGAGCTCTGTCAGGTGATAAAAAAAATATTAAGTGTTGGAGACAGGATAGGGGTGCTTGTTCAACCATTTGTCCACATGTGCCCCCAGTGAAGGAGGTTAGTGTGGGAGGTGGCCAGTGAACTGGTCACAAGTCCCTGTGAAGAAGCAGGGTGAAAGAACCACCAGAGTTGGGGCTTGAAACAATCCAGAAAGCCATTCTTTGGACTTTGGTCAGACATGCAGAGATTCATCACCATCAGCCTCTGTGTTGCCCAGCACTGCAGCCAGTCCGAACTTGGGCACCTGACCTCATTCACTCCTCTGAGCAAGACACTTCATGGAACTAATTCCAACTGCTCTCACCGCATATATGCAAAATTGATGCCAGATCTAAAAAGTAAACAGCATGGCATCTTTGCAGATAAGCAACTCCAGTTCCTCAAGCTACAGTTAATTCTTTTTAACTGCCTGCTCATCCATAAGTTTCCAAGTTGGAGCCCCAAATAAAGCAAGACTAAAAATACTTTGTGTGGTTTTCCTGGTGGTCCAGTGGTTAAGAATCTGCCTGCCAATGCAGGGGATACAGGTGAGATCCCTGCTCTGGGAAGATTCCATATGCCATGGGGCAACTAAGCCAGTGTGCCACAACTACTGAAGCCCATGTGCCCAGAGCCCATGCTCTGCAACAAGGGAAGCCACCGCAATGAGAAGCCTGCCCACTGCAACAAAGAGAAGCCCCCGTCCACAGCAACTAGAGAAAGCCTTCATGCAGCAAAGAAGACCCAGCGCAGCCAAAAATAAATAAATAAAAGAATACTTTACATCAGCCCCACTAAATTCCTTGAATCAAGGCATACGGCTCTTTTATAGTTTGCTTTCTAGTTCAATATCATTTAATTTTATAAGAATTATTGACACCCAGTGTATACAGCATCTGCTAAATTATAGGGTGAGTGTTGATGCTGAGCCACTGCTCTCAAGAATGCTTCTTCCACCATGGACATTATTGCTTCTTTCTCATCAGACGTGAAGGTTGTTTTTCCCACCACCCAGGCTCAGGTCTCAAGATTAAAAATTTGCCAAGCTAAGTTGTCAAGATGAGAAAATCCTTCTGCAGTCTTTTTAACTTTAAAATCCTCAAATGTGCTGTTTGGATCATTCTCTATTGTCATGATTAGCTTTATTTTCTGGAGAAAGGAACAAAAAATGAATTCACCAACTTGTTCTGAATGCCTAAGAATTGTTGGTGACGAAATTTGGAATGGCCATTTCTGTCACCATGACAGGAGGAGTCCCACATTGGAAACTTGGAATTAATGTGTTGAATCACAAAAGGCAGGCACTAGAGAATCCTTCTTAAAAGAGGTTTCTGACCTCTAGGATAAGCACCAGTCTGGAATTTCCATCCTAAAAGACAGTCTGAATTGTTTGCTGATATAGTTTATTTTTGAGGCTCTGTACAAATGAAAGAAAGCATCTGACACAATCCATAACCCATCCTACAAATTGTAGGAGGAAGAACATCTAGGGTAGAAGAGTGTAGACCGAGTGTAGAAGACCTCCGCTTGATGATCAGTTCAGCTATGACTCAACTCCCTTACTTTTGACAAGTCCTTTTGCCCGGGTCTGTTTCTCCATTTGTAAAGTTGGAATAATTATATCTTCCCAATCTACCTCATAGAGCTGCTTTTAAATGATTTTTTTTTTAATTCTAGTTAGATGGTGCTTCATAGACTGAGATGCTATGCAAATGTAAGTTGTATTGCACACTTAGAGTTCCTAAAATCATTGCACCTGGGTTCAAATCCTAGCTTCTGTATTCACTGATTGTGTGACCCAGTTTTCTTCTCTGTAAAACAGGGGTAAAAATAATACTGATCCCATAGTGTTGGTGAGAGGATGAGATGAGAAAATCCACGTTAGAATGTTTAGCCTAGTGCTTGGTGCATAATAAATAATTAATATAATCATGCAAAATACTGTTGGTTCTATATATCAACTGTTCCTTCTTTGGTCCAAGAGTCATTCGGTATGCATTATACAGGCTAACCCAAAGATCTTAGTGGAATTCAAAGCTCAATCATGTCAGAGTTAGAAACAATACAAGCTTACAAGTTATTTGAAACTTTATTTAAATTTCATTTACATACATCTAGCTATATAAATTGTTAAAAATAACGTTAATTTTGTTTGTTTGTTTTGGTCAACATATGACTTCTTAAATCACAAGAAGTTCTGCTAACTAGACTGTTTCAAACCATGAATAGTTCCTGAAGCAAATGCCCAGTACTGCAAATATATGTTCCTAATGCCCATCATATGAGTCTTCATTTCTGCCTCTGATGAGGATTTGAGGTTGAGCAGCATAGAGAGAGCAGGCACTTCCCACTCACATGGCCCCGTGACTAGCAGTCCTCAGTCCTCTGCTTGTGTAAAGGGGAAAGAGTGAGAATTCTCAGAAAATTCAACACCAATGACAACACTTAAGCTAAACGAAGCCTCCACTACACATAAATTTATAAGTTAATTATGACTACTTAAATACTGGCCTGATCTTTGATTTCATCTACAGACAGGTCCAATTACAGGTACACTGGTATTAACTTCCTAATTGGTCTTAAAGTTTCATTATTTAATACCCCCACTACCACTGAATCTTCACTTCCCCAGGGAACCATACATGAAAGGCTATTGAATAGTCTTTGAGAAGTAGAACAGGAATGCTCCTTTGTCATCATCCCCTATGTCAAGGTTAATAAAAATTTGTGTAACACAAGTTACATTTCCAGAGTAATCTGATAACAATTATTTATTAAACTACCAAAAATATTAGCCAACATATGCTGTTAAATATCTAACAACTAGCTCTCTGAGGGAAAAAATAACAAGCTCCACTTTGTAGCATTTGCCAGCTCCCATGGTATAAATACTCCCTCCATAGCCAGTTTCAAAGTACCAGCGTGAAGTCACTAAACGTTGAGCTGGGAACAGCTGTGCACTAGAACACAATCAAATAGTACTGGGTTGGTGAAAAAATTCATTTGGGTTATCCACCCAGTTCACAGAAAACCCGAATGAAATTTTTGGCCAAATATTTCTTCTCCAGTGGCTCAGTGGTAAAGAACCCGCCTGTAATGCAGGAGACATGGGTTCGATCCCTGGGTTAGGAAGATCTCCTGGAGGAGGAAACAGCAACCTGTTCCAGTATTGTTGCCTAGAAGTCCCATGGGCAGAGGAGCCTGGTTGGTTACAGTCTATGGGATCGCAAAGAGTCGAACACGACTTAGCAACTGAGCACGCATGCACTATTTCTACCAAAGAGATACAACACAGGTGAATTGCCTTAAGGGCACAGATAATAGTAAAATGCAGTGAATTCGTTTGCCAGTGATGAGTCTGGAGTATTTATTACTTTTGTTCTTAAGGTAATTATCCAATTCTAAGTTTAGACAATTTCATGTTTCACAATGACTATTTAAAAATGTCTTGCAAAATTTGACAACTAACTTTTACAAGTCAGTAGGAGCAGGCTCCAGCCCACTGCTAACTCAGGGCCCTATAGAGATGAGAGAAAGACAAGAACCTGCCCGCCAAGGGACTTCCCGATCACTCCAAGTCAGCGGGCTGAGAGCACAGACAGGGCATGTGGGGCGAGAGTGAGGAAGTTGAGTCCAGCGTGGAGAAGGCAGACCTCTGAGCTCATGCTATCTGTGTATTGCCTCTTGGTAGTTGCCCCTCCAGAGGACTTGCGAGTGGCTGGTATCAGCGACAGGTCCATTGAGCTGGAATGGGACGGGCCGATGGCAGTGACGGAATATGTGATCTCTTACCAGCCGACGGCCCTGGGGGGCCTCCAGCTCCAGCAGCGGGTGCCTGGAGATTGGAGTGGCGTCACCATCTCAGAGCTGGAGCCAGGTCTCACCTACAACATCAGCGTCTACGCTGTCATTAGCAACATCCTCAGCCTTCCCATCACTGCCAAGGTGGCCACCCGTACGTACCATTTCCCCCTCCTGCTTCATTTTTCTTTTCTCCTACATGAGATCATGGGCATTCATGATGGTAGTGTCTTTTCTTAATTCTTCAGGGATGCCTGCAGTTATCATTGCTCTCAAGGGGAAGGGCTTCCGATGTGACCCACTTAGGAAAGGGCACATCATTAAAAAGACACTTCCAAAAGAGCAGAGTTTCCACATCCCAGACAGCCCCTATCTATTATAGAGCCAAAAGGACAAAAAGTACTGTAATTGTTGAGTTTTGACTTGTTATAAGCTTAAGTCTGATTAGAAGTCAAGGAAAGTATGAGACTTACACAGACTTTGAATCTAGTTAGAGATTCAAAACCAGCAGATATGAAATAGGACATATAATAAGCAAGTGCTAAATGGTATATCACAGATGGCGAGTGTATAGCACAGTGGGAAAAAAATCTTATTTAAAACCACAACTGAAAACACCCACTTCTCCTCAGAGAGAGGTGGTATTATGTCTTTGTAATCTTTTGTTTAGTAAAATACCCTGATGGTCCATTTCGATTATAAACATTGAATCTCTAAAGCATCATTTAGGAAGAGTCAATGGGCAAAAGAGAGACAGAGAGCATGCTAAACCCTTTTCTATGAGAAATGGAAGTTTCTCTTTTTTATTTATAACAGAGAAACTGCTATAGGTATGTATCTATATTTTGCATGCTTATTTAAGAACAGAAACGTTTTAAAAGATTGCATATCAACTATTAACATTAGTTACATCAAAGAGCAGAATAAGAAAGAGATGGGAAGGGGCTGTTATTTAGTTTTCTTTATATACTTCGGAATTCTTCAATTGTCTTTCCAACCCCACTTCTCCAGCTCTCAAATGCCAGCTGGGTGTTGTACAATTCAATTCAACTCAATATCTATCCACCTGGAGTTAGCATCAGATCCGACAAACTAAAAATCTCAGTCTCTCAGGGCTGCTTCCACGTCGGTTTTCAGCCACGAGTCAGAGGTTGTCTTGGGTCTTCTGAATAGCCAGCTTTACATTTAAGGGGTTCCCACAACCCCTCCTTAATTTTGGTAATTCCTTAGAACTCACAGAGCTCAAGAAAGCACTTTGCTCTCTATAACCAATTTCTTAGAAAGGATGCAAGTCAAGAACAGCCAAATGGAAAATATACATAGGGCAAAGTATGGTGTGTAGGGTTTCCATGTTCTCTCTGCACAGTAACTCTCAGTAACTCCATGTGTTCACAAACCCAGGAGCTCTCAGAACCCCATTGCTTAGGGCCTTTATGGAAGTTTCATTATGCAGGCATGATTGGTAAAACCCCTAGCCATTGGTGATTAACTCAAGTCAGCCCCTTTCCCCTCACTGGAGGTTGGGGGCAGAAGTTCCAAACCTCTCCCTAAATCACTCTTGGGTTTTTCTTCAAACCAGCTATCTAGGAGACCCGGGCTACCAGGTATCTCATAATCATACAAAAGATACTCTTTTCCCTCTGGGGATTCCTAGGGTTTTAGGAGCTGTTGTGTTAGGACAAAGACCAAATACTTTTTTTTATTACATCACACAGAGATTTTAGTAGTGGCAGGAGACCAGAACAAGATGTGACCATGAAATATCAGCCCCTGGGTTGGTAAATGAGACTGATCACCAAATATGGGATGAGTGATCCAAGCCCATTTGGTGTAGGTCTCAAATGACAAGATGGTATTTGGGTAACAAATGCCAAGAAAGTTCAGAATAAGAAGAGGTTGAAGTAGGAAGGTGGTGCTGATGGTTGGAGAAGGCAATGCAACCCATTCCAGTACTCTAGCCTGGAAAATCCCATGGACGGAGGAGCCTGGTAGGCTGCAGTCCATGGGGTCGCTAAGAGTCGGGCATGACTGAACGACTTCACTTTCACTTTTCACTTTCATGCGTTGGAAAAGGAAATGGCAACCCACTCCAGTGTTCTTGCCTGGAGAATCCCAGGGATAGGGGAGCCTGGTGGGCTGCCATCTCTGGGGTCGCACAGAGTCGGACACAACTGACGTGACTTAGCAGCAGCAGCAGCAGCTGATGGTTAAGAACCTGCCTGTCAATGCAGGAGACATAAGAGATGCGGGCTGGGTCCCTGGGTCAGGAAGATCCCCTGGAGGAGCTCATGGCAACCCACTCCAGTATTCTTGCCTGGGAAACCCCATGAGTGGAGAATCCTGGAGGGCTACAGTCCATAGGGTCGAAAAGAGTCAGACACGACTGAAGCGACTGAGCACACATGCACCAAGGAGAAAGAGTTGGCTTGGAAGGCTTCGTGGAGGCCAGGGTCTTGAGTTGTGCTGCAAGCATAGGGCAGGCAGAGGGGAAAGGATTTAAGAAGTCATTTTGTCCCCTTGCTTCTCAGGTGACAAAGATCCTGTTGGAATATTGGACTCCGCCCCTCTGAATGCTGAGTTTTTTTTAATATGCCTATAATTATCTCTGTTTATATCTGACCTTTTTTTTTTCTTCTTCTTCTTCTTCAATTCCTCTGGTGCCTGAGAACCAGTTTAAAATATCTGCAGTGATCGCGTAGAGAGGCAGGTCACCATCTGCTGCTTTCCCCACCTTGCTCTGGGATGAGTCACCACAGCGAGAGCCTGGCCCGACTCCCAGGCCTCTCTGCTCTGATCCACGTGCACCACGCGTGGCATTTATTCTGCCAATTCAGGGCATCCCCTCAGGCAAGCTCCCAGGTGACAAGGACAGAATCATGTAAACTCACCTGACGCACCTTCAAGTGGGTTCAGGAGCCGCCCTGCCTTTCACCAAGAAGCCTGAGGAAGCTTCCAAACAGGAAGGAGGAGAATCTGTCCGTCTTCCAATGGGAGGGTCCCAGGAGAGGCGCAGCTAAAAATGGGATCAGGCTCCCTGGAGAAGTGAGAAAAGTCGTGCCGTCGTATTTCAGGGCTGGTAATTGGAACTCCATTAGGACCAGTCTACTTCCACCTGTGTGCGCATGTGTGTGTTTGGGGGTGGGAGGGGTGGGAGGGTGTGAGGAGTGGAAAGCCAGGGAATCAGGAGAGGAACTAAAAACAAGATTGAGGTGAAGGTGAGTGAGGGAGAGGGGGAAGAGAGAAGCAAGCAACAGCTGGAGAAAGAAAAGCATGAACTCGTGGAGCGAAAGCAGAAACTCCAGTATCTGTTACTGTCCCTTATTTACACCCTTGCTTGGCTTGGCTGCACATTTTGCTATACAAAATGGAAATTTCAGGCCATCCTAGAGGTGGCAATTTGAGCTAAACAAGATATTCTTAGTGTACAACATGTGATGGAGAAAAGCGTTCCAGTCTCTGTTCTGAAGCTGGCTTGCTCCACGCCTTTCACTAATTCTCTCTGTGCCCCCTTCTCCCAGGTGTGAGAAGGAACAGTGACATTAACCTTCACACCGCCTCTCAGAAAACCTTAAAGCCTCCAAAGACGGCGTTTGGTTTTTCTGAAAAAGGCATTATGTTAAATGCCAAGACTCAACACCTTAGTAAGGAAAGGGAAGTGTGACTTTTGGATTTTAACATCAACCTATTATGGAATAGAAAGCATAAAAAGTACTTATTAGGTGTTCGTTAGGGTTACTCCTCTATTCGCTCACACTGAGCGCCGACACCACAGTGCCTGGGCCCACCCCTTGCCTGGAACCCAGCGTGTCTGTAATGAGGTTGGGATAGCCCATCACATGCCACGGCATCCATGGCATGGAGGGAGCCCAGGTACTGCTCTCTGCCCCTGCCAGGGCTAGCCATGACACCGTCACCCACATTGCTGTGTTCCAGATCTCTCCACGCCTCAAGGGCTCCGATTCAAGACGATCACAGAGACCACCGTGGAGGTGCAGTGGGAGCCCTTCTCATTCTCCTTCGATGGGTGGGAGATCAGCTTCATTCCAAAGGTAACCCCCACCTGTCAGATGGCCAAACAGCCTGATGTGGCATACCCACACCCTCGACTTAGGATTGGGGCAGCAAAAAAGCCACCCCCTACACACACACACAATCTCTGTCTCTCTCTCCATGCCATTAAGGACACAAAGGGGCACTTGGCGGGCTACAGAACATTTCTTTCACAAAGGCGTGGTAATGACTGATTAACAAGAATGGCCCCAAGCCTGGTACCCAGGCCTTGGATGACAGGAGAATGAGGGAGCAGCCACAGCCCAGCTCTCTGCTCAAAAAGCTTTAGGTTTTTAGCAAGCTGCAACTTCAGTGAGTCTGAAAACCTAGATTTTCACAAAGTTGAGGCTTCTCTTTAGGACACAAGAAAAGCTAAAGCCAATCGGTCTCATAGTCAACCCACAACTTCATTCTGTGCAGGCAGAGGCCCCAGAAGTCGGCCTACATGGTTTCAGGCTCTGAAAGTCAGAGATGTAACACAAAAACACCATGCATAACCTAGGCATTGAGAAAAATGTTCCTTAAACATTTTGAGCTGAAAAGGGTCTTAAGATTTCTTTCCATTCATCAAAGTGGTATTTTATTTTATTAACCTGAAAATTAACTTTTCTAAGTTGCCAGAGGTGCCTGACTAGTTCTAATTTTCTAGGAGTTATTAATGTGACTGATGTTTTCCCTAACTATATCACTCATGAGGGCATATATATATATATATACATACATATACATAAAATGTTTAATCACATTCCTTTCCTTTGTCTTCATCTTTCAATATTAAAGAGCATTTTTTCAAATCATTCATCAGACTTAATGACAGATGACACATTTTTGGCTAATAAGACTACGATTTTACCATTCCTTTTACTTCAAAATTCTTAGAGGCATGGATTGTTGAAACTACAAAAGACTTTCAGATTCACAGAGAATGACCCTTCATTTTACATCTAGTTTGTTTAGTTTATAGAGAATAAGACTCAGTGAACTTAAACGATATCAGACAGCTGGTTGGTGGCAGGCTTAAAACAAGAACCTGATCTCTACTTCTTATTCCAGGGCTCTGTCCCCTGAACTGGACAGGATACCTCCTTCTCTTGTGGGGATATAGTCATGACATGCCAAGCTAACTACATTTAAGCAGATATTCTATATATGTAGTTTCTTATATGTTTTATCTGCATTAAAATGGTCAAAGAAGTATGGTGGGCGATTGGATTCATAACAGAGCAGAGAGAATCATGCCGCTCTGCTGCTCAGGCAAGACAAAACAATGCCAGGATTGCCTGTTTTACATCCAATATGTAAATTCCAAATGAGAGTGGGGCTAGCCGGGGCTTACCTAGGTCAAATATACAGCCACATACAATAACTGTATGCTCTGTAGGTTGAGGCTAGTGGGAGGCACTTGTCACATTGATTTATAAGAGTATGGATATAAAATACATATAGGGCACTCCAGGTGACATGAACAGAGACCAAAGATTATAAGAAAAGGACTGTGCCACAAAAAATAGCCCTCTTGTCACCTCCACTTCCAGAGACACAAAGAGAAAACGTATAAGAACAGGCCAACAGACAGACAGGTGGGCAGAGAGATGCTAAACCCTGGACTCAACGTCATGTTGATCTTTTTCGCTTCCTCTTTCACCAGTGTGTCTCTTTCTTCTCTCCTTTGTATTATTCTTTGTTCTCCCCTTTTCCTCTTCTTTGTACTCCATGGTTGTGTCACTGGTTCCTAACTCATCTGGGTAAAAGGGAAACAAGACAATGACAGATGTGCAGCTGGTGTAACACTATGAGAAACTCCAGACACAGCAAAATAATAGCTCCAGCTCATTAAAAAACTCAGAACATCTCAGTTTGAAATATGTTGTCATGTACATAAAGATGTTTACACACATACACACACAACTAGACTCTTCTAAATAGCCAAAGGCATGCTCACCATGATAAATGCCAAAAAAAAAAAAAAAATCTGATAGGTGGTAAGTATCAAACATTTCATTTTTGGCAAAAATGTCTACATCACCTCATGACTAATTTTTATTGGCAAACTCAGGAGAAGCAGGGGAAGCCAAAGAAATGTTCTTGAAAATTGGTTCTCCCTTTGCCAAATCCTCATAGAGTGGTGGCATTCTTCTTGAGCCTGCTGGGAGCCATTCCTGGCCCCAGACACTCAGCTGTCAGCCTAGAGGGCAGAGAAGCATTTCTCATCTTTAACTCACAATCAGGGTCCCATCCTTTCCCCTCCTATTGATTTCCTCTTCTGGTTTCTCTACTTCTCCCTTCCTTCCACCCACCAGAACAATGAAGGAGGGGTGATTGCCCAGCTCCCCAGTGACGTCACATCCTTCAACCAGACGGGACTAAAGCCTGGGGAGGAATACATTGTCAATGTGGTGGCTTTGAAAGAGCAAGCCCGGAGCCCCCCTACCTCGGCCAGCGTCTCTACTGGTGAGTGCCTCCAGCCTTTCTCCCTCTGACAACCCAAGGTTCACTCAGGAAGAACTGCAGACTCAATCAAGAGAGACAAAGGGATGCTAGGACTTCTCCCACAGCTGAAATTAATTTTGGTGCCTGGAGATGGAGCTTACTCCATTAGATGCTTAGGTGAACATCTTCCTTATTCTTGCAAACCCAGAAACCCAGGAGAGTATTCTGAGAAATTCTTTGTTCAGATCTCCAGTGTGTCTGTATTCTGATCTTACTCATTAAGAGACTTCATTTGTCAGCCCCTAATATCTTGAGCTTTGGAACCAGCAAGAGCTAATACACTCTTGCTTATTGTGAGGCATGCAGAAAGTCCTAAGATGCTTCCCAAACCTCGATCCATTTGACAATGATGAACGATAATACCTTCTTCAAAGAAATGACATGAGGATTAAATCAGATAAAGCACACAAAGTGATTAGCACTGAGTTGATGACAGTGTGTATACATACACTCAGAGAACACCTTTCGAAGTGACAGAGCAGGAGGAAACACATCATTCCAAACCAGTAAGTGTGGGTTGGGTCACTGTTCAAGGTGACAACTTAAGTAGATTATTATTTCATCTCCACAGTTCCTCTCATGCAAGATCATTATATTTCTACGTTTGAGTCATTAACTGTATCACATTTTGCTTTATTGTTTCCTTAGCTAAAAAAGGATATTCAACCTCAAAGCTGTAAATTAACAAATATAATGCTTGTGTGCACCCTCAACCAAGGATTTCTCAAAAGTTATAAATAGCTTCTGGTATCACTTTTGGTTCTCATTTTATTGATGGAGGAGCTGAGACTCAAAGGTTAAGCAACACTCCCTGTAACAGAGACTGAGTTAGGCGAATATTGGGAGAGCTTTATTTTTTTTATAAACAGAAACTGACACCTAAGAAAACCAGTCATGAGTCCAGGGCGAAGGCCAGGTTGGCCAGAAAAGGGAACCACAACACTATATAATGAGCCCATGTTTATGGATTAGTGATTCATACTTTGTTAACTGGATCCAAACTAAACAGCCTCAGGTGCTGAGGTTTGTGCTCAGTCAAGAAAACATTGGTTTAAAACTATTGTGGCACCAGATTATGCTTCATTAGAGCCCCAGGGTTCCGTGACAGCTCCTCAAGGCAAGGAGGAAGTGGAGATCCCAGCCCCTTATTACTCCCACTCCCATGTCCCTCCCACCTTCCCACCAAGGCAGTTAGTTCCACTTTCATCTCTTTTATATTTTGTACAATCATTTAAGATTTTCTTCTTTTAAAAAAAGAACATGACCCCCCTCCTCCCCAAAAGGCTTTAAAACCACTGTACTAATCCAAATATGTTTTAGAAGAAACTATAGCCATAAAACTAAACGTGCTCTGTAGGACTCTTTCCAGTGGCCAGAGTTTTCCCCCAGTTTTGCTTCACAAGGTTATGCTGGACCCTGAAGAGTTGGTTAGGTAATTATTCATTCTCCTCTTCTGATTTGGAATGTTTCAGGTCCCTAAATCATTTCTGAGATTTGATACCAAGAAAGGATTAGCAGAAAACAAAAAGCTAGAAGAAGATGGTACATAAGAGCGCAGAGAAGAACATTACAGACGTAGGATGCTTTTCTTCCAAAACACTGACACACTTAGAAAAGACAGACTCTGCTTTAGGCTTCTACTTACACCACATTTTGACAAAATTGGCAGTCTTTTTTTTTTAATTTGGAATTTTCTTAAGATTAAAATGAAAAGCTCCTGATCTTGTCATCTGTGGTAAAGCCAGGCCAATTTTTTTTTTTTTCAATTAGGAAAAAAATGTCCTAGTTCATATTTTGAGATTGTGTACAGAATCACAAAGAAATGGAAAGAAAAATATTTATTCCAGTTTACCTTTTGAGGAGGATGTGTGTTTGTTTAAAAATTAGGGCCTAAATTGAAAGCAAACTGATACCTCCTTGACCGGAATCGGACACGGCTACCCAGTGGCCAACTGAAGGGCCAAATCCAAGGGTGGCTGCAGAAAAGATGATTGGCTCCCAGCCCCATCTGCTGTTTTTAAGAAACCATTGTTTAATTAATTCCTTCTGCTAAGGTCTGATCCACACCAACCCTCTCCTGCAAAGCTCTGAGTCCTTGTCGGGCACGCAAGCTGGCTTCTTCTAGTTGGGCCATTTTGGGAATTCAAATTACAAGACCTCCTGCAGCCAGAGGCCTTGGCGCTTCACAATGACACTCTAATACGAGCAAGCATTATGACTAGGATTGGGGGATTTAAAGAGCTGATGGAAAAAGCCTGACGTGGTCATTAGAGTTTTTGTGACATTTTTTTTTTTCCCAAGAAGCTCCAGTTCATTGAAATGCTTCCTTTTCTTTCTTATGACTGTTGAGAATCATCTCTTTATTTCATTTACTCAGCACCCATGTACTGAGTGTCTACTATGTTTCAAGTATTATGCTTATTCAGCTGCTCGGAGAACATCTCCCCCATCTCATTATTAAATTAAATGAAATAAAAAAGCCCAAATTATCTAAAACCATGAAATACAGCATGAAAGAAAGAAAACATCTGGATGTATTCTGTTAGATTTCATTATTACTCCAAATATGAAAACCAGAACATTTTAACTCCAAACCAGGTGGCACCAAAACCAAATGATCTGGTGATTTTTATTTTGGCTGGTGCCAGACCCCAAATCCCAAGCTGTTTAATAGAGAACAGGACTAGGCTAGACTCACAAAAAGGGTGGGGTACCCAGGGAAAGGCCCAACTCAGAAAGACTGAGAGGCTCAAAGTCAGGCTGAGACAGTCCTGAGGGGGACACCATCCTGGAGACAATCGAGACTGTGATCCGGTGCGGATTGTTTAAAAAAAACACAATCTTAGTCAAGACACTCTGGTAATAAGGAAGAAAAATGGTCATAAAGTAGCTGAAGCAAAAAAAGAGAATTTACTGGAAGGACACAGAGTATCTCATGGAACCCCAGGGCCTGAAATGCATCTGAGTCTCACAGAAGACTTGAACCAGGAAATGGAAGGTCAAGAATCAAGTTATTCTCTGTATCTTTCTAGAAGTGCCACACGGCCACTCATTTCTGCTTCTCTCTCTTCATTTGCTCCTAAAATTCTGCACCCAGTTCTAGTGTGTGTGTGTTTGGGGGAGGGATCTCCCACACCAAGCAATTCTCTGTTTCCCAGCTACGTATCCTACCATTCAACTCAGTTCTGACACCATCTACCATCTGAGAGCATCAGGCTCCACAGGTTGAAGGCTCCTTTAAGACCATCCTCCACTTCAGAGGCCAAAACAAACCCAGGTGTTGTCACCTGTCCTTCTGACTGACCGGCTACAGATTACAGGTTCTACGACTCCCTCTCTGGGTTTCATCAATTTGCTAGAGCAGCTCACTGAACTCGGGAAACCCATGTTCTCACCAAATTACTGGTTTATCACAAAGGATATTTAAGGACACAAATCAACAGCCATATGAAGAGATACACAGGAGAGGTCCTGAACAAAGGAGCCTCTGCCCCCATGGAACTGGGGTCCTGTCATAGCGGCACATGGAAGCATTCTGGTTCCCTAAACTGGGAACTCTCCGAACCCAATCCTTTTGGGGTTTTATGGAAGTTTCATTACTTGAGCACGAGAGATGGACTGATCAGATGTCAGGAGTGAGACTGAAAGTTCGAACCCTCTAATCACCTAGTTGGGTCCCTTGACAACAGGCTTCCAAACTCGATTCATTAACATAACAAGAGACAGACAACTTTTTTACAGAGAGGAAAAGCAAATCGGTGTTTTGTTTTTTTTTTTAAATGGGGAAAGCTTGATCATGTTTCTTTCTTTTTTTTTTTTAATTGGAGGATAATTGCTTTATAATGTAGTGCCGGTTTCTGCCATACAAAAATGGGAATCAGTCCTAACTATGTATATATCCCTCTTGCACTTCCCTCCTAGCTCCTCTAAGTCATCACAGAGCACCAGCCTGGGCTCCCTGTGTGATACAGCAGCTTCCCAGTGGCTATCTGTTTTACACATGGTAGTGTATATATGTCAATGCTAGCCTCTCAATTTGTCCCACCCTCTCATCCCCCACTTTGTCCACAAGTCCATTCAACAAGAGACAACTTTACCACTTTGATCACTTAGAAAATATCAAGAGTTTTAGGAGCTCTGTGCCAAGAAGGGAAGACCAAATAGGTATTTACTATAAATCACATTTTCCCCTTTGCCCTCTTCCCTCCCCCTTCCTCTCTGTCTCTCCCTCCCTCCTTTTCCCCTTTATCTCTCTCTCTCTTTCCCTCTCTCTCCCTCTCTGCTCCATCCAGATCAGATGTTTTCTATTTATGTGTGAGGATGGTAGAGAATGCCCACACTAGTCCTGGCTCACCAACTAACCAGAGAGCCAGAGCCTGTGGTTCCAGTTCCTAATCCTTGAAGAACATTAATATTAACATTAATCAGCCCCAGCTAGAAGGGTGTCATCCGTAATAAATAAAAACATGGAAGCCGAGTCAGCTCTTTCTAGAAGATAATGAGTAATTAAAAGAGGGCATGTTAGCCATGTAGACATGCCATGAGGAATTGAGAACATCATTTTCTACTCTACTCACTAAGGCCTTTCTAGTTCCCTTCTACATTCTCTCACCTTGCCCCACCTCCACCATCATTTAATTCAATATGATCAGGACCCTAAGTGGCTATCAGAACCATGGATGGTGGGCCCCCTAGGAAATCAACCAGTTTTTTCCAGATAAGGCCATCGCACAGTGGTTTCCCCTGGCTGCTCGTGGCTGCTCGGTGCCGGGGCCAGGACTCGTGAGGGACATGTGCTGAATATCTGGAAGCCCGGAAGGACTGGGTGTGATGCAATGCCCTCTGGCTCAGGAATATGCAAGAATCAGTGGGGAAAAAATAGCCCACAAGAGGCTGTTCCAAGATTGATATCTTTTTTGTTGTTTTTTTTTTTTTCAACAGAACAGCAAGTTTCCCCAGAAGGCATATTTCATGTACACATATACAAATGTCTGTTGGGTTTTTGAGCATCTTAGCAACTGGTTGACTGAGCTGTTGGTATGGCTGAGCAGGGACATCTTTTGGATATTCATGATGCCCTCACTGGCAACCAAGTTGGAAGTCTCAGATGTTTAGACAGGATGCTAATTCATAGATCTTTCCTTGGGGCTCAGAGAAGGTGAAGGCTGGACAGCTGGGCACACACAAGAAGCACGGTTCTCTGTCCTTTGTCTCATAAGCTCCTGACAGAGCAGGGCTGGCCCTCTCAAGCCATTAACTGCCCGTTCTCCACCCAAACTGGGAAGTGCCAGCCCTGAAAAAAATCACAGCCTCGGGGGACCTGAGATCCAGTGTCCATTCACCCATTGCCAAACCATGTGTCCTCAGGAAAGAGAGTCCATCTCACTGTCTCATTATCCCCATCTGTAAAATGGGATAACAATACCCATCCTCTAACAGACCAGGCTAATGTAAGGAGGAAAGGAAAGGAAAGTGCTTACTAAAGTCCAAG
Organism: Bubalus kerabau; assembly: GCF_029407905.1. Lineage (NCBI taxonomy): Eukaryota > Metazoa > Chordata > Mammalia > Artiodactyla > Bovidae > Bubalus > Bubalus kerabau. The sequence continues at coordinate 111,498,837 of NC_073628.1, read as the reverse complement.
GCTCACTTCTCAAACTTTATTTTTCTATCGGCTCTTCTTCATTTAGTCATTGATGGGCCCACGCATATCCTAGTTCGAGATGTCTCCGACACCGTGGCCTTCGTGGAGTGGACCCCACCTCGAGCCAAAGTCGATTTCATTCTCTTGAAGTACGGCCTGGTGGGTGGGGAAGGTGGGAAGACCACCTTCCGGCTGCAGCCTCCCCTGAGCCAGTACTCGGTACAGGCCCTGCGGCCAGGCTCCCTGTACGAGGTGTGGGTCAGCGCGGTCCGCGGAACCAACGAGAGCGAGGCCACTGCCACCCAGTTCACAACAGGTGAGGCTGCGAGCGGGGGGCAGGCCTGGGGAGGGGAGAGGTCGCGGCGCCAGCGGGTATCGTCGGGGCAGGGGCCATCCAGGGCGAGAGATGGTGTGTGCGCCTGCATCCACAAATATCACATGCAATGCCAGAGGGAAGCAAAAGGTTTCCGGGGGACCCGGTGAGGTTGCATCACAGGATGGAGGAGCGCCGGCCACCTGTGGAGGGGAGAGCTGGGTTCCTATCTTGCTTCTGCTGCCAGCCAGGTCTGTGACCTGACACAACTCTTCCCCTCGGGTCTCACATCTCTCCTTTATAAAATGAAACGTTTGTCCTGAAGTCACTGACACATCCCCATTGCTAACCCAAAGGGCAATTTTGTGAGAGTTCAGTGACCCTTCCTGGCGACACTTGATTGCTATTTGCTGGAAACAGTGGTAACGATTCCATAGAGCCACAGTGACCACACCAGCGCCATGGCGCACCTTGGAGTTGGGCAAAGCCCATCCGTGTCGAAGCAGGCCTTCTGCCTGAGAATGTTCTGCTCATTCTTGTGAGCACTTGCAAGAAGGCAAACATAGACCTGGCTCCCACAGAGGGCAGGCTGAATGAAGCCCATGTCAATGCCTCCTCCCCACCTGGGATGACCGGCCACCCGCTTCCCAAGGCTGTCAGGACTTTTAAAGAGCCTTGGGAAAAGCCAGACCTCATGACCTGCTCCCTGGCTCTCTTAGAGCCCATCCGGCCAGCCAACTAGTGGACAAGTAGGTCAGTCATAGCAGATGCAGGCTCGCCAGTGCTCTTCCTGGGTCAGCGGGGGCTGAGATCCAAGAGTGAGTCTCCATTTAATCCAGACTCTGTGTCTCAGCCTATCTACCCTCTGGAGGTCACAGGTCAAGGAATGTCTCTGCCAGCTCCCAAGGTGGCACAGAGATCAAAGGGAACTGCAGGCATCTGTAAGATCTAAGAACCAGCATCTTCCATCAGAATGAAGTAGGAGAATCACTAATCAAAGCATCCCACATTAAGTGGTGGCCTACGAGCCTGTTACAGGATGGGGCAAGTCAGCCAAGGGGCTTCAGGGAGGCTCCATGACCCTCTGCTTGTGTTTAAAATCAGCTGATAAATACAGCAAAGAGTAAGACAGATGGAGGCCAAAATATCCCCTAGATTAGAACAAGTAGTTTAGTGTTAGAGTCGAATGGGCTTGCCAACTGATGGCCCCTGTGAGTCTGGGCAAGACCCCCATGTCGTAGAAGTTGGGGGCTACTGAGGTTAGGGCTTATAGCACAGAGGAACAAGCAGAGGCTGATCCCCATGGGCAGAGGGCTCCCTTGAGATGGGAACCAGAACGGTCGTGCCCAGTCTCACTACAAAACTCACCATTGAGGCGAGTCCACCTTCCCCATGGAAGAAAAAGGCTGAGAATCTTGTAACAGCTTTCCCTCCACCCCAAAGGAAACATTGGGTTAGGGAGAAGATTTCCCTATTGAAGAGACCAAGTGTGAACGCTGAGGAAACGGAGAAGACAGTTGATTCTGAAAGAGACCCTCTCAGGCTTTCTCTCCTGCCCCTGTGCTGGACTCCACCCCAGCCAGGGGTCCCTGGTCTGATTTTCTACTGAACACATGTTGGGTTCCCCGGTGACTGTGTATCTTTAGAACAAAGGAACTACATTCTGCCCATTTCTCTTGCCTTCTTTTTCCTCACTCAGTCAAAGCTGCCAGGAGTCTCACACAAGGTCCCTTCCTGGTGAATTCAAGGTCAGTCCTACCCACCCCCAACCTTAGCACCCACAGCAAGGCCTGCTCAGGTGGTGGGACCTCCTGAGAGCCACAAGGCCTGCATTCTTTTTCAATTTCAAGATAGTTTTGTGTGAAAAGTGGTTTCTTTGTGGCTGTGCTCAGATAAGCAGTTTGAAGAGGCTGAAAAGGAGACGAGAGCTTTCAGGCGGAAGCACGAAAAGGGAATTCTTGATGTTTAGGTTGACGAGATGGAAGCAGGACTGGCTGGTGGCCCAGGAAAATTTCAATCAAGACAATTGCATTCTGCCTCCTAGAAGCCCCCACTCCCCACCATGAGTTTCCGTTCTTGGCGTGATTCTCTGTTTCTGGTTGCTTGGTGCATGGGCAGCTGTTAGGGGCCTGCTTTCTGCACGCAGCAGCAGCCTGTACCTGCAACCTGCCCTGCTCTGCTCGAGGGGGTGGGGGGTGAGGGGGCCATGGGGGCGGGGAGCTGTGGACAGACTTGCTCACCAGCTCTCAAGGCCCGGAGTTGACAGGTGCTGTGCTGAATGATGAGAAGGTGCCTGGACCCTCACAGCAGGGCCCTCAGTCATTTTAGAACTCCGCTTAAATTCAAATTAGCCAAAGTGCTTTTCCAGGTGATGGCTTCGACACTAGGAGCGCGCTAATTGCACAGGCAATTAAAACAGAGATTTGCTTCCCGAGTGGTGAGCAGGGTATCTGCCTGGGTCTTATTGCCGCTCGGAAAAAGGAGGGCATTGATGGAAGCCCACCAAAGCCAGTGGTTAGAGAGAAAGGGTCCAGGAAGACCTAGAGGCCAGTCTCATGAACTTCCCCACTCTCTGTAGTAACTCTGGTTGCAGTTGCCCTTGTAGGGGAATTCCTAGGACTCTCCTGGTGAATTTTTTTTTTTTTGATGTGAACCATTTTAAAATTTTTATTGAATTCCCAGATGGCTCAGCAGATAAAGGATCTGCCTGCAACACAAGAGACACAGATTTGATCCCTGGGTCGGGAAGATCCTCTGGAGAAGGAAATAGCAACCCACTCCAGTATTCTTGCCTGGGAAACCCCGTGGACAGAGGAGGCTGGCAGGCTACAGCCCAAAGGGTCTCAAAGAGTCAGACATGACTAAGTGAGAAGGCGCATTACAATATTGCTTCTGTTTTATGTTTTGGTGTTTTGGCCACAAGACATGTACTTAGCTTCCAGATCAGGGATTGAACCCTGTATTGGAAGGGGAAGTCTTAACCCCTGGACCACCAGGGAAGCTCCTCTTCTGGCGGATTCTCCCTCACAGCCCTCAGAAGGGAGCCAACACCTTGATCTCAGACTTCCAGTTTGTGAGACAATATGTTTCTGTTGTGTAAGCCCAACCAGTCTGTGGCCCTTGGCTGCAGCAGTCCTGGAAACTCATTCAAAGGCCCCACAACAGTTGGAGCTCCCACCTGCTGGGCAGGGAGTATGCTCTGGGATTCCCCAGGAAATGCCTCCGCAAGTTCAACCCTGATGGTGCTTGTCAGTCAGCCAGGACCAGCTGCCCTCAGTCAAAGCTGTTGTTCTTCCTGCACCCCCTCGCCCTGAGCATCCTCACAGTCCCCAGCCAGAATATCTAACAAGACTTTCTCGATGGTTTTGAAGGAGCAGACAAGACAGAGAATGGACAGTATTTGTTTCACCTGTGTTTAAAGAACACCTAGAGATGCCAAGCACTGTCCTAGGCAGTAAGGCTGCAGATTAAACAAGATAGACAAGATCCCAGTTCATGTGAGTTGTATTCCAGTGAGGGGAACTGGACAAGGAAAAAAGAAAGGAACATATGACTATATGGGACCGTCTCAATTACGAGGACCATGCTAAAAAATGAAATTAATGATACAGAGGGAGTAGTCAGAAAGGTCTCTCTGAGGGGCTGAGGTTTGAATCAAGACCTAAGTGACCTCATGGGGGCTTCCCAGGTGGCTCGGTGGTAAAGAATCTGCCTGACAGACTCGGCTTCAATCCCCTGGAGGAAGAAATGGCAACCCACTCCGGTATTCTTGCCTGGGAAATCCCATAGACAGAGGAGTCTGGTGGGTTACAGTCCATGGGGTTGCCAAAGAGTCAGACACGACTTAGTGACTAAACACCAACAGCAAAGTGACCTCAGCCATGTGAGGGTCTGGGAAGAGCATTCTCGGCAAAAGAAGCAGTCAGTGCAGAGCCCAGAAGTGAGAATAAGCTTGAATGAGTCAGGAGTAGGAAAAAGGCAGTGCAGCTGGAGCACAATGAATAAGGGAAGAATGCTCCCAGGTGCCACCTGAGAAGCAGGCAGGGCCAGACCATGCCGAGCCCTGTGGGCCACCTTGAAGTTCAGTTCAGTCACTCAGTCGTGTCCAGCTTTTTGCAACCCCGTGGACTGCAGCATGCCAGGCTTCCCTGTCCATCACCAGCTAATGATGGGCTACCATTAGGAGCTTGTAATAGGAAGCAATGGAAAATTTTCAGGCAAAGTGCTTGATCTAATTTATGTTTCAAGTTGAGAGTCCACAGTCCCAGCCCCTCCCCAGGGCCTCCATTGGGCATCTGATTTTGCCTTGCCCCTGGCTTGCTGGTGTGTTGCAGAGACCAGCCCAGCTCCCACTTGCCAGGGGGCCCTTCAGCTGGCCCTCCTGGAGGTCAGACTCCAAGACCTAGGGGGAGCAAATCATTTCACTCCAGCCTGGTCCTAAGACACCCACCTTATCCAGTTCTCATTCCCAGGATTGATCTCTTTGGGGATCACTGACATTGGAAATGTCCAGTCCCTTCAGAAGAAACACTGCTGCCTGTCCACAGGGCATAGACCCTAAAGCCCCAAAATGCAGAAAAGAAAACCATAGTTTACCATTTCCAAAAAAACTACAGTCTACTATTTCCAAGGTCTTTAGTTGTGAAGAGCAGTAGGTAAATAGGAGACTCAACCTGGACCCTAAGTGATTTTTTTTTTTTGCTCCAGTTCTATTCAGAACACACCCCCAAGCCCCACCCAGTTGTTTGCCAGCCTCTCTTCCCCCACACCCCTTCCCATTGCCAGAAAGATTGAGGGATGTGAGATTTAGGGACCTGCAGTCCAGAGCATTCCTCCCACATGCCCCTCTACTCAAGCTTCTCTCACCATACAATTGCTGGAGAAATTACACACACAGCTCGTGCAGAATGCACGGTTTCCCGCATGCTAAACCCACACTGAGTAAGGAAACATTTCTCAGAAAAATAAGCTGCAGAGGCATAAATCTGCTAAGAGATTCACCCAATTTACATCCCTAAACAGAACACTTCTCACTCTGCAGCAGCTGCGCTCAGACTGATTCACAACATCCCATCTTCCGAAAGAACAATCGGTGGAGACTTGCCTGGCATTTACAAAGTAAAACAGTCCACTTGAGGTTTTCCCAGAACAAATGGCTGGTCCACTCCAAAGTTAAATTCAAGTCTCAAAGTCAAGACCTATTTAGAACTTTTTAAGTGGCAGTTTGTCAAGACAGCACCTTTTTACCCTGTAAGTTGTTTTATGTTGTTTCTGCCCAAATAAGCCTGCCAGAATGACCAGTCCTGGGAGAGAGAACCAGCCCCCCACAGTTGAGGGAGAGACCCCAGTGCCAGAGGTCTTTTCATTACTGTGGAGTTCTTGGGACTCCAGGGAGCAGGCATGGGGGTGCCAGGTTGTTAGAACTCAGGGAGAATTGTGGAAACACCAGTAAGTCAACCCAGGGTTTAGACACCTAATTTTGTACCAGTCCCCAAACTGTATACTTCCACATGCATTGTCTCATCTTTACAACTAGAAAAGCAGTATTGTTAGCCCATCTTACAGATGTGACCATCAAGGCCCAGCCAGATGAAGACTTGCCTATGGTCCCATTACATTTAGAATTAGAAGTGGGGATCAAACTGAGACCTGACTCCAGAGCTGACTGAATTCTACTATATCACATCCCCTCTCTCTGTACAAACCTTTCAGCATGTCTATGCAAGTAAATCCAAGGGAAGACATCTTATACTTCAAAATCTTGCAACCAATCCTCTGTTTTGCTGCTTGGTGATCAAATTTGAAATTACACTCTTTCATCTCAATTGAGTGCCATCTCTGATTGCCTCCTTCCGGGAATTCCCTTAGTCTTAGGCTTAAGATACTAACTAGTTCATTTTTCAATTTCTAGAACGCCACTAGAACTCCTGAATGGGAATGGGGAATGTGTAAAGTGTTTTGATGTCTAACTACCAAATAAAACTCTCCAGCCTGCCCATGGAATCTGTCATGGCCAACCTGGCAGACCAAAAGCTAAGGGGCAACCCCTGGGGTTCACTCAAACAAAAGGCAGAGGGTGAGATATGGGCTCTCACTGCAGAGCCTATTCAAGTTCAAGATGCATGGCAAGTGCACATTATCCTGTGTGATGGTGGTGATGTCTTTTTTTTTAAGAGATTGATGCCCCCAAGAACCTGCGGGTTGGTTCCCGCACAGCAACCAGCATTGAGCTTGAGTGGGACAACAGCGAAGCAGAGGTTCAGGAGTACAAGGTTGAGTACAGCAGCTTGGCGGGCGAGCAGTACCATGAGCTGCTGGTCCCCAAAAGCATCGGACCAACCAGCAGAGCCACACTCACCGGTGAGTAAGCCTTGGCTCCTGGGGGCACAGCAGTTCCTGAGCTCCTCCCAGCCCTCTCCCCAGCCCTGCAAGCCCACATCCAACCATTGCCAAATCCCTCTGATATAATCCACCAAGTACCTATGGCATGTATCTACTGTTCTCCATCACACTGCCATCCCCTGGTCTAAGCTACTATCACTTCTTGTCTCCACCACTGCAATAACCCCCCATTCTCTCCTGGCCCCTCCACTGTCCTCTTCACTCCATCGGTGATCTTTTCAAAGTACATTTCTAACTATGCCATCCTAATGTGCATCCATTTCAAGGACTCCATTGCTTTTGTGATAAACTCCAAACCCTCCCATGGCCTTGGTTTCCCTACCATCTTCTCCAGTCTCCTCCATCTCCCATATCTCCTGGTGCTCCCAGTGTTCCAGGCCCACAGGCCTACTTTTTTAGTTCCTCAAACACCCTCCTGCCCCAGGGCTTGGCACATGCCATTCCCTCTGCTTATCAGGCTCTCTCCCCGCACAACTCGCTTCACCTCATGATGGCAGCTTCCCTTCCAGTTCTCAGTTCACCTGCCACTTCTCTGGAACCCTGGCTGGTTCCCAGGTGAGGTCAGGTCATCCTGCCTGGCAGTGTCATCTTGCTGATGACCCCTCACCTCACAGCACTTCTCAAGTTATCCTTGTGTGCTTGTGGGTATGATTATCGGGTTGTTAATCTCCAGCTTAGACTGCAGCTCTGTGGAAGGGGGCTCATGTCTGGTTGTGATCACCATGATTCCCCAGCATGTAGCATAACATCTAGCACTTCCTAGGTCCTGGATAAGTGGTGAATGAATGGATAAATGCATGCATGAATGAATGAGAGCAACTGCACACAGGCTACAAGAAGCCAGTGATAAGCTGATAAATTAAGAGCCTGGTCATGCCTTCTGCACCCTGTAAAGAGTGTGAGTGAGGAGTTGTTGAAAGGTCTTAAATGGGTGATGCAATGCAGATCTGTACAGCTACAGTGGAGATCAGACAGGAGGCGGGCAAGGTCAGAGGCAGACAGTGGTCAGGAGGCTGTTTGGAGTCAGAGGGAGAGATAATGGTGGAGTGAACTAACACGATGCCCCAGGTCACTGCGATGCTTGGCTGGGGAGCATTCCATGTCCCCATGTGGATGTGGAGCCCAACTAGCGCTCTTCCTGGGCCTTAGACACATCCATCCAGGAAAACCTACCTGCTAGGCTTTGCTGAAAGGTAGATGGCTGGAAATGGGGGTACAGTTTTTAGATGGAGACTGTGCAAAACAGCCATGGACCAGAGGCTGGTGGTGTGCTGACAGAGACTTTGTTTATCCTGTGTCTTGGCTTCTCGCAAAAGCATTTGTCATCTCAGTAGACCAGGGATCCACAGCAAAGAGTGCGTAGAGTAAACAAGGGCAGGATAATCAAAGCTGTTTTCCTCCTGAACTGAAATCCCAGACCGCCTTGCCAAATGAGGTTAGTTAAAGTAAATATAATAAATGTTTTTTCCAGACAGACGCACTCCTGAAAACACAGAAAAGAGATGGAAAGATATGCTGACCAAGCAGGTTAATGGGGGTGAATTAAACATAGCAGGAACAGACCAGCTGGCATAGGGCCTTTCCAGAGAGCTGGAGACATTCACAAAAATTAAGCTAAACAAAAAAACCTGCAATGATACAAGAGGGAACTGGTTCTAGGCACAGCGTATCCCTGCCCAGAGCCGCAGGCTGCTTTGGCAATTAGCAGCTTTACAAAGATGATGGCTTGATGTTCGGATGGAGGATACGCTATAAAATCACGGGATATAGAGAAGAATTCACTCACCTCCTAGTTATTATTTCCCATTAGTGGAAAAAAAGAAGATTCTACATTGATTGGTCATCTCTTATCCCAGGGACCTTCACATAGTTTTAGCTTATTTCATCTTCACAACAACAAGACTCACGAGCGACATGAGAATGAAAATATTGCCTGCCGTATCAGTCAACTAAGGTGCCACAGCCATCAGCCATCACATTACAGCCACCCCAGTCATCATCCCCATTTTACAGATAAGGAAACTGAGGCTCAGAGAGTTTGGAAACTTGCCCGTGTCCCCAAAACTACCAAGGGAGCCATGAAAGGCAGTTGTGAAGCCTAGTCACAAGCACCCATCCATTTTCACAGCTGCTCTTACTAAAGAAGCAACAGCAAAGGAAGGGTCAAAATTTAAATGTTGCAGACTTCCAAGGAAAGGGAAGATTATTATTGAGGAGTGAACTCAGAGATGTTGTTTTTTTTTATTTGAGTTGGGCTTATGAAATAAAACTATAAATATATATTACATATAATTATCCCAGGGAGCTCACTGCTGGGAAGATTTATAAAGGCAAATAGCCTTATGTGATTTAAAAAGGGATTATAGCATGTAAGGAAATCAAGTATGTCTGTACTTGCTGAGATGCCGATTACAAGGATCACTGGCGCTCTTACTGTGGTGTCTAGGGAAAGAGAAGGAAGGACCCTGCTGGAGGCAAGGCAAAAAAAGGGAGAAGTTTGATCCCAGCTCTTAATAGTTGTGTTTTCTCCCTCACTGTCCTACCTGGATGCTAAAAAGGAGAGTTTTTCAGCTCCCAAGACTTGTTTTGGGATTTTTTTGTTGTTGTTCTTGTTCAATTTGTTTGTTTTGGGTTCCCAGCAAGTTATTTGCTTGTATATACAAAACAGGACTCTGGGCACAGTGGGAAGGACAATTCCAGGCTCATCTGAAGCAATTCCTCCCTGGCCAGAAAGCGCAGGAAGGACTAGAAACTTCAGCTCTGCCTATCCCCACCCTCCCTATCCCTTAGTCAAAAACAACTGCAACCATAACAGAAGGTACCATCTCTCCTGCCCCATTTTATTTGAATGCTCAGTCCCGTGGGACACGTTAAGAGCCGAGACTCTAAACTCTGTGTGTGTGTTAGTTGCACAGTCATATCCAACTCTTCGCAACCCCATGGACTGCAGCCCACCAGGCTCCTCTGTCCATGGGATTCTCCAGCCAAGAATATTGGAGTGGGTAGCCATTCCCTTCTCCAGTGGGCCTTCCCAACCCAGGGATTGAACCCAGGTCTCCTACATTGCAGGCAAATTCTTTCCCATCTAAGCCACCAGGGAAGTCCTAAGACTCTATATCTAGGCTCAACTATATCCTGTGTGGTTTGGAGCCATTGACGTGACCTTTCTAAGCTTCTGTTTCATCATATGTAAAAGGGGACTGTTGCCACCTGCCTCATAGCATTTGATGGGGCTTTAGTGAGATCATGAACTTAATGAATTTAAGGCCATTCTTCTAACATAGCAAAGTACTCAATACTCAGATGATGACAATGATGATGATGAATAAGGACGCAGAGGAGGAGGTCTATGAGCTAAGAGATGGCTTGGAATGACACCCTGTATAAGTACAGCACAGAGCAGATTCCCAGCTTCTCAAAGTGGGGTGTGTGGGGGGACCTGTGGCAACGGGCAGAGCCCTCTCCACCTAGATCTATAGAATCAGAGTCTGCATTTTAAAAGCTCCTTGGGGATCTGTGTGCACATTAATGGGCAAGAGGAACCAAGTTTGAGCATGGCTTCTTTTTTTTTTTTTTAGATTAACAAATTTTCATCACTGCCTTTTTATGTTTTATTAATTTTTATTGGAGTATAGTTGCTTTACAATGTTGTGTTACTTTCTACTGTACAGCAAAGTGAACCAGCTTTTTGTAAAGGAATGGATAAAGAATATGTGGTGCATATAACAATGGACTATTACTCAGCCATAAAAAGGAATACCTAGAGCATGGCTTTTGAAATCGCCCACTTAGGCTTGAGACCAACTTCACTGATATGTGTCTTTGGCAAATTGCTTCAATTTCTGTGTTTCTGCTTCCTGGCCCGAAGGACATCAGGTCTACCTCACAGGTTGTTTTGAGGATTCAATGAAATCATATTTATTTATGTATCTGAGCACTGGCACATAACAAACATTCAGTAGCCATTTAACCTTTTATCATTTTTAATCCCTACAAAGCTCAGCCGGGGTCCCTTGCAACCTGGCCTCTCCCAGGCACAAGTTCACATGCCCTTTATTCTCAGAGTTAGGTGGCTCCAGGTCCCTCAAGTTCTATGGCACCTGTACTGGATATTCTTTGCAGAAGCCCTGGTCTCTGCAGCCACCTCTTACCCCTTTACTGTGGAACACAGGCCCTTCCTGACCCCAGGGCTCAAAGTCACACAGAGAGCTCACAGCACCTCCCCACCCCACCTCCCCCATCATATAACCGCCTCCCCGCACCCCCACTTTGCAATGCAGAGGCCAGGCTGGGGCACAGAATACCAAACATTTCTTCTCCATTGGTCTCTCTAGGCGATGCCCAGGAGTATGGATTTGTTTCTCAACAACAGACTCCATGACTACAATGATTTTTCTCTCTGCTCTGGTAGCTTCTATGTCTTTAACGATGTCTTTTTTTGTAGGCTCAGCCTCTCAGCCTGGGGGGCTTCCCAGGTGGCACAAGTGATAAAGAACTCGCCTGCTAATGCGGGAGACATAAGAAATGGGGGCTCGATCCCTGGGTTGGGAAGACCCCCTGGAGGAGGGCATAGCAACCCACTCTAGTATTCTTGCCTAGAGAATCCCATGGACAGAGGAGCCTGGCAGGCTACAGTCCATGGGGTCGCAAAGAGTCAAACACACCTGAGGCTACTTAGCACTCAGGCACTCAGCCTGGACCATGTCTGCTTGGCCTGTGTTCCATACCTGGAGTCCCAATGGGGTCCCCGAGTATTATATAGGCTCACCACTCACTGACTTCCCTCTAGGTTAGAACTGGCAGCAGGTACCAGGGACTGGCACCACCACTGTTTTCTGAAAAGCAGTGACAAACCATAAACCATACAGAAAACTCCTAGTGGAGGGAGAGTGGGAGGAAGTGAGGAAGTGGGGGTGGGGAAGGAAGGAGGTCCTCATTGTTTGAATGGACTTTGTTTAAAAAAACAAAACAACAACAATAAAACCCTGCCTGAGATCGATGCAATTATATGCAAACACTGCTCTGGCCTGTGTCTGAGGGGACTCTATACCCTGCGCTCTGAAGAGCCTGTGGCTGCAGTGTTCTGTGGACAGGAGAAGGGGTGTCTTCAGCCATGAAGAGTCTTGCCTGGTCCCCCTCAGGAACAGGAGCCCACATATGAGGACCCCTGTGGTCAGGAGAAGGGCGAAAGGAGCTGGCCCGTAGGGCCAAGTGAGCCCTAGGCTGTCACCCAGCTCCGGGGACCTGGCTGTCACCTCGTCTCCATGGGGCAGCCCCTGAACACCTCTTGATGGCACCTCCTCACCAGCTGCCTCTGCATGGCAACCACCTGGATCTCCAGTCCACAAGCTGCTAATCAGAAAAATCATCCACAGGGTTAGGAAATCCAGGGGCTTAGAGATTCCTACAGACCTCATGGTGTAACACCGGACCGCAAGAAAACAAAGACCTGCAGCCAGCCACACACGACATCCACACACACTCACACATACACAAACACACCAGTACAAGGCTGATGTCTACAAGCATGCCCCAGTCAGCCCTACGAGTTGCCGCCCTCCAGGCTTCTGGTGGCTGGGGAAAGAAAAGCGAGGCCTCGACCAGAGCCCGCTTTGTTTCCTTGGGGCCCCAATGGAGGTCTCGTGGTGAGAAGGGCTCCTAGAGGTGCTTGTCCATAGGAGGACTTTCCACGGAGAAACCCGAGACCCCCTTAAAGGAGTCCAGCTGGCAAATCGGAGCCGATGGAGGCACTTGATGTTCACTTCATCCTGTCTGCACTCCGTGACATGCCAGGGCACAAGCCCCAGACCCAGTGCCAGACCTTCAACACCCTGCAGGCTCTTCTGGGGAGGAGGAGCCGGGCAATGGGCCTGGGGCCGGGGCCAGATGGTGCTCAACCTGCTTTGGGCGAAGTCACAGTGACCCCAAGTGGTCACTTTGGTAAGGCACCCTCTGAGCATGGCACCACCTCCCAGGGGCTGCAGAGACCCAAACAGAAGAAAGGACAGAAAGAGCGGAGGCTTCCACGCGGTCTTCACAGCTGGCGCCTACGGGCCTCTGCTCCCTATTTGCACTAAGGGGCTGATACGAGGGGACCAGGAGTCAAGCCAGGTGGGAATTTTTCTGTTTCTGCTTTGACTTCTTCAGCAGGGAATGCTTGTTTACAATAAAGACCCACAGGTGGGATGTTCCTGTAGGACAGAGGGTGATGACCCATGTTCCTCATTAATCCCACTGGCAACAAAAATGCTGTATATGAGAACAGACCTTGGTGATGATTTTCTGTTTCAAACATAAGTTTGTAGGACCAGTCCCTTCCTTAAAGTCAGCATGGAGTCTTCTCTTGATGCTTGAACATCATCCACACCCTCAATTCAGGGAGTTGTCCTCCAAAGCCTTTCTCATTCAGGGAACCCTGGAGAAGCATCTACCATTCCCCTCAACAAGATCAGAAGGGGGAAGCCTGAGAGGTTAGACCCAGAACAGCAAAAAGTAGATTGTTGCCTACCTGGCATGATTTCAGGGGTTCCCAGAAGATCCTCTGTCTCCAAATATCCCCCCATCCATGAAACCATCTATGAAATCCCCTGCTGGAGATTTCCCTGTGAGAAGCCCTATATTGGGTCCCTGGTTTTCATGAATTCTTTTACCAGATACACATTTGCCTGTGTTATTCCCTCAGCCTGCAATGCCCTTTCCCCGACCAAATATCACCTGATCATTCAAACTCAGCTCAGATATTCTCTCATAGAAGTCTTCCCAGCATCACTGTCGCACCTCCCATGCTGCTTCTATGCATTATACATTTTTTCACTATACTACATACTGAATTAAAATATTAAAAAAAAATCAAGTCGCTTGACCCAAAGACCTAAGAGTATAGTGAGGAGACTAGCAAGAAAACTAACAATAACAACATAATAGCATGGTTGTTAGGAAAACTAAGAGAGTAACTGCAAACTCCCTGGGGACAGGGTCCCTGGTTTGCCCCTCCCTTTAAAGGCAGATGTCTTTCTTTTCCTTTAAAGTTTTTGATTTTTAACATTTATTTACTTTTTACTGTACTGAGTCTTTGTTGCTGTGTGCAGGCTTTCTCTCATTGCAGTGAGCGGGGCTACTCTCTAGCGGCAGCACGCAGGCTTCCCACTGTGGTGGCTTCTCTTGGTGCGCAGTACTGGCTGTAGGTGCGTGGGCTTCACTACTTGAGGTACACGGGCTGGGTTGTGCTATTTCAGTAGTTGTGGTACCCAGGGCATGTTGGATCTTCTTGGGTCAGGGATCAAACCCACATCCCCTGTATTGGCAGGCGGATTCCTAACCACTGGACCACCAGGGAAGTCCAAAGGCAGACATCTTTTAATGCACTCAGTTCAGTTCAGTCCCTCAGTCATGTCAGACTCTTTGCGACCTCATGGAATGCAGCACACCAGGCTACCCTGTCCATCACCAACTCCCAGAGCTTACTCAGACTCATGTCTGTCCATAGAGTCGGTGATGCCATCCAACCATCTCATCCTTTGTCGTCCCCTTCTCCTCCTGCCTTCAATCTTTCCCAGCATCCGGGTCTTTTCAAATGAGTCAGTTCTTCGCATCAGGTGGCCAAAGTATTGCAGTTTCAACTTCAGCATCAGTCCTTGCAATGAATATTCAGGACTGATTTCCTTTAGGATGGACTGGTTGGATCTCCTTGCAGTGCAAAGGCTCTCAAGAGTGTTCTCCAACACCACAGTTCAGAAGCATCAATTCTTAGGCACTCAGCTTTCTTTATAGTCCAACTCTCACATCCATACATGACTATTGGAAAAACCATAGCTTTGACTAGACAGACCTTTGTTGGCAAAGTAATGTTTCTGCTTTTTAATATGCTGTCTAGGTTGGTGATAGCTTTTCCTCCAAGAAGCAAGCATCTTTTAATTTCATGGTTGCAGTCACCATCTGCAGTGACTTTGGAGCCCAAAAAAATAGTCTCTCACTGTTTCCATTGTTTCCCCATCTATTTGCCATGAAGTGATGGGACCAGATGCCATGATCTTAGTTTTCTGAATGTTGAGCTTTAAGCCAACTTTTTCACTCTCCTCTTTCACTTTCATCAAGAGGCTCTTTAGTTCTTCTTCACTTTCTGCCATAAGGGTGGTGTCATCTGCATATCTGAGGTTATTGATATTTCTCCCGGCAATCTTGATTCCAGCTTGTGCTTCATCCAGCCCAGCATTTCTCATGATGTACTCTGCATATAAATTAAATAAGCAGAGTGACGATATACAGCCTTGACATACTCCTTTCCCAATTTGGAACCAGTCTGTTGCACCATGTCCAGTTCTAACTGTTGCTCCTTGACCTACATACAGATTTCTCAGGAGGCAGGTCAGGTGGTCTAGTATTCCCATCTCTTTAAGAATTTTCCATAGTTTGTTGTGACCCACATAGTCAAAGGCTTTGGCATAGTCACTAAAGCAGAAATAGATGTTTTTCTGGTATTCTCTTGCTTTTTTGATGATCTAACTGATGTTGGCAATTTGATCTCTGGTTCCTCTGCCTTTTCTAAATCCAATTTAAACATCTGGAAGTTCACAGTTCACATACTGTTGAAGCCTGGCTTGGAGAATTTTGAGCATTACTTTGCTAGCGTGTGAGATGAGTGCAATTGTGCGGTAGTTTGAGCATTCTTTGGCATTGCCTTTCTTTGAGATTGGAATGAAAATTGACATTTTCCTGTGGCCACTGCTGAGTTTTCCAAATTTGCTGGCATATTGAGTGCGGCACTTTCATAGCATCATCTTTTAGGATTTGAAATAGCTCAACTGGAATTCCATCACCTCCATTAGCTTTGTTCATAGTGATGCTTCAGCAAACTAAATCCCCAACCCCAGTTTGGTAGGCTTGAACTTCACAGATATTCTGGAGATGAATCCAGGGATTTAGAGATGGAAAGGTCCCATATTTCTGAATGCCCATGTGAACTTAACCAAGCCTGCAGACCCCAGGTGTCTTATTCATGCTTTTGCTGGCAAGACACAGCAATCTCAGTTTCTTGGGCCTCCTTCTCCCACTACTTTGCTGCCAGCAGCAGGAAGCATGAAGAACAGGCCTCCTAGACAGAGGGAAGTGAGTCATCCTGCCTTTATCACCCACCCACGGTCCTTGCAGTGCAGGTGAGAATCTGCTCATTGAGCTAGTTGGGCTCATTGAGCTCACAATTAGAGCTAGTTGCTCTCTGGCTCTAATTAACCTCTTCCTGTTCACCATGTCCCATCCTGCCCACTGGAGAATTCCATATCTCCGCCCCTCAACCTTTCCTAATCTTGGCTAGCTTTCAAGATTCAATTCAAGTCCCTTCTCTAGAAAAGTCTTCTCTGGCTACTCCAGCCCAGCCCATGCTGATTTCATCCCCACTCTGAAATTGTTTTCTTAGTTAGCTTCCCATGGAGTGGTACCAAATCACTTTCAAATTCCAATTCGCCTACTCCATTTTCCTATCCCAGCCTGTAAGACTCTTAGGGACCATGCAGTGATGTATCAGAAAGAACAATAAACCTGGATTCCAAACCCTGTTTCATTGCGTATTAGCATTGTGACCTTGGTTTGAGAAATGGACTTCTCCAGTCCTCTGTTTACCCATAAGTAATGCCCTCCCGGCAGAGTGGAAAACAAGATATTGTGTATGAATCTCTAAGAAACTAGTCATTCAATAATGGACCTCTTGGCTACCAGGCACTCAAAGTTCTCTTTTGATTTTTATCCCTCCTTTATTCCCTCTCTTTATTTTTTATTATTCTTATAGATTACCCAGTGCCTGCAGCTCAGTACTTGGTATATTCTTGTTATTCAGTCACTAAGTCATATCCGACTCTTTGAGACCCCATGGATTGCAGTGCACCAGGCTTCTCTGTCCTTTACTATCTCCTGGAGTTTGCTTAAACTCATTGAGTTAAACTCTGTTGAGTCCATGATGCCATCCAACCATTTCATCCTCTATCCTCCCCTTCTTCTCTCCTTCAATCTTTCCCAGCATCAGGGTCTTTTCCAATGAGTCAGCTCTTTGCATCAGGTGACCAAAGTATTGGAGCTTCAGGTTCAGCATCAGTCCTTCCAGTGATATATTCAAGGTATATATGGGTGCTCAATAAGTAATGAATATCCTTTTCAGTACAGATTTCTTTGTATCTCTTTAAGGACAAGGGTGATTCCATTCAGCTCACCCTTGTATCAAGTACACAACCCTGTGCCCAGCACAAAGGAGACCATCAGTCATGTTTGCTGAGTGCATGAACTGTGTGCTTTGAGTGTTCAAAGAAGAATGGATATGCAGGGAAAGAGTTGAGGGAAGTGTCATCCCCTGAGTTGAACCAATGAAGTTCTATAAGAGATGGAGAGTGGTGGTTTCCCATGGGATGAATTTTCTGAGCTAGTGTTAAAAAGAGAGCAGAGCCATTCATATGCTACTACTTGCAGGAGTTGGACAGAAAGATAAAGGGAGCATTGATAGAGAGCAATGGGGTCTTTAAAAAGTGAGAAATCCCTAGGAGTCTTCCAAGTGCTGATATATAAGTGTACCCGCTATGCCTTGGGTATGCATTTCCTTTTCCAGCAGAAAGTGTATTTTACCTGCTGGCAAAGAGCAACAATTCACTTGTAGCACAGGAAGAAAGCTGCTGAAAATCAAAGAAAAGCAGCAGGCAGGAACCTATAAGCGAGTCCCACTTCCCCATCCCCTAGACAGAAAGCTTGGAAAAAGAGCACTTTAAATTCTACTCTACACTTTTCTGGGAGAAGATGATTCCATTGTAAATTATTGAACATTTCATTTAAGCTTCATAAATAAGAAACTCAGATGAAAACGGTACATGTTGGCTCCGTTTGGCAACATATAATTTCTGTCTTCCTTCCTCAATCTGTCACCCTTCATCTACGTTGGAAAATTTCTACTTCATTATAGGCAATTGAAGGTCTCAATCAGTTGTCTGAGAGTAGTTTATGTCCCAAAGGTAATCTAATTTCTCCAGCCAAGTATGTACCTGGGACTTGCGAACATACTGGTGGAGATAAATATGTGCTTTGAACAGATCTGGGGGCGTTGCAATAGCCCAACTCAATCCAGTGACGGGTAGCAGCCCAGCCAGGGGCCAGCTCCTTGCTGACACCTGGACTCCCTAAATCCCTGGTTTCATCAGAGTCAGTGGGCTAAGCTTCAGCAAACTGAGAACAGGTGTGCCGAGGACCAACCTGTATCTGTCTGGGGCACACCAAAAAATGACTCAAAATTCTGGAGTAGTTCTCTGAGCCAGGTAATAATGCTATGGGCTACTCTTACGATACACCAGGTACTGTACTTTCTCTACATTGGCTCATTTAATCCCCAGGACCCTCTGAGATAGTCACTATTACTCTTACCATTCTACAGAGAATAAAGCTCAAAGATATGAAGGAATCAGAGTTACACACGTATGTTTGGTCGGTGCAAAAGTATTGAGGTTTTGCATTGCTGGACTTTGCCATTCAATATTGGAATACATTCTTAAATAAATGTGGTTATGTTATACATCATTTTAATGCATATTTCTCACTTTAGGTTTTTTGCTAATGACATTACTTGCTGTGTATTTTATATGTATTTTAGACTATGGAAGTGATATTAGACAAAAATCAAATTTGAGTGATTTTCTCATTTGAGTTCAAAACGGGTTGTAAAGCAGCAGAGATAACTTCCAAATCAACAACCCATTTGGCTCAGGAACTGCTAATGAATGTACAGTGCAGTGGTGGTTCAAGAAGTTTTGCAAAAAAGATGAGAGCCTTGAAGATGAGGAGCATAGTGGCTGGCCATCAGAAGTTGACAACAATTGAGAGCAATCATCAAAGCTGACCCTCTTACAACTATGTGAGAAGTTGCTGGAGAACTCAACATCGACCATTTTATGGTTGTTCAGCATTTGAAACAAATTGAAAAGGTGAAAAAGTTCAATAAGTGGATGCCTTGTGAGCTGACCAAAAGTTAAAAAAAAAAAAAAGATGTCATTTGGAAGTGTCATCTTCTCTTATTCTGTGCAACAAGGAACCATTACTTGATCGGATTGTGATGTGTGATGAAAAGTGGATTTTATATGACAACTGACAATGACCAGCTCAGTGGTTGGACTAAGCAGTTCTAAAGCACTTCCCAGAGCAAAACTTGAAAGCACCAATGAAAGGTCATGGCCACTGTTGGGTAGTCTACTGCCCGTCTGATCCACTACAGTGGGATTCAATTCTGAATCCCAGGGAAACCATTACATCTGAGAAGTATGCTCAGCAAATCAATGAGATGCACCAAAAACTGCAACGCCTGCAGCTGGCACTGGTCAACAGAAAGTGCCCAGTTCTTCTCCACAACAATGCCCAACCACAGGCCACACAACCGACGCTTCAAAAGTTGAACGAATTGGGCTATAAAGTTTTGCCTCATCCACCATATTCATGTCATCACTCACCAACCATCTACCACTTCTTCAAGCATCTGGACAACTTTTTTCAGGGAAAACACTTCCACAACCACCAGGAGACAGAAAATGCCTTCCAAGAGTTTGTTAAATCCTGAAGCATGGATTTTTACACTATAGGAATAAGCAAGCTTATTTCTCATTGGCAAAATTGTGTTAATTGTAATGGCTCCTATTTTGATTAATCAAGATGTGTTTGAAATGAGTTACAATGATTTAAAATTCACAGTCCAAAACCACCACAATTACATTTGAACCAACCTAATAGAAAGTGGCAGAACCTAAATATTAATGTCCAGCAGACCTCAAAATTCACCTCCACCAGTGTTGACACTTTATTTTTTTTAATATTTGTTTTTTATGTTTGACTGAGCCAGGTCTTAGTTGTAGCATGCTGGATCTCTGCTGCTTCACGTGGGATCTTCTGTTGGCGGTGTGCAGGCTTCTGTCTAGCTGTGGTGTGCAGGCTCTGGAGTGCGTGGGCTCAGTAGCTGTGACTCGCAGGCTTAGTTCCCCATTGGCATGTGGAATCTTAGTTCCCCAACCAGGGATCGAACTCACATCTCCTACACTGGAAGGCAATTCTTAACCCATGGACCACTAAGGAAGTCCCAATGTTGACACTTTAGAGAAAGAAAGAACTAAAGGTAAGGAACTGACTGGAGCCGGTTTGAGAAGAGGAAGAAAGGGGCTGATTCTAACTCTGACCTGAGAGCCTGGTCAGTAAGGCCTGGTGGGTTCTGCCTTACCCGGGCATGGAGGGGCTCACTGCACAGGCTGTACTAAAACGATGCTGAGGAGGGAGTGCAGAACCCTCTGGCTCCCACGCATCATTCACCTTCCTGAAACCAAGCCCTTGTTAAGGAAGGGTTGCTCGATGCATTTCCTGTCAAAATCGTCCCTCTTCCTTCAAGGCTCCTGGGAGGTCACAACTGCTCTGGGGAGGGGAGGAACTGAAGGGAAGAGTAAGGCATTCTGTCCTAAAAGCCCTGACCCCTGAGGCCAGAAGCCAAGGGTCATCTCCAGCTGGTCACAGACTTACTCTTTGCCTTGTGTGTGTGCTTAGTCGCTCAGTCATGTCCGACTCTTTTGTGACCCTTTGGACTGTAGCCCGCCAGGCTCCTCTGACCATGGGGATTCTCCAGGCAAGAAGACTGGAGTGGGTTGCCATGGCCTCCTCCAGAGGATCTTCCCAACCCAGGGACTGAACCCAGGTCTCCCACATTGCAGACAGATTCTTTACCACCTGAGCCACCAGGGAAGTCTGAAATGTTTGTGTCCCCACCACAATTCGTTTATTGTAATCCTCATTCCAGTGTGATGGTATTAGAAGAAGGAGTCTTTGAGAGATGACTAGATCATGAGGGTAGAGTCCTCATGAATGGGACTAGTGATCTCGTAAAAGAGACCTCAGAGAGTTTTCTTGCTTTTTTGCTGTATGAGAACACAGTGAGAAGATGGTCTATGAACCAGGAAGCAGGAGCTCACCAGACATCAAATCTGCTGGTGCCTTGATCTTGAACTTCTTAGCTTCCATAACTGTGAGAAACACATGTTTATTGTTTGAATCACCAGCCCATTGCAGCCTAAGCAGACGAAGACACCATGGGCCAACAGAGGTGGAGACTGGAGTGATGCAGCTGGAAGCCAAGGCATACCACCAAGCATTCCCAGCAGCTACTGGAAGTTAGGAAGAGCCAAGAATACTCCCTGTTTAAAGCCTTTGGAAGGAGCATGGGTCTACCCATACCTTGATTTTGGCCCTCTAGACACCAGAACTGGAAGAGAATACATTTCTGTTGTTTTAAGCCACCAAGTTTGTGATCCTTTGTCATGGCAGCCATCCAGGTGGATTCTTTACTGAGTGAGCCACCAGGGAAGCCCAAAATGTTTGTGTCCCCCCAAAATTCATCTATTGTAATCCTCATTCCAGCATGATATTAGGAGATGGAGCCTTTGGGAGATGATTAGGTCATGAGGGAAACTAATGCAGACGGGGGAAGGACTCCCCATTTCACATTCCTCATAAGGTTGTGGTAATAGTCAAAACACAGTCAGATCACCAGAGCACTGAGGAACCTAAATGGGAAGGAAATCCAAAAAAGATGGAATGTATGTATATGTATACATATAGCTGATTTACTTTGCTGTACACAGAAACTAACACAACACTGTAAAGCAACTGTATTCCTATAAAAAAATTTTTTTCCAAAAAACAGTTAGTTTGAAAAGAACAAGTGTTATTATATAAATGCAGAACAGCATGATCATCAATCTTGGTTCTAGTTGAGCCTTCACAAAGAGATACCCAAAAGGATTCAGACTGACAACAAGGGACCCACAGATAATGATTTGATCTTGTTGTATTTTTTTTACAATTTCAATCTTAATAAATGAGGGTGAGTTTGATGCTAGTTTGGTGCTAGAATAAAGGCCCCCAAAGATGTCCGCATTGTAATCCCTGGAATGTGTGACTATGTCATTTTACACTCACAAAAGGAAGTTATAGATGTAATTAGGTTAAGGATCTTAGGATGGGAAGACTATCCCGTGCTAATCAAGACCAGTGTAATCTCAAGGATCCTTTTTAAAAGGATTCAGAGAGATCAGAGTAGAAGATGGAATCATGGAAGAAGAGCTCAGAGAAAAAAACAGATTTGAAAAAATGTTATACCTCTGACTTTCAAGATGGATTATGAGACCACAAGCCAAGGGATGCCGGCAACCTGTAGAAGCTAGAAATGGTAAAGAAATAAATTCTTTCCTAGAGTCTCCAGAAAGAATACTGCCCTGCCAAACTCCTGAACTGTAAAATAATAGATGTATTGTTTTGAACCACTAGACTGTGGTAATTTGCTGCTACATAAATAGGAAATTAATATATCCGTCAAACTGGTTGAACTGAAAATGAATGTGGGTAAGAGGATAAGGAGACACCCCAGATAATTCTAGATATTCTGGGAGATCCCCAGTGATCCTTTGTATTGAACCCTAAAGAATTTCCCTCGATAGTTGGGAAGTTTTTTCCATTTTCTCCAGCTCCCTAAGGTCCCCCAGAAGTCATCCTCACATTGAAGTGCCCTTGGTAGCTACTACAGGGCACTACATCCCCTTACGTTAAAGACCCTACAGCCTTGAGCTCAGTGAGACAGTGCATCTACCGTTGCTCCCCAGAAAGGATGCAGACATATGGCATCCATATGGCCTCAGTCCCTGTCTATAATGGGTGCAGCTTGTTCTTCATCCACAACGTTCAACAAATGCTTTACAAGCTTATGTCCATACGGTCCTCAATTACACACTCCCCCAATTCAGTGTAAGCAAGAAATCTCCTCACCAGTTGTAGCCAACCTGAGACTCTAAGTGCCTCAAGAAGACTTCCACAGCAGAGCACAGTTCTGAAGGTCACTGACCAGGACAGCCCCACTGCCCTCCCAAGGAGACCGGCAGCAAAAAGGAAGCTCTGCACTGACCAGTTCATCCTCTTGACTTGGTGTGGATTTCCTATGTGGTGAAATTAGGATTTCCTAATAGGTAAAATGAGGAAATGGTAACCCACTCCAGTATCCTTGCCTGGAAAATTGCATGGACAGAGGATCCTGGCAAGCTAAGTCCATGGGGTCACAAGGAGTCAGACATGACTGTGCAAATGGATAAAATTAGGAGGGAATTAAACACAAGATCTGAACAGGATCTTAAGGTCATTTGCTCCACCCCATCCCAATTCAGCCCTCCCCATCCCTGACATACGTGGGATAACATTTGTTTCTGCATCTACCAACAGATCTGGTGCCTGGCACTGAGTATGGGATTGGAATATCCGCCATCATGAACTCACAGCAAAGCGTACCAGCCACCATGAATGCCAGGACTGGTGAGTAGGAAGATTGGTGTGGAAAGAGACCAGGACACTCTGACCTGAGGGCCATTGAGGACTGGTCAGATGGCAATTCCCCCTAATGAACAGGTCCCTGGGTGAGGATTATTGGCCTAGGAACACTGTCTACCTGTAGCTCTTTGATTCCCTGTGCCTACCCTCTGACATCTGACATGCAGGATGGAGTCCCACCCTCTCCTCACACTTGGCACCCAATGGTCTGAAGGGCTGCCCACGGCTGTGCAGAGCAGAGGTGTAAAACCCCCTAAAAGCCAGTGTTGTAGCAAGTCATATTTCCTTCTAAATCATCTCAGAGCAGGCAGAATGTGATACTTCTCACCCCATAGGACAGAACCTTCAGAAAGGCCACAGGCTGAAGGTCTAGACTTGGAAACAATCCATTTGAGCTTGGAGAAAGGAGAAGTCCACTGAGATTCTTGCTATTCTGGATCCAACAATTTTGGTTTCAAATCCCAGGCAAATTCCAAAGTCACTTTAGTAACTGGTAGCAGCCTGGGCTGGGCTGGTCTGAACCAATCCCTGTCCCAAGGTTGTCGAGCATAGACAACCTCTCTAGAGAATCTCAAGACATGGGTCCCCAGGAGTCCTCAGATCTTATTGCCTACACACCTGTGGCCAGGTCATTCGGAATGGCACCAGGAACAGAGGTAGTTATGGTTGTCAGGAGCAGCATATCTGTACTTGCTTGTGGCACCTGTTTTGCCCTGGTTGGCTTACTGAGAAAGGCTTGGAGAAAATGGAGAGCTTAAAAATCAGCAGCCAGCTTTGTCCCACAGGTGAGTGTCTTGAGTTACTTATGCCTTCCTGCAGATTATTCATCTATATGCCAAACCCCTGGACATCTTTCAAAGGGAAGGTGCTTAACAAAGTGTGAGATTAGTGTCAGCAATGACAAGCCAATCTTCATGGTCAGCAGACCCGCTGATAGCTTAGAAATCCACCGGGGGCCTAATTCCAATAAATACTGGCCCTCGTGTGGAACTTACGTAAAATAGGCTGGTTATTTTGATCCACAGAACTCGACAGTCCTCGAGACCTCATGGTGACAGCCTCCTCGGAAACCTCCATCTCCCTCATCTGGACCAAGGCCAGTGGCCCCATTGACCACTACCGAATTACTTTTACCCCATCCTCTGGGATCGCCTCTGAAGTCACTGTGCCCAAGGACAGGACCTCGTATACATTGACAGATCTAGAGCCCGGGGCAGAGTACATCATTTCAATCACAGCTGAGAGGGGCCGGCAGCAGAGCCTGGAGTCCACTGTGGATGCCTTCACAGGTACCCGGGTAGCAGAAATCTCAGCTGGGTTCAGGGATCAGTGGATCTTAGGATGAGAAGATCATCTAGACAACCCACTCTTCCAACACCCCATTGCCTCTAGAGAAAAGAAGAATTCTAGAGAAAGGTAGAGAAAGAAGAGACAGAGACGAAATTAATAAATACCTCAAGAAAGAATGTGTATGTGTGTGCTTAGTCACTCAGTTGTGTCTGACTCTTTACAAATCCATGAATTGTAGCCCAACAGGCTCCTCTGTTCATGAAATTTTACAGGCAAGAATACTGGAGTTGGTTGCCATTTCCTACCCTAGGGGATCTTTCCAACCCAAGGACTGAACCTGTATCTCCTGTGTGTCTCCTGCATTGGCAGGCAGACTCTTTACCATTGAGTCATCTGGGAAGCCTAAGAGAGAATGGCTGGAGGCGAAGGGGAGAGATGAACAAGGCTACCTGCATGCCTGAAATTATGTCTGGTTTCCTATAGGCTGGTCAGAGTAGTTAATTCTGTTCATTTTCTGCCTGCACTAAGTCAGTGGGCATTCAGAGGATCCATGGGATCATGTTCAATTCCTTCCAGGATAGAAGTTTTAAATCCTCCATCAGTATTATGAATAATTCACAGAGGTGATGCTGTTTTTATGCTGCTGAGGGCATTCATTTTTCAGTATCTGGCTTGGAGAAAGGAGAGTGGATGAGATAGCAGAGTGAGGATGTCGACGCTCTGGTTAACAGTGCAGGTGTAAGTCCTTACTAGCAGGGAAAGCAGACCTCTTTGGTCAGATATCTCCTCTACCCCAGTGGTCCCACCACTTTATGTGGATTTCAGAACCATTCATTTCCTCTGTTTTCAGGCTTCCGCCCCATCTCGCATTTGCACTTTTCTCACGTGACCTCCTCCAGCGTGAACATCACCTGGAGTGACCCATCCCCTCCAGCAGACAGACTCATTCTCAACTACAGCCCGCGGGATGAAGAGGAAGAAATGATGGAGGTCTCCCTGGATGCCACCAAGAGGCATGCTGTCCTGATGGGCCTGCAGCCAGCTACTGAGTACATTGTGAATCTGGTGGCAGTCCATGGCACAGTGACCTCTGAGCCCATCGTGGGCTCCATCACCACAGGTGGGGCTGGAGGACTTGGCAGCAGGTGATAATGGGGATTCCCACGGTAACCTTTATGAAATTTACAAAGAGAAACACCCAAGGAGTAGGGGACCACCTTGTTTATCCAGAGAGGGTCTATGAGTTGTTCTTAAACAGTCACCTCTTCCAGGGCTGCACAAAATGTATAAGATAGGAAGCTTCCACTTAGAAGATAGGATGGACCTGATGTCTTAAGGAGGCCAGGGCTTTAATGCATTGATCCAGAGGTCCTCCTTCTATCAACTTAGAAGAAAACTCTGGAGAGAGCTAGTCTCCAAGAGGAGACCCTTCTACAGTGAGGAGACATCTGTTCCTCTTCTGGAGAGCCATCTCTTGACTGCCCAGTCAGTTCAATTTGTGAATGATGTTTCCCCAGAATCGTATGAGACTGGCATGCAACCATATAGGGACCTGGTACTCTGAGAATGGGGCTGATCTGCATGTTGTCTGAAAAAACACAGCTACTCTGAGATGCACTGAATCACTTGCAACTCATCCTTCTTACATACAGTCACAAATATGAGTGTGATGTGGGTGAGGACGTCTGTTTGGGTGATTTCTTATATACTTTCAAGAATTGAACAAGTGGATTAAACACTCAGCTGGTTTTGGCCCTGTAACCTGCCAGTAGTGGAAAAAAAAAAAAAATAGAGCATACAGTATAAATTAAAAAAACAGTTTAGGAAAGTGGATTTGTTCTGAACTTGTACTCTGAAATCCCTGTACAGTCAATAGCAATTTTTCCAAATTGACCAAAGGTGGTTGATACAAAAAAAGAGAGAGGTGGGGGAGAGAGAGAGAGTTGGGTTTGTTCAAAAGAAGCTGCCCCAAAGAAAATGACCATTACTCCTAGTTCAAAACAAAACAACAAACTTGAAGGATATTTTCCCGTTGGCCTTCAGATAGTTAAGAGTCGCTACAGAGGCATAGACCTTGACAGCTTGATTTCATGTTGTTAAAATACTCTCTAGGTGCATGGCTCTGGCCATATCTATGAGGTTTCAAGTGAGACTTCAGCCTGATCATGGTTTTAAGGTTTCCTTAGTATAAAGTGTAAGGTCTTGATTGCCTCTGGGACACCAATAGCTCTTGGTCCACATAAAACCAAAAATAGGAAATTGTTTCTCATATTATGCTTTCTGTCTTTTCCCCACGACCACCTGGATCCTTGTAGGAATTGATCCTCCCAAAGACATCACAATTAGCAATGTGACCAAGGACTCAGTTATGGTCTCCTGGAGCCCTCCTGTTGCATCTTTTGATTACTACCGAGTATCCTATCGGCCAACACAAGGTAATAAAGTTACTTGATTTCTCAAAGATGAATAGAATTTGGAACTGGATGAAAACTATTATGGCAGAACTAGCATATCCCAGGGGATATCACCCCCCGGCCTGTAATTTCCTCCTCTCTGTAGCACTCTGCATCAGAATGAGAGTGGGTAATGAGGAGTAGCCAAGGAACCCAGAACATACCAGCTCCTCCCACAAAAGGCTTGATTATATTCACACAGGAAGCAGGCCCTTTACAGGTAGAGTGAGCCATGGTAATCAGTCACCGCTATCCAGACAGCATAGTGAGAAACAAAGAACTCTAAAAGAATCTGCCAAGAGCTGGGGTCACATGCACTTTTATGAGAGAATTAAAGTGAAAGTGAAGTAGCTCAGTCGTGTCTTACTCTTTGCGACCCCTGTGGACTGTAGCCTACCAGGCTCCTCCGTCCATGGGATTCTCCAGGCAAGGATACTGGAGTGGGTTGCCATTTCCTTCTCCAGGGATCTTCCCGACCCAGGGATCAAACCCACGTCTCCCGCATTGCAGGCAGACACTTTACCATCTTAGCCACCAGGGAAGTTGCAAAGAGTTGGACACAACTGAGAGAATTAAAGTCCAAGACTAAAAGCCCTGGGGGATGCCTGAAGACACCACAGAGTCATATGGAGGGAACTACAGAGATAGTGGTCAGGTTACTGCTGCACCATCCAAGTTATGAGTCAGAAGAAACAGGGCCAGACCTCACTTGCATCCTGCCAGCTCTTGCTGCTGCATGTGGAATTATTAAGGAAGTAGAGGATACACTTACTTCCAGTGAGCTGGGGGCATGATTTTCCAGACTGCCAGATCTCTGGGCTGCATGGGCCAGTCTGCAGCCATGCTTTCTATACTACTTGAAGACCAGCTTGTTAGAAAACCACCTAATAAATAGTTTCCGCCCCCTCTTTGTTCTTGGGATCCTATACAATATGGGGGTGGGATCAGCATGCAAGGTATCTTCAAAGTCCAACATTCCCAGCCCCCTCTCTCCCAACTGGGTGCTGACCCTTGTGCTCATCTGTCGGTGCTGAATGACAAAGTGCCCCTGGGAGATCCTGTATCATGAGCTGCATTGATGTGAGATCCATAGAACTTGACCTGTGGCTTCTGCTCTTCCTTAGTGGGACGACTGGACAGCTCAGTGGTGCCCAACACGGTGACAGAATTCACCATCACCAAGCTGTACCCAGCTACGGAATATGAAATTAGCCTCAACAGTGTGCGGGGCAGGGAGGAGAGTGAGCGGATCTGCACTCTTGTGCACACAGGTGGGCACGCCTCCCCGTGGGGGGACAAGGTGGGACCCCAGCTGAGGACCTGGACCAACAGAAATTATCCTGGCTAACTCAGAGGACACTGGTTCTGGGTTGGGGATGGGAGGTTGCCCTCCAGGTTGTTCCTTGGACTCACAATTTGAAGCAATTTGCAAAGTTCCTCCCTTGGAGCTCCTCTGTAACACTAGGAGTTTAGAGAGTCACCCTCTAAGAGTCTTACTGGTTTAGGTCAGACATTTTCATGGCATTTCCAATATGAAAAGTAACCCTCCAAAGACTCATGACGGAAGTGAATTCCAGAACAGACACGTGATTCATCCCATCTAATTTTTTAAAAGACTCTGACAGGGAAACTTTACCTTAGAGAAAAAACAAAAGGGGTCTGTTATTCCAGTAATGACCCTTAGAATCATGAAACCCCTCATTCTACATGACCAGAACCACCAAGTAACTGCATTTGCTTTTGCTTTATCATCCAGGGAGGAGGAAGGAGGTGCTTTTCTCTGGAAAAAATGATGAGCTTGAGAACAGGGCTCTGACAGCCCCTACCCTGCTCTTCTTTTCTGACTCCTCAGCCAGCTCATAATGCAGAACTAGGACAGGTTTTCCACAGAAAACATGAGAGGGAACAGTGAAAGCTTTCGGTTCCAACCCCAGACGCAACTATCAGTGACAATATAGTTCCTGTATATTGAAGCATATATTCAGGAGTGCACTGACCCAGCACATAAGAAGACATCCAGCTTGCCTCATTAAGAGAACACCTGGATTTTCTGAGGCTGTTTACTTCCCTCAGGGAATGAACGGTACTTCATGAATGACAGCAACTTGGAATTCCTCACTGCTCTTGTAGATACACTCACCAGCCCAGAAGGAGCATCTCTAAGGCCATGGCCAAAGAAATATTCCTTCAGAAACTCAAAAAATTATTCACCTGAAAACATCACAGGATGTTCCTATCTTCCCTACTGTCCTTCCATGCCTGTGACTACATATAGCACGGCCATGTTTTTGGTTCAATCTTACCCTTCCTATCAAGATGTCTATGACCATTAAAGTATCAATACATGTTGACCTGAAGGGATGCCCAGTGAGTATAAAGAAGCCCTCCTCATCCATTCCTCTAAGTCTTAGAAATTCACATTAAAGAAATTAGGGTTTTTCTCAGTGAGGACAATAAAATGAACTTCACGAGCCTCCAAACCCAAAAGTATAAGAGAACAACTTAGGTCAAAAACTCACTCCTTGGGTTCTTGGTCATAAGCTGCTGCTGCTAAGTCGCTTCAGTCGTGTCCAACTCTGTGCGACCCCTTTTAGACGGCAGCCCACCAGGCTCCCCCGTCCCTGGGATTCTCCAGGCAGGAGTGGTTTGCCATTTCCTTCTCCAATGCATGAAAGTGAAAAGTGAAAGTGAAGTCACTCAGTTTTGTCCGACTCCTTGCGACCCCATGGACTGCAGCCTACCAGGCTCCTTCGTCCATGGGATTCTCCAGGCAAGAGTACTGGAGTGGGGTGCCATTTCCTTCTCCATTGGTCATAAGCAAGTATCTCTAAAGCATATATTCAATAATGCACCGACCCAGCTTCCCTCCTTCAAGTTCAGGCAGAGCTATTTCGGCAACTCCCAACAAATAGATTACTCACAGAAATGTTTTATTTTGTTCTTTTGCTGTTGCTGTTGCTTTAGTGTGAGGTCTATGATTTTATAACTTTTGACAATGATTAGTCCTCAAGGTCTCCTGGTAGGTCTCAAAGAGGTCAAGCTAAATGTAGTCTCTTAAGGTTTTTCTTCTTTGTTTCTTTTTGGAAGGTTGCATTTGAAGACCTTGTTCAAGGCATAGATTATGGACACAATTCAGATGTTAAAATTGTAAATGGTTGTTTCTTTGAAATAAAGGACATAGACAAGCAATAAGAGCCTTCAGTTAGAGAAGAGAGAGAGATCAATAGTATATCTGGGTCCCCAAAATTAAATTACATGACACATAGGTTGAGCTGATACCTAAACTACTGTAATAACCTGCATTTCTAAGATAAATCCCAACTTTATGAAAGAGAGATACAGTAAGGAAATGAGGCAGGGAACAGGAGCAGTAAAGAATCCACCTGCAATTTAAGAGATGAGGGTTCGATCCCTGGGTCGGAAAGGTCCACTCCAGTATTCTTGCCTGGAGAATCCCATGGACAGAGGAGTCTGGTGGGCTACAGTCCATAGTGTCGCAAAGAGTCAGACATGACTGAAGCAACTAAATCACATGTGCGAGAGAGAATAAGAATATGGTGCTATGATGAACAAACTCTGTTCCTCAACAGGCACTCCTGGCTTTAAGCCTGGACCAAGTCCCTTGACTCTCTATGCCAAAAAAGAGCCCAGGACTCAGTACAGAGTCAGCCTTGTGAGTAGCAAAGCAAGTATTCAATGAGCAGATATGACTTTAAAGGCAACCTGAGTCCCATTTCTCATTCCACAAGTATTTACTGAGCAACGTCTAAGTTCTAGGTGCTGGGGTTACTCCCTGACTTCAGGGAACTCCCACCACACTTCCTGCAGTTCATCAACAGAGACTGTTTCACATGGCATGCCCCTTCTATCAACATTTATGCAAGTAAAAAGAGCCTGGGAAGCATATTAGCTCATCAGCTACAAAAATATAACAGTTTTGATATGTTCTTAGTTTCTCTATCTAGGTTTAAATGTCTAAAGCACAAGAGTCATACCTTGGACTCCCTGTTAACACCCGACTGCTCTGCACAGAAGAAGTTAATGAATCAATTTTAAAAAAGATCTGAGAGTAATTAAGGGAGTGCTGGGTGCTTGAGAGGAAGGAGAAATGGGAGAAGGGGAAGGGGCTGATGGAATCAAAAGGGGAGAAAGAAAAGAGGTCTTCACTCACTTCATTATTTTTGTCACACAGCAGCAGACAAGCATTCTAGGTGAAACCACAGGAGACAGTTCTCTCCTCCTCCATCCTGCAGTCCCTCTTACCTCTCCCTGGTATTTTCCCATGTTGTTTCAGCCATGGACAATCCTGCGGACCTGACTGCTACCAACATCACCCCAACCGAAGCCCTGCTGCAGTGGAAGGCGCCCATGAGCGGAGTAGAGAACTACGTCATTGTTCTCACCCACTTTGCAGGTGGGTGTCTGTGGATCACTGCATTAGGCAGGTGGGAACGGTGGGGATTGGGGCTGAAGACCAGTATGAAAATTTTTTAAAAATCTTTTTAATCTGAAAGAAAATTAGAAATTTCCCTGCTTTAATTTCACCATAAAGCCCTCAAGATAGCCCCCAAACTCTGTGAACTCTATCAACTATGGGAGTTGAGAAAGTTAAATCTAAGAAGGGCATGTAACCAATACAGAAACAGAAGTAGCACTTGAAAGACAAAACTCAGAACTTGCCCCAGAATGCTATAGGCAAGAAAGTTGACTTTTCTAGATATTTTACGAAGTGAGGAAAACACTGAAGGACCATCCATGATAACAGGTGACAGAGGATTCAGAACTAGTAAATTCTTCTGTCGCTTTGATCTTCTCTACCCATATCCAACCCCAAAGGTTGCGCCAACATGAGGTCTTGAATTTTAAGGTCTTCTTTGCCATATTTACTCACCTTAATGCTATTTGAAGTTGAATAGAGAAGCCCAAAGCAGAATGCTATTGAGTAGTTCAAGTGTCTAGGCCTAGGAAATTATTTATCTGCCTAAATTATACATGTGCTCACAGAACATTGTGGGTTATAGGCAGGAATCCAGAGAACAAAGATACCAGAAGACAGAAGGCAGGCAGATGTCTTGATTTTCAAAAATGACAGATTAAGTCAATTCTGTAAGCTGCAAAGTAAACTGATTGTCAAAGCTTGGGAAAGAAATCAAAACAGACTATTAAATAAGTTGGAAAGGAATTAATGATTACTACATACCAGCACAGGTTCGTAAAGTATGAGTTTTGCCCAAACCACTTTTTGCCCCCCTTTTTTTCACTGGCAAATCTGCTAGCGCATCAGTATCTCAGCAAGGCATTAGAAGGCCCACCTCCCATTTAGGTGGAAAACTGCATGGTGGATCACATTTGGAGTTACATAGCTGACTGAATGACTGACCCTCCCCAGAGAATGAACATCATTACTGTGGATACATCCTAACCCTGCTGTGTGCATGCGCAAGCCACGTCAACCCTACCACCCCTCCCTACACATTATGACCCTGCATTTCTAAATTCTCACCTGCCTTCTCAAGCCAACATGCATTTGCACATGTTCTTTCCTGTACCAGGAAACTCTTTCCCCACTTATCTACCTACTAAACTCATCCTTTAAGTCTCAGTTCCAACACAATCTCCTAGATCAAAGCTCTCATTATTCCCTTAAGGCAGTCAGATGCACCTGCTCACGGATATGAAGCACAGAGTTCCACCATAGCAATTTCCATTCATTCAACAGCTACTTTTGCTTTTCCTCCAAAGTGCCATGCACTCTCCGAGACTACAATGATTCAAAGCAAAACACGAGTTCTTATCTTCGAAGAATTCACTTCTAGTAAAGATGCAGACAAGTAAAGAGTTACAACCCAATGTGGGCAGTGTCATGATGTGGGCAAATACAAAACACCAGTCTGCCACACTTGATGGGCCACTATGATTTGGAGTGAGGGTGTGGAGGGGAAGAAAGAAGGAAGATCTTAGATCTGAGAAAAAGAGAAAAAGAATAGGAGAAAGACGTGAATTCCAAGAAAAAGAGCAGCCTGTGGTGCATTTAGAGAGAAAGCTTGGAGAGTCTCAGGAACTGCCATAGATGTGGCTGGAGCACTAACTGTTGGCACCATGTTGTAAAGGAGGGTATTAAAAAGATAGAGCCGTTATATGAGCTCTTTCAAAGGGCTAGTTTAGATTTTAACTTGTTTGCATGCTTTTCTATGTCATTAGACCACAAAAAATTCAAACTTTAGCCCTGCCATTGTTTGGAGAAGTGCCCAATAAACTCTATTAAATGCTGAATGACTCAGAAGTATTCTCAAGACACAATAAGAGGCTTGGCCTTGATCTAATGAACAGTTTTATCAACAGCTTGAATGAATATAGAAAAGATATGAATACGAAATTTATGTTTCAAACAAAACTGTGATCATTAGAATCCAAATTCAGATATATTTTAGTAAACTGAAATGGTAGCCCCACACTCAGTCAACAAGGAAAAATGCAGTAGAAATGAATGCAAATCCCTTCCCATGGGTGCAAAAAATCAACTACACAAGGTAAGGTTGGGAGGGGGTTATAAACATGATCTTTGATGATTTTTAATCTCAGCCTATGATAACAATATCCTCAGATCAGATCAATTGCTCAGTCGTGTCTGACTCTTTGCGACCCCATGAATCGCAGCACGCCAGGCCTCCCTGTCCATCACCAACTCCCAGAGGTCACTCAGACTCACATCCATCGAGTCAGTGATGCCATCCAGCCATCTCATCCTCTGGCGTCCCCTTCTCCTCCTGCCCCCAATCCCTCCCAGCATCAGAGTCTTTTCCAATGAGTCAATTCTTCGCATGAGGTGGCCAAAGTACTGGAGTTTCAGCTTTAGCATCATTCCTTCCAAAGAAATCCCAGGGCTGATCTCCTTCAGAATGGACTGGTTGGATCTCCTTGCAGTCCAGGGGACTCTCAAGAGTCTTCTCCAACACCACAGTTCAAAGGCATCAATTCTTCAGGGCTCAGCCTTCTTCACAGTCCAACTCTCACATCCATACATGACCACAGGAAAAACCATAGCCTTGACTAGACGAACCTTTGTTGGCAAAGTAATGTCTCTGCTTTTGAATATGCTATCTAGGTTGGTCATAACTTCCCTTCCAAGGAGTAAGCATCTTTTAATTTCATGGCTGCAGTCACCATCTGTAGTGATTTTGGAGCCCAGAAAAATAAAGCCTGACACCGTTTCCACTGTTTCCCCATCTATTTCCCATGAAGTGGTGGGACCGGATGCCATGGTCTTCGTTTTCTGAATGTTGAGCTTTAAGCCAACTTTTTCACTCTCCACTTTCACTTTCATCAAGAGGCTTTTGAGTTCCTCTTCACTTTCTGCCATAAGGGTGGTGTCATCTGCATATCTGAGGTTATTGATATTTCTCCCAGCAATCTTGATTCCAGTTTGTGTTTCTTCCAGTCCAGCGTTTCTCATGATGTACTCTGCATATAAGTTAAGTAAACAGGGTAACAATATACAGCCTTGACGAACTCCTTTTCCTATTTGGAACCAGTCTGTTGTTCCATGTCCAGTTCTAGCTGTTGCTTCCTGACCTGCATACAAATTTCTCAAGAGGCAGATCAGGTGGTCTGGTATTCCCATGTCTTTCAGAATTTTCCACCCTAGGACCAGGATTAATATACATACTTGGCACAAATAAAAGCAGAGTCTTAACCTGTTTCTTTCGTTGTCAGCTCATCTCAATTATCATTCTGGATCCTCTTCTGAGTTTTGCATTTCAGCAGGGACACTGATAAACCGTTCCTTGTTTAGAGAAAGGTGGCCAGGAATGTGACAGTTTTAGAATCATCTCATAAGATCCTCTGGAGAAGGCAATGGCAACGCACTCCAGTATTCTTGCCTGGAAAATCCCACGGACGGAGGAGCCTGGCAGGCTACAGTCCATGGAGTCGCAAAGAGTTAGACATGACTAAGAGACTTCACTTTCATACATGTAATGGGGCTTGGGCTGAATGCTCTTAGTCTAGAGGAGAGAAAACCTGATTAGGAAGAGTGAAGGGCAGGAAGGGGTCATGAAACAACAGATTTGGTTTATTCTAACTCCAGAGACCCAAGTAGATGTTATATGAAAGACTATTTGGCCTCCAAATAATCTCTCAATTATGATGAAAAATAAGATGAGAGGGGAGCTTTGTATGGAATATAATGCCAAGTTAAATAACCTCTAGAGGACTTTTTCCAAAATACTCTAACAGTGCATTTTTTTTTAAGGAGTATCGTTGGACTGGATAAGTCTTTCCTAAGTTGAATAGTCTTGTTCAATCCTTATCCATATCCATCTGACTTTAGTTGCTGGAGAGACCATCCTGGTTGATGGAGACAGTGAGGAATTCCAGCTTGTTGACCTGCTTCCTAGGACCCACTACACGGTCACCATATATGCCACCAGCGGGCCTCTCACCAGTGGTACCGTCAGTACCAACTTCTCTACCCGTGAGTACTCGAGTGGTCAACTCCATGTCAATATCCCAGGAGGCCTTTATGGATCCTGAAAATGATCAGTTTCCAAGGGCTAGACTAGATTAGAGTCTATAGGCTTTGGACAATGCAGTTACGAGGTGTTACTTTAGTTAACTGCAGCCCAAACGCCAGTGAAAGTGGGCTGCAACTCTCTTCCTGAGTCTGGCTGAGATCAGTAGAACCAGGTCAAGAGAGGCCGGTATTGGGAATGCATCTGGCCCATTAAAGTCTGATGGATACTAAAGGGCTTAATATCTGGGAGAGAATTGCCAGGTGCAGTCATGGCCAGGAGAACAGTAGACAAAAGTATACTTGTGGGAATGATGTAAATTCAAGAGTGAACTCACAGACGTGCAAGATTAACAAGGTCATGATTTAAGACTGGACGATGCCACATCCAGGCTCAGAGGACCAGGTGAGGGAAGAGGGAATAGCGTCAGGAATGATCGTGACTTTGAATGATTACCTTCTGCCCAGGAGTGTCCTTTATGCTCCTGTCCAACCAAGAACTGGGGTCACCATGTGAGCAGCCCAGAGATCCCATAGGTGGACAAATTGGTCCACATGCCTGGCATCAAAGACAGAGGAGCTGGAGGGGTGCCCACTCCTCACATTTTCTTTCTTTGCAGTCCTGGATGCCCCTGCAAATCTGACAGCTAGCGAAGTCACCAGACAAAGTGCCCTGATCTCCTGGCAGCCTCCCAGAGCAGAGATTGAAAACTACGTCTTGACCTACAAATCCACTGATGGAAGCCGCAAGGTGAGATTTTTCTGGAAGCAACCCACAGGGAGTAAGCTAGGTTTGCCATCACGGATACATAGCAGGCTGTTGAGGAAAGAGCACTCATCTGCAAGCCAGACATTTGTGTTAGTCTTGCCTCTACTCTTACTCTCTGTGCAAGTTGAGGCAAAACACTCAACCTCTCTGAGCCTCAGTTTCTGCTCTAGGTAATAGGGGCATCTACCCTGCAGCTTCACTCAGTTGTGGTTGATGCTGCCAATACCAGCTTCCAAGCCAATTAATAAGTACATGGTATTGGAATGAATTTTCGGTAACAGGGCCATGCAAACATGAGCTGGATACCAAAGTCGACAGTCTCATGTTCCTCTCGATAAGCACAATAAAGGCTCCATCTATACAGCCCACAGTAAAGAGATCACAAATTTCTGTTTTAGGTGGTCAGTTGAAACAGGCCACCTATAGCACTGGTTGTCAAATGTTTGTTAACAGTGGAATCCTTTTTTTTTTTTTTTGCAAAGTGAAATCTTATACAGAAACCAAATATACAGAATAGGTTTCAGTAGAGCTAGTCTGTGGGTGTGGAAGAGGGAGGCCTAGGTTCCTCTTTCGTCACACCTCCAGGAGACCCCATGTGATCTGAAAACCACAGAGTTCAATAACCCACGGCTAAGCTTGTCCAATGTGCATCCATGGGAGGGGAGCTGGCCTCAGTCCCACATAGGACATATTCTCTCTGCTTATTGGAATATCTTCTCTTTACGTGATGTGGGACAAGAGAATAAAAATGGTCACTGTAATACTGACCACGGGTTCTGGACTTCCCCTTCCCTGCTCCCCTCCATGGTGAGCCCTCTGCTCACCAACCTCCACCTCCCTCCCCCGGTTCATCCTGCAGGAGCTGATTGTGGATGCGGAGGACACATGGATCCGACTGGAGGGCCTGTCGGAGAGCACAGACTACACGGTGCTCCTGCAGGCGGCCCAGGACACGGAGCGGAGCAGCATCACCTCCACTGCCTTCGCCACAGGTGAGAGAGGCACCTCCACCCTGCCGTCTCTTCCTTCCCTGCAGGGCATTTGGCTCCTCAGCAGCCTCTGCTGAGACTTGGCCAGGAAGGAGCCCATCAGAGAAACTCAATTGCCTCTTCTTGCAAAGGAAAAAAATTATTTTCCCCTACTCCCACCTTCCCCCACTGCCATGGCCCTGCCAGGAACCTCTCACTACCAAGGCAACCATAGGAACCAACAACACAAATTCCTGGTCCTCCTGCACCAACTAAGTGCACCAAGTAAGAGAGCAGGCTCCTGTGCAGATTTTCTGCAAGTGTTTTTCCAGCACAGTTTGTCCTTCCCTCCTTCCTGCCTCTGCTGCCTGTAAAAGTCACACAAATAAAGCCCCAGTATGAAGTCTACAGTTCTCCATCCACAAAGCACTTCTGCATTTCTATGGTCTCAACCCATTCTTTTACAACAATTGGTGAGAAGGGTGTTATTATCCCCATTCACCTCAGATGATGAAACTTAGGTGCCTGGAAATCAAATGACTTACATGGTAGTAAGTTCTGGGTCAGAACTTGAATCAAGGTCTTCCACTTCTAAATCCAGCATTCCTTCTGCCTTCCTTCCTCTAAGTATTGGGTTGGTCATAAAGTTTCTTCAGGTTTTTCCATCTCATTGTACAGAAAAACCCAAATGAACTTTTTGGCTAACCCAATATCAGAAGAAGATACTGGAAATACCCTTAAAGGGTGAAAAGTGAAGTGAAATTGTTACTCAGTCATGTCTGACTCTTTGCGACCCCATGGACTGCAGTCTACACACTTCTCTGTCCATGGAATTCTCCAGGCAGGAAGACTGGAGTGGGTTGCCATTCCCTTCTCCAGGGGGTCTTGCTGATCCAGGGATAGAACCTGAGTCTCCTGCATCGCAGGCAGAATCGTTACTGTCTGAGTCACCAGGGAACCCCACCTTAAGGGGTAAGGTTGGTCTAATGTGTACAACAGGAAATAAACTAACACCTGATATTTGAGGGCTGTTTGACAGGCACTGCTACAACAGTATTATGTATTCTAACTTAATCCCCATGGCAGTCTATGAGGTATGTTCTAGTATCCTTATTTACAGATATGGAAACGGGGCCAAAAAGAGATGAGATAACTCACCCAAGATCCCATAGCTCTCAGGTAGGACAGCTGGGATTGACCCCAGGTGTGCTAGCTCTGCGGTCTGTGTTGTTAACAACCCTTCCCGCCACTTTCCATGGTGCCTCTCTGCAGTCTGTTACGCAGTGCTGCCCTGTCCAGACTGTATCCTCTCCCCACCCCATATTTAGAGGAGGCTGGCTGTACACCATGTGGGGCAAGTGTACTGTTAGTTGCTCAGTCGTGTCCAGCTCTTTGCAAACCCATGGATGGTAGCCCACCAGGCTCCTCTGTCCATGGGATTCTCCAGGCAGGAATACAGGAGTGGGTTGCCATTTCCTTCTCCAGGGGAATCTTGCTGACCCAGGGATCAAAACCATAGCTCTTGCAGCTCCTGCATTGGAAGACTGATTCTTTATCATCTGAGCCAGCAGGGGCAAGTGAAGCCATGTTCATTATCTGTAGACACACTTCTGTTGTCATCTCAGAGCACCAGGGTGACTGGATTCCTGTCCACCCCCAGAGCCCATCCTCCCATCACTGGAGAGAGGTGACAGAAAGTCACCCATCTACCCAGGTGCCTCCCCCACTGCTGCTGCTGCTGCTAAGTCGCTTCAGTCGTGTCTGACTCTGTGCGACCCTATAGACGGCAGCCCACCAGGCTCCCCCGTCTCTGGGATTCTCCAGGCAAGAACACTGGAGTGGGTTGCCATTTCCTTCTCCAATGCATGAAAGTGAAAAGTGAAAGTGAAGCCGCTCAGTCGTGTCCGACCCTCAGCGACCCCATGGACTGCAGCCTACCAGGCTCCTCCCATGGGATTTTCCAGGCACATGTACTGGAGTGGGGTGCCATTGCCTTCTCCGCCTCCCCCACTGCTGCTGCTGCTGCTGCTGCTAAGTCGCTTCAGTCGTGTCCGACTCTGTGCAACCCCATAGACAAAGCAGGGCACTGGCTCAAATACACCCAAATGTCACTAGTGATTCCGTAGGGTAGTGAAATTATGACTGAGTCTCCCTTTTCCTTCCTTTTTATACTTTTCAATATCTTTAAAGTGTTGACAATGAGCATGATAATCAGAAAAATGATTTTTAATTAAAACATAAAAATAAACTTTTGGTCACTCAATGAAGACATGTATCCAAGACGGGTCTTTGACAAGCAGAATTTGGAGGACACTTGATCTCTTTTATGGGGCTGAAGTCAAGTAAGCTCAAGCTCCATGACTTTCTAGAGGTGTCTTACCTCAGAACCAAAGCGTCACCATCTTTCTCAAGCCCTTCCCTGCACATTCACAGGTTAATTAAAGGGTCCTCCAGGGTTTCCCTTCTCAAGCTACCACCCAAGACCCAGGGATTGGAGCTTTTCACTGAATTAAAATTTTCCTTCTCCTAAAAAGGACACAGATGACAGAAACATAAACAAAGCCCCTGATCTGCATATTTATTAGGTCTAAACTACTCATTTCATTCCCCAAATGCATGGGTTTCACTACTTGCTCAGTGTGGTACGAGCTTTCAATTCCCATCCTAGTAACACAGCAGCTAGTGGTGGTGGGCAGGATGACAATATGCCTGGGGCTTCTGCAGTATCTTGCAGCTGTGCCTTGCTCCATATCCACCTGGATTGTAACAGCATGCCAGATTCCGAGCCCTCCGCTGGCCTCTGTTAGATGAAGTCATCCTCAAAGGGTGTGCAATAGTTTGAGTCTAGAATCCCAAATCCAGCTGGGGGCCCAGTAAGGTCCAGTAAACAGAGGGTTGACAATTTGTGGAAATCTGGGATGGAGCCCAAGGTAGTGGCTTTGTTCCGTGGACAGCACAGGGGGACCATCAAGATGTATTTAGGTGTTTGTTCTTTTTATGAGACTTCAGTTGACACTGAGCCCCCGCAGCATGACCAGTAACCCCTCTGAAAAGGAGAGCACTGAAGAGCCCACTTGCCTGTAACATCAGTGTAATTAATACCCAAGTTGTTCCATGCAGTTTGGGGAACCAGAGACGGACTTACCACTATAACTACAGTGCTAAGGGCAAAGAGGGTCTATGCCTAGAAGTTTTCACAGAGTTTCCCTGGAAAGCTCAAATTTAAATCTCAATCACTGATGCATCCCAAACCCACTGAAATGACCAGTGGCATAGTGACAACCCAGGGACAGAAGCAATGCACAAGACATCACCTCGCACAAAGCTGGGCACATCGCAGACATAATAAATGGTGGTTGAGAGGAACAGTTAAACCCCAGGTGCAGAGCCCAGGAAGAGGGATTTCTGATGAAAAAGCTGTAGGAGGAGAAGATTTTCAGTACCCCTTACAGGGACAGCCCATGCAAAGAGGGACTGCATACAGAGTACGATGCACGTGTCTGTCTGATTGCAGGCTCTTTCTGCCACCTCACATGCAGATTTCCTCAAATGAATTACACAGAGCTTACAGAGTCATTTGCATGTCAATACTTTTTTTAAGATTCAAAGCAACTGACACAGTAAATTTTATTGTTTACATAACAACAGGCTCTGAACAAAATGCAGACACAGTGACCATAAAGTTTTGATAATATTTTTAATTAATTTTTATTGCAGTGCAATTGATTTACAATGTTGTGTTAGTTTCGGCTGTACAGCAAAGCAAATCATTTATACATATACATATATCTACTCTTAGATTCTTTTCCCGTAGAGGTCATTACAGAATATTGAGTACAGTTCCCTGTGCTATTATTGTTAGTTCTTATTAGTTATCAAATGGCAACCCACTCCAGTATTCTAACCCACTCCACTGTTCTTGCCTGGGAAACCCCATGGACAGAGGAGCCTGGTGGGCTACAGTCCATAGGATTACAAAGAGTCAGACACAACTGAGTGACTAACACACGTAGTGTGTATATGTCAATCCCAATCTCCAAATTCATCCCTCCCCTTCTCTCCCCCTTGTTAACCATAAGTTCATTTTCTATATCTGTGACTCTATTTCTGTTTTGTAAATATGTTCATTGGTACCATTTTTTTGGATTCCACATATAAGCGATATCATATGATATTTGTCTTTGTCTGACTTACTTCACTCAACATGACAATCTCTAGCCCATCCATGTCACTGCAAATGGCATTATTTTGTTCTTTTTTATGGCTTAATAATATTCCATTTGAGGTAGATATATGTCTCCCACACCTTCTTTCTCCATTCCTCCATTGATGGACATTTAGGGTGCTTCCATGCCTGGCTATTGTAAACAGTGCTGCAATAGACATTGGGGTACATGAAATGGGACCTAATTAAACTTAAAGGTTTTTGCACAGAAAAAGAAACCATAAATAAAATGAAAAGACAACCCACAGAATGGGAGAAAATATTTGCAAATGAAGCAACCAAAAAGGGATTAATCTCCAAAATATACAAACAGCTCATGCAGCTTATTATAATAAAAAAAAAATCCAATCAAGAAATGGGCAGAAGATCTAAATAGACATTTCTCCAAAGAAGATATACACATGGCCAAAAAGCACATAAAAAGATGCTCAACATCACTACTTATCAGAGAAATGCAAATCAAATCAAAACTATAATGAGGTACCACCTCACATGGTCAGAATGGCAATCATCAAAAAATACAAGCAATAAATGCTGAAGAGGGTGTCAGGGAAAAGGAACCTTTCCTCCTGGAGAAAACTATAATTTGAAAATATGCATGTCAGTATTAATGAGTCCTCATTGCCTGTGCCATGCCCTCCCCCTTCTCCTAAATCCCTCACCAAAAAAGCAAATTTTCTTAGAGATGAAGAGAATACAAGTGTATGACCTTCCTGAGTGTAGGGGTGCAGATGTTATCAAGAAGAGAAGGACTGGAGTTTGCTTGACAGGTGACATGAGCTAGACTCCTTGAGGAAGAGTCTGGGGGAGAAAAAGAGGCCTCCAAAGATCCCCTGGAGAAGGGAACAGCTAACAACTCCAGTATTCTGGCCTGGAGAATTCCATGGACTGTATAGTCCATGGGGTCACAAAGAGTCAGACATGACTAAGTGACTTTCACTTTCACTGGGAACCTGGGCATCCAGGTGTTTCTCATCCCAGAAGTTCCCTGTCTGCCCTGGATATCTCCTGACATCCCTTCAGAGTGGGCTTCCTTAGGGAAAAGTGGTTGGAGCAGCAGTGCCTCGGGCCTGATTCTGCAATTCTCTGAGTTCCCCACCCTCTGCTGACACTCAGCACATTCTAACCCATCCTTTCCCTGCCCCTCCCTCAGGACCAGAGCATACTCCCCTCACACCGTTGAAGCCACATGCAGCACCCTGCAAGCTCCATCTGCTGCTGCTGCTGCTAAGTCGCTTCAGTCGTGTCCGACTCTGTGCGACCCCAGAGACAGCAGCCCACCAGGCTCCCCCGTCCCTGGGATTCTCCAAGCAAGAACACTGGAGTGGGTTACCATTTCCTTCTCCGATGCATGAAAATGAAAAAGTGAAAGTGAAGTCGCTCAGTCGTGTCCGACTCTTAGTGACCCCATGGACTGCAGCCTACCAGGCTTGTCCACCCATGGGATTTTCCATCTGCAGCATCCTTTAAAAAGAGAGAGAGAAAGAGAGAGTAGAGAAGGAAACAAAAACAAAGAGCAGAGTTATCTTCACTTAAAAGATTGAAGGGCTGCCCTCCTGAACCCCATGAATCACTCCTGCTGAGCAAGAGATCTGAGGAACACCAGGGATGATGGACTTAGAAGCTAATTTCATTCTAGTAACCGACACCCTTTCTGACTTCACTAACAGTACCTGAACTTCCACTTAGCAGTATCCTATTCTTAGACTGATCTCAGCTGATTGTTCTAAGTGTTTTTTATGTCGTGTCTTTGGAGAAGGCGATGGCACCCCACTCCAG
Source organism: Bubalus kerabau (assembly GCF_029407905.1). Classification (NCBI taxonomy): domain Eukaryota; kingdom Metazoa; phylum Chordata; class Mammalia; order Artiodactyla; family Bovidae; genus Bubalus; species Bubalus kerabau. Next base: position 111,455,764 of record NC_073628.1, on the reverse strand, counting down.
TACTCTTGCCTAGAGAATCCCATGGATGGAGGAGCCTGGTGGACTGCAGTCCATGGGGTCGCTACGAGTCGGACACGACTGAGTGACTTTATTTTCACTTTTCACTTTCATGCATTGGAGAAGGAAATGGCAACCCACTCCAGTGTTCTTGCCTGGAGAATCCCAGGGATGGGGGAGCCTGGTGGGCTGCTGTCTCTGGGGTCGCACAGAGCTGGACACAACTTAAGCGACTTAGCAGCAGCAGCAGCACGTCGTGTCTTAAGGAACAAAAGAGTCTAAGGCTGGACCCCAAAGTGGCCTCCATCCACTGACAAACCTTCATCTTATCCTGGGTGGGCCAAGCAAAGAGAACTCATTACATGCAGATGCCAATTTAATGGTTTAGGAAAAAGTTGAGATGTTAAAAAAATAATACAAGAGAGGAAAAAAGAAAAGAACTGGCTCCCACAAAACCTCAAAAAATTCCTTTGATCAAGATGTCTCTTCTCATTGCATTCCTGCCATATAATATAAGCCCATTTCATTGTTTCCATCATGTTAATAGCTTCCTGTCCTCTTGTCTCTGGTGTTTGCACAAGACTCTGGGGGGAATTAAATACAAGTAGTATGGAAGAGAAAAAAAAATATGGATACATTATTTATAATTTACTGTCGCCTGAAATTTCATCCAAGGTCTACTTGTCTTTTAGAGACATGAATATAAATGAGGAAACAAATATTCCCCACAGAGCAACAGGGACTTGGTGAAATGATCTTCTGAGAAGCAGATTTCATTGTCTATTTTAATACTATAAGAAGCAAACAAGGTGCTCACTAAAGCTTGTCCTCGGAGACAGTGAACACTATAAAATAGGTTGTCTTGACCTTGAGGTTAAGCAAAGACAATCATTTTTGGAGGCATCCAGAGATGGGTAATGAGAAGTTTTCTTTATTGCCTTCGCTCCATCCCTGCTCTCCCAGCAGCCAGATTGAGCTGTTCTCTGGGGCTTTTCAAGAAAACTCCTAGAGTGTGATCTAACATGAGCTTCATTTTCTGAAAATTAATGAAGGTGGGCAAACCCTGGGTTCTGGGACAACAGACCGTGGGTCATGCAAGTCCACATCATTATCAGTGGGCAAGGAGAGCATGGCCACTATTCATTGCAGTCTATTCCTATCTATGCCATATTTCCCCACACCTAAGTAGGGCACTGAAGGGGCTTCTCTCCTCTCCACTACTTAGAAACAGCTCGAATTCTTGCTGCTGAAACGAGCAGACCCCTAAAAGGAGAGGCCCACCTTCTCCTTTCTTTGGGACCTGGATTTGAGGAAGGTGGTAGGGCTCTAAACATCCCATCTGAACAAACCATTCCCATGCCTGCCTACCATGGGTAGACGGATGGGTGTCAGATGAGAGGTCTGAATTAATCATACCACTCAGTTTATCACATATGATCAGTGTCAGTCTCCAACAAGGTCCCTCTCTGTTTATTCATTTATTTCTGTTTACCTCCCATCTTTTCTTCCACCTTCCATAGGCAGCCATTTTGATGTGCTAAATTTGTAAACTTTTGTTGTGTTTTTTAAAATGTATTTTTGAAAAGTTGCCTTAAGTATATTTTAAATGTATGTAAATGTTATTAGATTGCATAACTCATTCCCTGTTCTATTTTTTGCTCAGCACCATTTTTAAGATCCATCTATGTTGTTATAATGGCTTCCCTGGTGGCTCAGACATCTGGTAAAGACTCTGCTTGCAATGCAGGAGACCCTGGTTCAATCCCTGGGTCGGGAAGATCCCCTGGAGAAGGAAATGGCAACCCACTCCAGTAGTCTTGCCTGGAGAATTCTATGGACAGAGGAGCCTGCCGGGCTACAGTCCATGGGGTCACAGAGAGTTGGACGTGACCAACCCTGGTCTTGCACACACTGTTATACATGTATAAAGTCATTTGCTTCCAACCATTGTAAAATATTGCACGGTGTGCACACATCACATTTTATGTCTTCATTTTCCTAAAGATGAACATCACTTTGTCTCCAGTCTCCCTCCACCATAAATGATACTATAGAAAATACCTCATCAGTTCAGTTCAGTTCAGTCGCTCAGTCATGTCCGACTCTTTGTGACCCCATGAACGGCAGCACGCCAGGCCTCCTTGTCCATCACCAACTCCTGGAGTTTACCCAAACTCACGTCTGTTGAGTCGGTGATGCCATCCAACCATCTCATCCTCTGTCGTCCCCTTCTCCTCCTGCCCTCGATCTTTCCCAGCATCAGGGTCTTTTCCAATGAGTCAGCTCTTCGCATGAGGTGGCCAAAGTATTACAGTTTCAGCTTCAACATCAGTCCTTCCAATGAACACCCAGGACTGATCTCCTTTAGGATGGACTGGTTAGGTCTCCTTGCAGTCCAAAGGATTCTCAAGAGTCTCCTCCAACACCACAGTTCAAAAACATTAATTCTTCGGTGCTCAGCTTTCTTTATAGTCCAACTCTTACATCCATACATGACTACTGGAAAAACCATAGCCTTGACTAGACAGACCTTTGTTGACAAAGTAATGTCTCTGCTTTTTAATATGCTGTCTAGGTTGGTCATAACTTTCCTTCCAAGGAGCAAAGGTCTAATTTCATGGCTCAGTAACCATTTGCAGTGATTTTGGAGCCCAAAAATATAAAGTCAGCCACTGTTTCCACTGTTTCCCCATCAAATTGCCATGAAGTGATGGGACCAGATGCCATGATCTTAGTTTTCTTTTTTTGTTGTTGTTTTGGTTTTTTTTAATTTTTTAATATAAATTTATTTATTTTAATTGGAGGTTAGTTACTTTACAATATTGTATTGGTTTTGCCATACATCAACATGAATCCACCACAGGTGTACATGTGTTCCCCATCCCAAACCCCCCTCCCACCTCCCTCCCCGTACCATCCCTCTGGGTCATCCCAGTGCACCAGCCCAAAGCATCCAGTATCCTGCATCGAACCTGGACTGGCGATTCGTTTCATATATGATATTATACATGTTTCAATGCCATTCTCCCTAATCATCCCACCCTCTCCCTCTCCCACAGAGTCCAAAAGACTGTTCTATACATCGGTGTCTCTTTTGCTGTCTCGCTTACAGGGTTATCGTTACCATCTTTGTAAATTCTTAGTTTTCTGAATGTTGAGATTTAAGCCAACTTTTTCACTCTCCTCTTTCACTTTCATCAAGAGGTTCTTTAGTTCTTCTTCACTTTCTGCCATAAGGGTGGTGTCATCTGCATATCTGAGGTTATTGAGATTTCTCCCTGCAATCTTGATTCCAGCTTGTGCTTCTTCCAGCCCGGTGTTTCTCATGATGTACTCTGCATATAAGTTAAATAAGCAGGGTGACAATATACAGCCTTGATGTACTCCTTTTCCTATTTGGAACCAGTCAGTTATTCCATGTTCAGTTCTAAATGTTGCTTCCTGACCTGCATACGTTTCTCAAGAGGCAGGTCAGGTGGTTTGGGATTCCCATCTCTTTCAGAATTTTCCACAGTTTATTATGATCCACGCAGTCAAAGGCTTTGGCATAGTCAATAAAGCAGAAATAGATGTTTCACATGTCCACATATAAATCACTGAGGCAATACCTTTGGGATATATGTATCCAGAAGAGAATTGTTGGGTCTTAGGGTATGTGTTTATATGGTTTAACTAAGTACTGCTCTCCTGAATGGTTGTACTGGTCTACATAGCCTCCAACAGTGCACAAAGGATCCTACTTCCTAATGATATACATCATTCCTAATTACTTGACATGATCCAGCTTTGTAGTTCTTGACAGTCTAATAGGAGTGATTGATATCTCACTGTTCTAGTTGAATTTCATTAAATAATGTTTGTTTTTTTTAACATCTATTCAAATGCTTGTTAGACTTTGGAGTTTCCTTTTTTTGTAAATTACCTGTTCATATAGTTTGTCCATCTTTCCATTGGGTTCCTGTGCTAGTTAAGTATTAGCTATAATTATCTGAACTTTGGAAGTCTTTCTTTAAAAAATCTAACCCTGCCTGTAGAACACAAATATATTTTTCTACATGTTCTTCTATTAACTTTCTGGATGTATTGTTATCAGATCAGATCAGATCGGATCAGTCACTCAGTTGTGTCCAACTCTTTGCGACCCCATGAATCGCAGCACCCAGGCCTCCCTGTCCATCACCAACTCCCGGAGTTCACTCAGACTCACGTCCAGCGAGTCAGTGATGCCATCCAGCCATCTCATCCTCTGGCATCCCCTTCTCCTCCTGCCCCCAATCCCTCCCAGCATCAGAGTCTTTTCCAATGAGTCAACTCTTCGCATGAGGTGGCCAAAGTACTGGAGTTTCAGCTTTAGCATCATTCCTTCCAAAGAAATCCCAGGGCTGATCTCCTTCAGAATGGACTGGTTGGATCTCCTTGCAGTCCAAGGGACTCTCAAGAGTCTTCTCCAACACCACAGTTCAAAAGCATCAATTCTTCAGCGATCAGCCTTCTTCACAGTCCAACTCTCACATCCATACATGACCACAGGAAAAACCATAGCCTTGACTAGACGAACCTTTGTTGGCAAAGTAATGTCTCTGCTTTTGAATATGCTCTCTAGGTTGGTCATAACTTTCCTTCCAAGGAGTAAGCGTCTTTTAATTTCATGGCTGCAGTCACCATCTGCAGTGATTTTGGAGCCCAGAAAAATAAAGTCTGACACTGTTTCCACTGTTTCCCCATCTATTTCCCATGAAGTGATGGGACCGGATGCCATGATCTTCGTTTTCTGAATGTTGAACTTTAAGACAACTTTTGCACTCTCCACTTTCACTTTCATCAAGAGGCTTTTTAGTTCCTCTTCACTTTCTGCCATAAGGGTGGTGTCATCTGCATATCTGAGGTTATTGAGATTTCTCCCAGCAATCTTGATTCCAGCTTGTGTTTCTTCCAGTCCAGTGTTTCTCATGATGTACTCTGCATATAAGTTAAATAAACAGGATGACAATATACAGCCTTGACGTACTCCTTTTCCTATTTGGAACCAGTCTATTGTTCCATGTCCACTTCTAACTGTTGCTTCCTGACCTGGATACAAATTTCTCAAGAGGCAGGTCTGGTGGTCTGGTATTCCCATCTCATTCAGGATTTCCCACAGTTTATTGTGATCCACACAGTCAAAGGCTTTGGCATAGTCAATAAAGCAGAAATAGATGTTTTTCTGGAACTTCTTGCTTTTTCCATGATCCAGCGGATGTTGGCAATTTGATCTCTGGTTCCTCTGCCTTTTCTAAAACCAGCTTGAACATCAGGAAGTTCACGGTTCACATATTGCTGAAGCCTGGCTTGGAGAGTTTTGAGCACTACTTTACTAGCATGTGAGATGAGTGCAATTGTGCAGTAGTTTGCGCGTTCTTTGGCATTGCCTTTCTTTGGGATTGGAATGAACACTGACCTTTTCCAGTCCTGTGGCCACTGCTGAGTTTTCCAAATTTGCTGGCATATTCAGTGCAGCACTTTCACAGCATCATCTTTCAGGATTTGGAATAGCTCAACTGGAATTCTATCACCTCCACTAGCTTTGTTCATAGTGATGCTTTCTAAGGCCCACTTGACTTCACATTCCAGGATGTCTGGCTCTAGGTCAGTGATCACACCATCATGATTATCTGGGTCGCGAAGATCTTTTTTGTACAGTTCTTCTGTGTATTCTTGCCATCTCTTCTTAATATCTTCTGCTTCTGTTAGGTCCATACCATTTCTGTCCTTTATCGAGCCCATCTTTGCATGAAATGTTCCTTTGGTATCTCTGATTTTCTTGAAGAGATCCCTAGTCTTTCCCATTCTGTTGTTTTCCTCTATTTCTTTGCATTGATCGCTGAAGAAGGCTTTCTTATCTCTTCTTGCTATTCTTTGGAACTCTGCATTCAGATGCTTATATCGTTCCTTTTCTCCTTTGCTTTTCGCTTCTCTTCTTTTCACAGCTATTTGTAAGGCCTCCCCAGACAGCCATTTTGCTTTTTTGCATTTCTTTTCCATGGGGATGGTCTTGATCCCTGTGTCCTGTACTATGTCACAAACCTCATTCCATAGTTCATCAGGCATTCTATCTATCAGATCTAGGCCCTTAAATCTATTTCTCACTTCCACTGTATAATCATAAGGGATTTGATTTAGGTCATACCTGAATGGTCTAGTGGTTTTCCCTACTTTCTTCAATTTAAGTCTGAATTTGGTGATAAGGGGTTCATGACTGAGCCACAGTCAGCTCCTGGTCTTGTTTTTGCTGACTGTATAGAGCTTCTCCATCTTTGGCTGCAAAGAATATAATCAATCTGATTTCGGTGTTGACCATCTGGTGATGTCCATGTATAGAGTCTTCTCTTGTTTTGTTGGAAGAAGGTGTTTGTTATGACCAGTGCATTTTCTTGGCAAAACTCTATTAGTCTTTGCCCTGCTTCATTCCGTGTTCCAAGGCCAAATTTGCCTGTTACTCCAGGTGTTTCTTGACTTCCTACTTTTGCATTCCAGTCCCCTATAATGAAAAGGACATCTTTTTTGGGTGTTAGTTCTAAAAGGTCTTGTAGGTCTTCATAGAACCATTCAACTTCAGCTTAGTCTTAATTTTATTTACGGTATAAGGTAGGGATTGGTTTCCCAGGTGGCTCAGTGGTAAAGAATCTACCTGCCAATGCAGAAGATGCAGGTTCAATTCCTGTGTTGGGAAGATTTCCTGGAGAAGGAAATGGCAACCCACTCCTCTAGCCCGGGAAATCCTATGGACAGAGGAGCCTGTGGGGCTACAGTCCATATGGTTGCAAAAAAAGTCGACACAACTGAGCAACTAAACAATAACAACAAATTAGGTAGGCACACAGTGAGCCAATTTCCCCAGCATCTTTTACTGAATAATCCATCTTTTACTGAGTAACCAATTGATTCATGGTGTTATATTGTATATTAAGTCCCATATATACATGGATTTGAATCTGAACTCCCTATTCTATTCCATGCTCTATTGATCTGTTCTTTTGCAAACACTACATCTTGTTTTTTTAACCACCCCTGCCACCATATTTAATGTTTTTGACATCATATTTTACATCTTTCTGCTTTGTGTATTCCTTTTCTACTTATTGTGGATATAGGTGATTTTGCTGCTGTTGGCTTTTAAACTCCCTACCAGCTTTATAATCGGTTGATCTATTATCTTTACTGCACATTTGCCTTTGCCAATGAGAGTGTTCCTTTTGTAATTTTCATGTTTCTAATAATAGTCTTTTCTCTTCTGCTTGAAGAAGTCGCTTTACCATTTCCTCTAATGCCAGTTTAGTGGTGCTGAACTCTTTTAGCTTTTCTTGTCTGTAAAATTCTTTATCTCTTCTTCAAATTGGAAAGGTAGGCTTGCTGGGTAGAGTATGGTTGTAGGTTCTTTCCTTTTATCACTTTGAATATATCATGCTATTTCCTCTGGCCTGCAAAGCTTCTGCTGAAAAGTCAGTGAAAAGTCTTATGGGAGTCCCCTTGTATGAAACTAGTTGCTTTTTTCTTGCTGCTTTTAAGGTTCTTTTTTAATTAATTTATTTATTTAATTTTGGCCGTGCTGGGTCTTTGTTGCTGTGTGCAAGCTTTCTCTAGTTGCAGGGGGCAGGGGCTACTTTATGTTACACTGTGAGGGGCTTCTCATAGCAGTGACTTCTCTTGTTATGGAGCTTGGGTTCTAGGCACTCAGACTTCAGCATGGGCTTAGTTGCCCCTCAGTTCAGTTCAGTCACTCAGTCGTGTCCGAATCTTTGTGACCCCATGGACTGCAGCACACCAGGCCTCCCTGTCCACCACCAACTCCCAGAGCTTGCTCAAACTCAGGTCCATCAAGTCAGTGATGCCATCCAACCATCTCATCCTCTGTCACACCCTTTTCCTCCTGCCTTCAATCTTTCCCAGCATCAGGGTCTTTTCAAATGAGTCAGTTCTTTGCATCAGGTGGGCAAAGTACTGGAGCTTCAGCTTCAGCATCAGTCCTTCCAATGAATATTCAGGACTGATATCCTTTAGGATGGACTGGTTTGATCTCCTTGCTATTCAAGGGACTCTCAAGAGTCTTCTCCATCTATTATACAGAGCGAAGTAAGTCAGAAAGGAAAATACCAATACAGTATATTAACACATATATATGGAATTTAGAAAGATGGTAACGATGACCCCATATGCGAGACAGCAAAAGAGACACAGATATAAAGAACAGACTTTTGAACTCTGTGGGAGAAGGCAAGAGTGGGATGATTTGAGAGAATAGCATTGAAATATGTATATTGTCATATATGAAATAGATCGCCAGTCCAGGTTCGATGCATGAGACAAGGTGCTCAGGGCTGGTGCACTGGGATGACCCTGAGGGATGGGATGGGGAGGGAGGTGGAAGGGAGTGTCAGGATGGGGAACACGTGTACACCCATGGCTGATTCATGTGAATGTATGGCAAAAACCACTACAATACTGTAAAGTAATTAGCCTCCAATTAAAATAAATTTAAAAAAAGAAGAAAGTCTTCTCCAACACCACGGTGCAAAAGCATCCATTCTTCAGCACTCAGCTTTCTTTATCTTCCTGGACCAGGGATTGAACCCATGTCCCCTGCAATGGCAGGTGGATTCTTAATCACTGGACCACCAAGGAAGTCCTTTAAGACTCTTTACCTTTAATTTTTGCCATTTTAATCATAAAGCATCTTGACATGGACCTCTGGATGCCTCTTGTTTGGGACTCTGCTTCCTGGACTTGGAAGTCTGTTTCCTTTCCCAGGTTATGGAAAGTTTCAGCTATTATTTCTTCAAATGAGTTCTTTGCCCTCTTTTCTCTCTCTTCTCCTTCTGGGACCCCAATAATGGGAAGCTAGTACACTTGATGTTGTTCAAGAGGTCTCTTAAACTATCCTCAAGTTTCAAGTCTTTTTTTTTTTTTTCTGTTCAGTTTGGGTAATTTCCAGTCTGTCTTCCAGTTCTCTGATCTATTCCTCTGTATCATCTAATCCACTGTTGACTTCTCTTAATGTAGTTTTTTTTAACATAAGTTATTGTTTCCTTTAGCTCTGTTTGGTTCTTCTTTGTATTTTCCAACTCTTTGTTAAACTCCTCTCTGTGTTCATTCATTCTTCTCCTGAGTTCATCAAGCATCCTTATGACTGTTACCTTGAACTCTATTGGATAGATTGTTTATCTCCACTTTGTTTAGTTCTTTTGAAGTTTTGTCTTATTCCTTCATTGGAACATATTCCTATGTCTTCTCATTCTGTCTCATGCTCTGTTTTTATTTCTGTGTATTAAGTAGGTCAGTTATGTTTCCTGATCTCAGATGAGTAGCCTTATGTAGGAACATCCTATGGAGCCCAGCAGCACACTTGTCTCTGGTCACAGAGTTATATACTCTAGGAGTGTTCCCTGTGTGGGCTCTGTGGGTCCTTCTATTGTAAGGGGACTGACTCTTGTGGGTATGCTGGCAGGTGGCGCTGGCCCCTGGCCTGGTTGGCTGCCAGGCTCTGAGCCAAGTGGCAGCTGCTAGCCCATGGTGGACAGTGCCAGATTCTGACAAGGCTAGCTGTGTGGTCCAGGGGTCTGAGGCTGATGCTGGATGAGTGGGTAAATGCTTTGTGCTAATAGGATAGAGAAAGGATTTCAAAATAGCACTTGCCAGTACCAGTGTCCTTGTGGTAGGACAGACTCCTGAAAATCACTCTCACCAGCATCTATGTCCCCAGGGGGCATCCCAGTTACCTTCTGCCTCTTTGAGGGGCTCTCCAAGATAAGCAAGTGGGTCTGACCCAGGCTTCTTTCAAATTATCTCCTCTGCACTGGAACTCACTTGCCACTATTTCCCACATCCCAGACTCTGGCCTCAACAAGGGTGGTCAGGAAAGACCTCTCTTTGACCTGAGCCATTTGAGCCAGGACTTGAATGATGAGAATGAATCACACAGAAGAGCATTCCAAGCCTAGAGAAGAGTAATTACTACACCTCGAGGGAGGAATAAGTTTGGCATATTCAACAGATTAAAAGAAAGCCAATGGAAAGAGGGAGAGGTACAAGGCAGAGGCAGAGCATGCAGGAATTTATAGGATGTGTTAAGGATTTTAGATTTTATTCTAATTGCAAGAAGCCATTACAATCAGAGCCACTGATTGGAGAAGCTTTTGGAAGGTCTCAGCAAGTGAGAGAAAGGATGAGATAGTATCACTTTTACAGTATAAAAATATTACCCTGGTTAAAATATAGAGAATAGATGCAAGTGGGGCCAGGATGGCAGGAAGAGACTAGGTAGGAGGCCTTTCCTTGCGATATTAAATCAAAAGCCACAGAGAAGGACCAGGCTGGAAGCTGCCTGTCTATGATCAATTAATCTGCCATAGAATTGGATCTCCTCATATTAGTAAATCTAAGGAATAGTAAATTATGTCAGAACATTTCTTTGCTGTTAGGGTGCCTTTAGTTGATCTTCAAAGGGAAGATTTAGAAGCCTGTTATGTTAGCCCTTGGTAGGTAGAAGACAAGTGGTCTTCAGAGCTTAAAGACCTTCCTCAGAAACTCTGCTTAAGATAAAGCCATCCAAGCTGTTGACCGCACAGTTAATTCTATGCTCCCATTGGCTCCTTGAAGGCTATTGTTACCTCTCTACCTTGATTCCTACTGCCACCTGCCGATGAGGTCTCACCTCCACTCTCACCCCCATCTAATTCATTCTCCACACTACAGGGAAATTGCTATTTTAAAAACTTGAGCTTAAAGTCCATTAATGGGCTCTTCATCTTATTTCCTTCAGGAGGAAGTCCAACTCCTTAAATGTCATGATCCAGTCCTTCTTATTTCCCCAAGTCTTTCTTTCACATACTCAATCCAGCTCTTTTTCTTGTTTCCTGGCTGAAACCTGCAGTTTCCCAGATAGATCACATTTTGCACAGACCTAGAATATTCCTCTTCCATCAATTTGTGACTAATTTCTACTTTGGTTCCTAAAATAAGAAGCACTTTCTGATAAGCACTTGCTAACCCCTGTCCCATACTCCAGCACTCACCCTACCCTCACCAGCCACAAAATTCACTACATGTGCACTTCATGTTTTGATAGCTCCTTGTTCAGTTCAGCTCAGTCATTCAGTCATGTTCAACTCTTCGTGACCCCCGTGGACTGCAGAATGCCAGACGTCCCTGTCCATCATCAACTCCCAGAGCCTACTCAAACTCTTGTCCATTGAGTCGGTGATACCATCCAACCATCTCATCCTCTGTCATACCCTTCTCCTCCTGCCTTCAATCTTTCCCAGCATCAGAGTCTTTTCAAATGAGTCAGTTCTTTGCATCAGGTGGCCAAAGTACTGGAGCTTCAGCTTCAGCTTCAGCATCAGTCCTTCCAATGAATATTCAGGACTGATATCCTTTAGGATAGATTGGTTTGATCTCCTTGCAGTGCAAGGGA